>NC_133806.1:35489984-35799943 GCF_043250625.1 Sebastes fasciatus | reverse complement strand
GAAACTCCTCCATGTCACTCCTCCATGTCGCTCCTCCTCGTCACTCCTCTATGTCACTCCTTCATGTCACTCTTCCATGTCTATCATCCATGTCGCTCCCCCATGTCACTCCTACATGTCACTCCTTCTTGCTGCTCCATATCACTCCTCTTTGTCACTCCTCCATTTCACTCCTCAATATTACATCACTCCTCCATGTCACCCCTCCATGTCACTCCTCCATGTCGCTCCTCCTCGTCACTCCTCTATGTCACTCCTTCATGTCACTCTTCCATGTCTATCATCCATGTCGCTCCCCCATGTCACTCCTACATGTCACTCCTCCATGTCACTCCTCCATGTCACTCCTCCTTCCCACTCCTCCATGTCAACCCTCCATGTCACTCCTCCATGTCACTCCTCAATGTCGATCCTCCATGTCACTCCTCCATGTCACTCCTCCAAGTAACTGTTCCTTGCTCCTCAATGTTACTCCTCCATGTCACTCCTCTATGTCACTCCTCCATATCGCTCCTCCATGTCGCTCCTCCACATCACTCCTCTATGTCACTCCTCCATGTCACTCCTCCTTCTCACTCCTCCATGTCACTCCACCATTTCAATCCTGCATGTCAATCCTCCATGTCACTCCTCCATGTCACTCCTCCATGTCGCTCCTCCATGTCATTCCTCCATGTTGCTCCTCCTTGTCACTCCTCCATGTCACTCCTTCTTGCTGCTCCACATCGCTCCTCCATGTCACTCCTCCAGGTCACCTCTCCATGTCACTCCTCCTTCTCACTCCTCCATGTTACCCCTCCATGTCACTCCTCAATGAAACTCCTTCATATCACTCCAACCATGTCGCTCCTCCACGTCACTCCTCTATTTCACTCCACTATGTCACTCCTCCATGCCACTCTTCCATGTCTCTCATCCATGTTGCTCCCCCATGTCACTCCTACATGTCACTTCTCCATGTCACTACTACATGTCACTCCTCCATCTCACTCCTCCATGTCACTCCTCCATGTCACTCTTCCTTGCTCCTCAATGTCACTCCTCCACATCACTCCTCCTTGTCACTCCTCCATGTCACTACTACATGTCCTTCCTCCATGTCACTCCTCCATGAAGCTCCACCATTTTATTCCTCCATGTCACTCATCCTTGCTCCTCAATGTCCCTCCTCCATGTCACTCCTCCTTCTCACTCCTCCATGTCACCCCTCCGTGTCACTCCTCTTTGTCAATCCTCCATGTCACTGCTCAATGTCAATCCTCCATGTCGCTCCTCCTTGCTCATCCATATCACTCCTCCATGTCACTCCAGAATGTCAATCCAGATTAAACTCTAGAATGTCACTCCTCCATGTCACTCCTCCATGTCACTCCTCCATGTCACTCTTCCTTGCTCCTCAATGTCACTCCTCCACATCACTCCTCTATGTCACTCCTCCTTGTCACTCCTCCTTCTCACTCCTCCATGTTACTCCACCATTTCAATCCTCCATGTCATTCCTCCATGTCACTCCTCCATGTCACTCCTCTATTTCACTCCACTATGTCACTCCTCCATGCCACTCTTCCATGTCTCTCATCCATGTTGCTCCCCCATGTCACTCCTACATGTCACTTCTCCATGTCACTACTACATGTCACTCCTCCATCTCACTTCTCCATGTCACTCCTTCTTGCTGCCCCATGTCACTCCTCTATGTCACTCCTCTATTTCGCTCGTCCACGTCACTCCTCTATGTCACTCCTCCATTTCACTCCTCAATATTACATCACTCCTCTATGTAACTGCTCCATGTCACCTCTCCATGTCACTCCTCCTTCTCACTCCTCCATGTCACCCCTCCATGTCACTTCTCAATGAAACTCCTCCATGTCACTCCTCCATGTCGCTCCTCCTCGTCACTCCTCTATGTCACTCCTTCATGTCACTCTTCCATGTCTATCATCCATGTCGCTCCCCCATGTCACTCCTACATGTCACTCCTTCTTGCTGCTCCATATCACTCCTCTTTGTCACTCCTCCATTTCACTCCTCAATATTACATCACTCCTCCATGTCACCCCTCCATGTCACTCCTCCATGTCGCTCCTCCTCGTCACTCCTCTATGTCACTCCTTCATGTCACTCTTCCATGTCTATCATCCATGTCGCTCCCCCATGTCACTCCTACATGTCACTCCTCCATGTCACTCCTCCATGTCACTCCTCCTTCCCACTCCTCCATGTCAACCCTCCATGTCACTCCTCCATGTCACTCCTCAATGTCGATCCTCCATGTCACTCCTCCATGTCACTCCTCCAAGTAACTGTTCCTTGCTCCTCAATGTTACTCCTCCATGTCACTCCTCTATGTCACTCCTCCATATCGCTCCTCCATGTCGCTCCTCCACATCACTCCTCTATGTCACTCCTCCATGTCACTCCTCCTTCTCACTCCTCCATGTCACTCCACCATTTCAATCCTGCATGTCAATCCTCCATGTCACTCCTCCATGTCACTCCTCCATGTCGCTCCTCCATGTCATTCCTCCATGTTGCTCCTCCTTGTCACTCCTCCATGTCACTCCTTCTTGCTGCTCCACATCGCTCCTCCATGTCACTCCTCCAGGTCACCTCTCCATGTCACTCCTCCTTCTCACTCCTCCATGTTACCCCTCCATGTCACTCCTCAATGAAACTCCTTCATATCACTCCAACCATGTCGCTCCTCCACGTCACTCCTCTATTTCACTCCACTATGTCACTCCTCCATGCCACTCTTCCATGTCTCTCATCCATGTTGCTCCCCCATGTCACTCCTACATGTCACTTCTCCATGTCACTACTACATGTCACTCCTCCATCTCACTCCTCCATGTCACTCCTCCATGTCACTCTTCCTTGCTCCTCAATGTCACTCCTCCACATCACTCCTCCATGTCACTCCTCCATGTCACTACTACATGTCCTTCCTTCATGTCACTCCTCCATGAAGCTCCACCATTTTATTCCTCCATGTCACTCATCCTTGCTCCTCAATGTCCCTCCTCCATGTCACTCCTCCTTCTCACTCCTCCATGTCACCCCTCCGTGTCACTCCTCTTTGTCAATCCTCCATGTCACTGCTCAATGTCAATCCTCCATGTCGCTCCTCCTTGCTCATCCATATCACTCCTCCATGTCACTCCAGAATGTCAATCCAGATTAAACTCTAGAATGTCACTCCTCCATGTCACTCCTCCATGTCACTCCTCCATGTCACTCTTCCTTGCTCCTCAATGTCACTCCTCCACATCACTCCTCTATGTCACTCCTCCTTGTCACTCCTCCTTCTCACTCCTCCATGTTACTCCACCATTTCAATCCTCCATGTCATTCCTCCATGTCACTCCTCCATGTCACTCCTCCATGTCGCTCCTCCATTTCTCTCCTCCATATCGCTCCTCCATGTTGCTCCTCCATGTCACTCCTCCACGTCACTCCTCCATGTCAATCCTCCATGTCACTCCTTCTTGCTGCTCCATGTCACTCATCTATGTCATTCCTCTATTTCGCTCCACCACGTCACTCCTCTATGTCACTCCTCCATGTCACTCCTACATGTCACTCCTCCATGTCACTCCTCCATGTCACTCCTTCTTGCTGCTCCATGTCACTCCTCTATGTCATTCCTCTATTTCGCTCCACCACGTCACTCCTCTATGTCACTCCTCCATTTCACTCCTCAATATTACATCACTCCTCTATGTCACTCCTCCATGTCACCTCTCCATGTCACTCCTCCTTCTTACTCCTCCATGTCACCCCTCCATGTCACTTCTCAATGAAACTCCTCCATGTCACTCCTCCATGTCACCCCTCCATGTCACTCCTCCATGTCACTCCTTCTTGCTGCTCCACGTCGCTCCTCCATGTCAGTCCTCCATGTCACCTATCCATGTCACTCCTCCTTCTCACTCCTCCATGTCATCCCTCCTTCTCACTCCTCCATGTCACTCCTCCATGTCACTGTTCCTTGCTCCTCAATGTTACTCCTCCATGTCACTCCTCTATGTCACTCCTCCATATCGCTCCTCCATGTCGCTCCTCCACATCACTCCTCTATGTCACTCCTCCATGTCACTCCTCCTTCTCGCTCCTCCATGTCATTCCTCCATGTTGCTCCTCCTTGTCACTCCTCCATGTCACTCCTTCTTGCTGCTCCACGTCGCTCCTCCATGTCACTCCTCCATGTCACCTCGCCATGTCACTCCTCCTTCTCACTCCTCCATGTTACCCCTCCATGTCACTCCTCAATGAAACTCCTTCATATCACTCCAACCATGTCGCTCCTCCATGTCACTCCTCTATTTCACTCCACTATGTCACTCCTCCATGCCACTCTTCCATGTCTCTCATCCATGTTGCTCCCCCATGTCACTCCTACATGTCACTTCTCCATGTCACTACTACATGTCACTCCTCCATCTCACTTCTCCATTTCACTCCTTCTTGCTGCTCCATGTCACTCCTCTATGTCACTCCTCTATTTCGCTCGTCCACGTCACTCCTCTATGTCACTCCTCCATTTCACTCCTCAATATTACGTCACTCCTCCATGTCACCCCTCCATGTCACTCCTCCATTTCGCTCCTCCTCGTCACTCCTCTCTGTCACTCCTTCATGTCACTCTTCCATGTCTATCATCCATGACGCTCCCCCATGTCACTCCTACATGTCACTCCTCCATCTCACTTCTCCATGTCACTCCTTCTTGCTGCTCCATGTCACATCACTCCTCTTTGTCACTCCTCCATTTCACTCCTCAATATTACGTCACTCCTCCATGTCACCCCTCCATGTCACTCCTCCATGTCGCTCCTCCTCGTCACTCCTCTCTGTCACTCCTTCATGTCACTCTTCCATGTCTATCATCCATGTCGCTCCCCCATGTCACTCCTACATGTCACTCCTCCATGTCACTCCTCCTTCTCACTCCTCCATGTGACCCCTCCATGTCACTCCTCCATGTCACTCCTCAATGTCGATCCTCCATGTCACTCCTCCATGTCACTACTACATGTCCCTCCTCCATGTCACTCCTCCATGAAACTCCACCATGTCATTCCTCCATGTCACTCTTCCTTGCTCCTCAATGTCACTCCTCAATGAAACTCCTTCTTATAACTCCTCCATGTCGCTCCTCCACGTCACTCCTCTATGTCACTCCACTATGTCACTCCTTCATGTCACTCTTCCATGTCTATCATCCATGTCGCTCCCCCATGTCACTCCTACATGTCACTCCTCCATGTCACTCCTCCATGTCACTCCTCCTTCCCACTCCTCCATGTCAACCCTCCATGTCACTCCTCCATGTCACTCCTCAATGTCGATCCTCCATGTCACTCCTCCATGTCACTCCTCCATGTCACTGTTCCTTGCTCCTCAATGTTACTCCTCCATGTCACTCCTCTATGTCACTCCTCCATATCGCTCCTCCATGTCGCTCCTCCACATCACTCCTCTATGTCACTCCTCCATGTCACTCCTCCTTCTCACTCCTCCATGTCACTCCACCATTTCAATCCTGCATGTCAATCCTCCATGTCACTCCTCCATGTCACTCCTCCATGTCGCTCCTCCATGTCATTCCTCCATGTTGCTCCTCCTTGTCACTCCTCCATGTCACTCCTTCTTGCTGCTCCACGTCGCTCCTCCATGTCACTCCTCCATGTCACCTCTCCATGTCACTCCTCCTTCTCACTCTTCCATGTTACCCCTCCATGTCACTCCTCAATGAAACTCCTTCATATCACTCCAACCATGTCGCTCCTCCACGTCACTCCTCTATTTCACTCCACTATGTCACTCCTCCATGCCACTCTTCCATGTCTCTCATCCATGTTGCTCCCCCATGTCACTCCTACATGTCACTTCTCCATGTCACTACTACATGTCACTCCTCCATCTCACTTCTCCATGTCACTCCTTCTTGCTGCTCCATGTCACTCCTCTATGTCACTCCTCTATTTCGCTCGTCCACGTCACTCCTATATGTCACTCCTCCATTTCACTCCTCAATATTACGTCACTCCTCCATGTCACCCCTCCATGTCACTCCTCCATGTCGCTCCTCCTCGTCACTCCTCTCTGTCACTCCTTCATGTCACTCTTCCATGTCTATCATCCATGACGCTCCCCCATGTCACTCCTACATGTCACTCCTCCATCTCACTTCTCCATGTCACTCCTTCTTGCTGCTCCATGTCACATCACTCCTCTTTGTCACTCCTCCATTTCACTCCTCAATATTACGTCACTCCTCCATGTCACCCCTACATGTCACTCCTCCATGTCGCTCCTCCTCGTCACTCCTCTCTGTCACTCCTTCATGTCACTCTTCCATGTCTATCATCCTTGTCGCTCCCCCATGTCACTCCTACATGTCACTCCTCCATGTCACTCCTCCTTCTCACTCCTCCATGTGACCCCTCCATGTCACTCCTCCATGTCACTCCTCAATGTCGATCCTCCATGTCACTCCTCCATGTCACTACTACATGTCCCTCCTCCATGTCATTCCTCCATGTCACTCTTCCTTGCTCCTCAATGTCACTCCTCAATGAAACTCCTTCTTATAACTCCTCCATGTCGCTCCTTCACGTCACTCCTCTATGTCACTCCACTATGTCACTCCTCCATGCCAATCTTCCATGTCTCTCATCCATGTCGCTCCCCCATGTCACTCCTACATGTCACTTTTCCATGTCACTCCTACATGTCACTCCTCCATCTCACTCCTCCATGTCACTCCTTCTTGCTGCTCCATGTCACTCCTCTATGTCACTCCTCTATTTCGCTCGTCCACGTCACTTCTCTATGTCACTCCTCCATTTCACTCCTCAATATTACATCACTCCTCTATGTAACTGCTCCATGTCACCTCTCCATGTCACTCCTCCATCTCACTCCTCCATGTCACTCCTTCTTGCTGCTCCATGTCACTCCTCTATGTCACTCCTCTATTTCGCTCGTCCACTTCACTCCTCTATGTCACTCCTCCATTTCACTCCTCAATATTACAAAACTCCTCTATGTAACTGCTCCATGTCACCTCTCCATGTCACTCCTCCTTCTCACTCCTCCATGTCGCTCCTCCTCGTCACTCCTCTGTCACTTCTTCATGTCACTCTTCCATGTCTATCATCCATGTCGCTCCCCCATGTCACTCCTACATGTCACTCCTCCATGTCACTCCTCCATGTCACTCCTCCTTCCCACTCCTCCATGTCAACCCTCCATGTCACTCCTCCATGTCACTCCTCCATGTCAATCCTCCATGTCCCTTCTCAAATAAACTCCTCCATGTCACTCCTAAATGTCACTCCTCCATGTCACTCCTACATGTCACTCCTCCATGTCACTCCTCCATGTCACTCCTTCTTGCTGCTCCATGTCACTCCTCTATGTCATTCCTCTATTTCGCTCCACCACGTCACTCCTCTATGTCACTCCTCCATTTCACTCCTCAATATTACATCACTCCTCTATGTCACTCCTCCATGTCACCTCTCCATGTCACTCCTCCTTCTTACTCCTCCATGTCACCCCTCCATGTCACTTCTCAATGAAACTCCTCCATGTCACTCCTCCATGTCACCCCTCCATGTCACTCCTCCATGTCACTCCTTCTTGCTGCTCCACGTCGCTCCTCCATGTCAGTCCTCCATGTCACCTATCCATGTCACTCCTCCTTCTCACTCCTCCATGTCATCCCTCCTTCTCACTCCTCCATGTCACTCCTCCATGTCACTGTTCCTTGCTCCTCAATGTTACTCCTCCATGTCACTCCTCTATGTCACTCCTCCATATCGCTCCTCCATGTCGCTCCTCCACATCACTCCTCTATGTCACTCCTCCATGTCACTCCTCCTTCTCACTCCTCCATGTCACTCCACCATTTCAATCCTGCATGTCAATCCTCCATGTCACTCCTCCACGTCACTCCTCTATGTCACTCCTCCATTTCACTCCTCAATATTACATCACTCCTCTATGTAACTGCTCCATGTCACCTCTCCATGTCACTCCTCCATCTCACTCCTCCATGTCACTCCTTCTTGCTGCTCCATGTCACTCCTCTATGTCACTCCTCTATTTCGCTCGTCCACTTCACTCCTCTATGTCACTCCTCCATTTCACTCCTCAATATTACATCACTCCTCTATGTAACTGCTCCATGTCACCTCTCCATGTCACTCCTCCTTCTCACTCCTCCATGTCGCTCCTCCTCGTCACTCCTCTATGTCACTTCTTCATGTCACTCTTCCATGTCTATCATCCATGTCGCTCCCCCATGTCACTCCTACATGTCACTCCTCCATGTCACTCCTCCATGTCACTCCTCCTTCCCACTCCTCCATGTCAACACTCCATGTCACTCCTCCATGTCACTCCTCCATGTCAATCCTCCATGTCCCTTCTCAAATAAACTCCTCCATGTCACTCCTAAATGTCACTCCTCCATGTCACTCCTACATGTCACTCCTCCATGTCACACCTCCATGTCACTCCTTCTTGCTGCTCCATGTCACTCCTCTATGTCATTCCTCTATTTCGCTCCACCACGTCACTCCTCTATGTCACTCCTCCATTTCACTCCTCAATATTACATCACTCCTCTATGTCACTCCTCCATGTCACCTCTCCATGTCACTCCTCCTTCTTACTCCTCCATGTCACCCCTCCATGTCACTTCTCAATGAAACTCCGCCATGTCACTCCTCCATGTCACTCCTCCATGTCACTCCTTCTTGCTGCTCCACGTCGCTCCTCCATGTCAGTCCTCCATGTCACCTATCCATGTCACTCCTCCTTCTCACTCCTCCATGTCATCCCTCCTTCTCACTCCTCCATGTCACTCCTCCATGTCACTGTTCCTTGCTCCTCAATGTTACTCCTCCATGTCACTCCTCTATGTCACTCCTCCATATCGCTCCTCCATGTCGCTCCTCCACATCACTCCTCTATGTCACTCCCCCATGTCACTCCTCCTTCTCACTCCTCCACGTCACTCCACCATTTCAATCCTGCATGTCAATCCTCCATGTCACTCCTCCATGTCACTCCTCCATGTCGCTCCTCCATGTCATTCCTCCATGTTGCTCCTCCTTGTCACTCCTCCATGTCACTCCTTCTTGCTGCTCCACGTCGCTCCTCCATGTCACTCCTCCATGTCACCTCTCCATGTCACTCCTCCTTCTCACTCCTCCATGTTACCCCTCCATGTCACTCCTCAATGAAACTCCTTCATATCACTCCAACCATGTCGCTCCTCCACGTCACTCCTCTATTTCACTCCACTATGTCACTCCTCCATGCCACTCTTCCATGTCTCTCATCCATGTTGCTCCCCCATGTCACTCCTACATGTCACTTCTCCATGTCACTACTACATGTCACTCCTCCATCTCACTTCTCCATGTCACTCCTTCTTGCTGCTCCATGTCACTCCTCTATGTCACTCCTCTATTTCGCTCGTCCACGTCACTCCTCTATGTCACTCCTCCATTTCACTCCTCAATATTACGTCACTCCTCCATGTCACCCCTCCATGTCACTCCTCCATGTCGCTCCTCCTCGTCACTCCTCTCTGTCACTCCTTCATGTCACTCTTCCATGTCTATCATCCATGACGCTCCCCCATGTCACTCCTACATGTCACTCCTCCATCTCACTTCTCCATGTCACTCCTTCTTGCTGCTCCATGTCACATCACTCCTCTTTGTCACTCCTCCATTTCACTCCTCAATATTACGTCACTCCTCCATGTCACCCCTACATGTCACTCCTCCATGTCGCTCCTCCTCGTCACTCCTCTCTGTCACTCCTTCATGTCACTCTTCCATATCTATCATCCATGTCGCTCCCCCATGTCACTCCTACATGTCACTCCTCCATGTCACTCCTCCTTCTCACTCCTCCATGTGACCCCTCCATGTCACTCCTCCATGTCACTCCTCAATGTCGATCCTCCATGTCACTCCTCCATGTCACTACTACATGTCCCTCCTCCATGTCACTCCTCCATGAAACTCCACCATGTCATTCCTCCATGTCACTCTTCCTTGCTCCTCAATGTCACTCCTCAATGAAACTCCTTCTTATAACTCCTCCATGTCGCTCCTTCACGTCACTCCTCTATGTCACTCCACTATGTCACTCCTCCATGCCAATCTTCCATGTCTCTCATCCATGTCGCTCCCCCATGTCACTCCTACATGTCACTTTTCCATGTCACTCCTACATGTCACTCCTCCATCTCACTCCTCCATGTCACTCCTTCTTGCTGCTCCATGTCACTCCTCTATGTCACTCCTCTATTTCGCTCGTCCACGTCACTCCTCTATGTCACTCCTCCATTTCACTCCTCAATATTACATCACTCCTCTATGTAACTGCTCCATGTCACCTCTCCATGTCACTCCTCCATCTCACTCCTCCATGTCACTCCTTCTTGCTGCTCCATGTCACTCCTCTATGTCACTCCTCTATTTCGCTCGTCCACTTCACTCCTCTATGTCACTCCTCCATTTCACTCCTCAATATTACATCACTCCTCTATGTAACTGCTCCATGTCACCTCTCCATGTCACTCCTCCTTCTCACTCCTCCATGTCGCTCCTCCTCGTCACTCCTCTGTCACTTCTTCATGTCACTCTTCCATGTCTATCATCCATGTCGCTCCCCCATGTCACTCCTACATGTCACTCCTCCATGTCACTCCTCCATGTCACTCCTCCTTCCCACTCCTCCATGTCAACCCTCCATGTCACTCCTCCATGTCACTCCTCCATGTCAATCCTCCATGTCCCTTCTCAAATAAACTCCTCCATGTCACTCCTAAATGTCACTCCTCCATGTCACTCCTACATGTCACTCCTCCATGTCACTCCTCCATGTCACTCCTTCTTGCTGCTCCATGTCACTCCTCTATGTCATTCCTCTATTTCGCTCCACCACGTCACTCCTCTATGTCACTCCTCCATTTCACTCCTCAATATTACATCACTCCTCTATGTCACTCCTCCATGTCACCTCTCCATGTCACTCCTCCTTCTTACTCCTCCATGTCACCCCTCCATGTCACTTCTCAATGAAACTCCTCCATGTCACTCCTCCATGTCACCCCTCCATGTCACTCCTCCATGTCACTCCTTCTTGCTGCTCCACGTCGCTCCTCCATGTCAGTCCTCCATGTCACCTATCCATGTCAGTCCTCCATGTCACCTATCCATGTCACTCCTCCTTCTCACTCCTCCATGTCATCCCTCCTTCTCACTCCTCCATGTCACTCCTCCATGTCACTGTTCCTTGCTCCTCAATGTTACTCCTCCATGTCACTCCTCTATGTCACTCCTCCATATCGCTCCTCCATGTCGCTCCTCCACATCACTCCTCTATGTCACTCCTCCATGTCACTCCTCCTTCTCACTCCTCCATGTCACTCCACCATTTCAATCCTGCATGTCAATCCTCCATGTCACTCCTCCACGTGACTCCTCTATGTCACTCCTCCATTTCACTCCTCAATATTACATCACTCCTCTATGTAACTGCTCCATGTCACCTCTCCATGTCACTCCTCCATCTCACTCCTCCATGTCACTCCTTCTTGCTGCTCCATGTCACTCCTCTATGTCACTCCTCTATTTCGCTTGTCCACTTCACTCCTCTATGTCACTCCTCCATTTCACTCCTCAATATTACATCACTCCTCTATGTAACTGCTCCATGTCACCTCTCCATGTCACTCCTCCTTCTCACTCCTCCATGTCGCTCCTCCTCGTCACTCCTCTATGTCACTTCTTCATGTCACTCTTCCATGTCTATCATCCATGTCGCTCCCCCATGTCACTCCTACATGTCACTCCTCCATGTCACTCCACCATGTCACTCCTCCTTCCCACTCCTCCATGTCAACACTCCATGTCACTCCTCCATGTCACTCCTCCATGTCAATCCTCCATGTCCCTTCTCAAATAAACTCCTCCATGTCACTCCTAAATGTCACTCCTCCATGTCACTCCTACATGTCACTCCTCCATGTCACTCCTCCATGTCACTCCTTCTTGCTGCTCCATGTCACTCCTCTATGTCATTCCTCTATTTCGCTCCACCACGTCACTCCTCTATGTCACTCCTCCATTTCACTCCTCAATATTACATCACTCCTCTATGTCACTCCTCCATGTCACCTCTCCATGTCACTCCTCCTTCTTACTCCTCCATGTCACCCCTCCATGTCACTTCTCAATGAAACTCCTCCATGTCACTCCGCCATGTCACTCCTCCATGTCACTCCTTCTTGCTGCTCCACGTCGCTCCTCCATGTCAGTCCTCCATGTCACCTATCCATGTCACTGTTCCTTGCTCCTCAATGTTACTCCTCCATGTCACTCCTCTATGTCACTCCTCCATATCGCTCCTCCATGTCGCTCCTCCACATCACTCCTCTATGTCACTCCCCCATGTCACTCCTCCTTCTCACTCCTCCATGTCACTCCACCATTTCAATCCTGCATGTCAATCCTCCATGTCACTCCTCCATGTCACTCCTCCATGTCGCTCCTCCATGTCATTCCTCCATGTTGCTCCTCCTTGTCACTCCTCCATGTCACTCCTTCTTGCTGCTCCACGTCGCTCCTCCATGTCACTCCTCCATGTCACCTCTCCATGTCACTCCTCCTTCTCACTCCTCCATGTTACCCCTCCATGTCACTCCTCAATGAAACTCCTTCATATCACTCCAACCATGTCGCTCCTCCACGTCACTCCTCTATTTCACTCCACTATGTCACTCCTCCATGCCACTCTTCCATGTCTCTCATCCATGTTGCTCCCCCATGTCACTCCTACATGTCACTTCTCCACGTCACTACTACATGTCACTCCTCCATCTCACTTCTCCATGTCACTCCTTCTTGCTGCTCCATGTCACTCCTCTATGTCACTCCTCTATTTCGCTCGCCCACGTCACTCCTCTATGTCACTCCTCCATTTCACTCCTCAATATTACGTCACTCCTCCATGTCACCCCTCCATGTCACTCCTCCATGTCGCTCCTCCTCGTCACTCCTCTCTGTCACTCCTTCATGTCACTCTTCCATGTCTATCATCCATGACGCTCCCCCATGTCACTCCTACATGTCACTCCTCCATCTCACTTCTCCATGTCACTCCTTCTTGCTGCTCCATGTCACATCACTCCTCTTTGTCACTCCTCCATTTCACTCCTCAATATTACGTCACTCCTCCATGTCACCCCTACATGTCACTCCTCCATGTCGCTCCTCCTCGTCACTCCTCTCTGTCACTCCTTCATGTCACTCTTCCATATCTATCATCCATGTCGCTCCCCCATGTCACTCCTACATGTCACTCCTCCATGTCACTCCTCCTTCTCACTCCTCCATGTGACCCCTCCATGTCACTCCTCCATGTCACTCCTCAATGTCGATCCTCCATGTCACTCCTCCATGTCACTACTACATGTCCCTCCTCCATGTCACTCCTCCATGAAACTCCACCATGTCATTCCTCCATGTCACTCTTCCTTGCTCCTCAATGTCACTCCTCAATGAAACTCCTTCTTATAACTCCTCCATGTCGCTCCTTCACGTCACTCCTCTATGTCACTCCACTATGTCACTCCTCCATGCCAATCTTCCATGTCTCTCATCCATGTCGCTCCCCCATGTCACTCCTACATGTCACTTTTCCATGTCACTCCTACATGTCACTCCTCCATCTCACTCCTCCATGTCACTCCTTCTTGCTGCTCCATGTCACTCCTCTATGTCACTCCTCTATTTCGCTCGTCCACGTCACTCCTCTATGTCACTCCTCCATTTCACTCCTCAATATTACATCACTCCTCTATGTAACTGCTCCATGTCACCTCTCCATGTCACTCCTCCATCTCACTCCTCCATGTCACTCCTTCTTGCTGCTCCATGTCACTCCTCTATGTCACTCCTCTATTTCGCTCGTCCACTTCACTCCTCTATGTCACTCCTCCATTTCACTCCTCAATATTACATCACTCCTCTATGTAACTGCTCCATGTCACCTCTCCATGTCACTCCTCCTTCTCACTCCTCCATGTCGCTCCTCCTCGTCACTCCTCTGTCACTTCTTCATGTCACTCTTCCATGTCTATCATCCATGTCGCTCCCCCATGTCACTCCTACATGTCACTCCTCCATGTCACTCCTCCATGTCACTCCTCCTTCCCACTCCTCCATGTCAACCCTCCATGTCACTCCTCCATGTCACTCCTCCATGTCAATCCTCCATGTCCCTTCTCAAATAAACTCCTCCATGTCACTCCTAAATGTCACTCCTCCATGTCACTCCTACATGTCACTCCTCCATGTCACTCCTCCATGTCACTCCTTCTTGCTGCTCCATGTCACTCCTCTATGTCATTCCTCTATTTCGCTCCACCACGTCACTCCTCTATGTCACTCCTCCATTTCACTCCTCAATATTACATCACTCCTCTATGTCACTCCTCCATGTCACCTCTCCATGTCACTCCTCCTTCTTACTCCTCCATGTCACCCCTCCATGTCACTTCTCAATGAAACTCCTCCATGTCACTCATCCATGTCACCCCTCCATGTCACTCCTCCATGTCACTCCTTCTTGCTGCTCCACGTCGCTCCTCCATGTCAGTCCTCCATGTCACCTATCCATGTCAGTCCTCCATGTCACCTATCCATGTCACTCCTCCTTCTCACTCCTCCATGTCATCCCTCCTTCTCACTCCTCCATGTCACTCCTCCATGTCACTGTTCCTTGCTCCTCAATGTTACTCCTCCATGTCACTCCTCTATGTCACTCCTCCATATCGCTCCTCCATGTCGCTCCTCCACATCACTCCTCTATGTCACTCCTCCATGTCACTCCTCCTTCTCACTCCTCCATGTCACTCCACCATTTCAATCCTGCATGTCAATCCTCCATGTCACTCCTCCACGTGACTCCTCTATGTCACTCCTCCATTTCACTCCTCAATATTACATCACTCCTCTATGTAACTGCTCCATGTCACCTCTCCATGTCACTCCTCCATCTCACTCCTCCATGTCACTCCTTCTTGCTGCTCCATGTCACTCCTCTATGTCACTCCTCTATTTCGCTCGTCCACTTCACTCCTCTATGTCACTCCTCCATTTCACTCCTCAATATTACATCACTCCTCTATGTAACTGCTCCATGTCACCTCTCCATGTCACTCCTCCTTCTCACTCCTCCATGTCGCTCCTCCTCGTCACTCCTCTATGTCACTTCTTCATGTCACTCTTCCATGTCTATCATCCATGTCGCTCCCCCATGTCACTCCTACATGTCACTCCTCCATGTCACTCCTCCATGTCACTCCTCCTTCCCACTCCTCCATGTCAACACTCCATGTCACTCCTCCATGTCACTCCTCCATGTCAATCCTCCATGTCCCTTCTCAAATAAACTCCTCCATGTCACTCCTAAATGTCACTCCTCCATGTCACTCCTACATGTCACTCCTCCATGTCACTCCTCCATGTCACTCCTTCTTGCTGCTCCATGTCACTCCTCTATGTCATTCCTCTATTTCGCTCCACCACGTCACTCCTCTATGTCACTCCTCCATTTCACTCCTCAATATTACATCACTCCTCTATGTCACTCCTCCATGTCACCTCTCCATGTCACTCCTCCTTCTTACTCCTCCATGTCACCCCTCCATGTCACTTCTCAATGAAACTCCTCCATGTCACTCCTCCATGTCACTCCTCCATGTCACTCCTTCTTGCTGCTCCACGTCGCTCCTCCATGTCAGTCCTCCATGTCACCTATCCATGTCACTGTTCCTTGCTCCTCAATGTTACTCCTCCATGTCACTCCTCTATGTCACTCCTCCATATCGCTCCTCCATGTCGCTCCTCCACATCACTCCTCTATGTCACTCCCCCATGTCACTCCTCCTTCTCACTCCTCCATGTCACTCCACCATTTCAATCCTGCATGTCAATCCTCCATGTCACTCCTCCATGTCACTCCTCCATGTCGCTCCTCCATGTCATTCCTCCATGTTGCTCCTCCTTGTCACTCCTCCATGTCACTCCTTCTTGCTGCTCCACGTCGCTCCTCCATGTCACTCCTCCATGTCACCTCTCCATGTCACTCCTCCTTCTCACTCCTCCATGTTACCCCTCCATGTCACTCCTCAATGAAACTCCTTCATATCACTCCAACCATGTCGCTCCTCCACGTCACTCCTCTATTTCACTCCACTATGTCACTCCTCCATGCCACTCTTCCATGTCTCTCATCCATGTTGCTCCCCCATGTCACTCCTACATGTCACTTCTCCATGTCACTACTACATGTCACTCCTCCATCTCACTTCTCCATGTCACTCCTTCTTGCTGCTCCATGTCACATCACTCCTCTTTGTCACTCCTCCATTTCACTCCTCAATATTACGTCACTCCTCCATGTCACCCCTACATGTCACTCCTCCATGTCGCTCCTCCTCGTCACTCCTCTCTGTCACTCCTTCATGTCACTCTTCCATGTCTATCATCCATGTCGCTCCCCCATGTCACTCCTACATGTCACTCCTCCATGTCACTCCTCCTTCTCACTCCTCCATGTGACCCCTCCATGTCACTCCTCCATGTCACTCCTCAATGTCGATCCTCCATGTCACTCCTCCATGTCACTACTACATGTCCCTCCTCCATGTCACTCCTCCATGAAACTCCACCATGTCATTCCTCCATGTCACTCTTCCTTGCTCCTCAATGTCACTCCTCAATGAAACTCCTTCTTATAACTCCTCCATGTCGCTCCTTCACGTCACTCCTCTATGTCACTCCACTATGTCACTCCTCCATGCCAATCTTCCATGTCTCTCATCCATGTCGCTCCCCCATGTCACTCCTACATGTCACTTTTCCATGTCACTCCTACATGTCACTCCTCCATCTCACTCCTCCATGTCACTCCTTCTTGCTGCTCCATGTCACTCCTCTATGTCACTCCTCTATTTCGCTCGTCCACGTCACTCCTCTATGTCACTCCTCCATTTCACTCCTCAATATTACATCACTCCTCTATGTAACTGCTCCATGTCACCTCTCCATGTCACTCCTCCATCTCACTCCTCCATGTCACTCCTTCTTGCTGCTCCATGTCACTCCTCTATGTCACTCCTCTATTTCGCTCGTCCACTTCACTCCTCTATGTCACTCCTCCATTTCACTCCTCAATATTACATCACTCCTCTATGTAACTGCTCCATGTCACCTCTCCATGTCACTCCTCCTTCTCACTCCTCCATGTCGCTCCTCCTCGTCACTCCTCTGTCACTTCTTCATGTCACTCTTCCATGTCTATCATCCATGTCGCTCCCCCATGTCTCTCCTACATGTCACTCCTCCATGTCACTCCTCCATGTCACTCCTCCTTCCCACTCCTCCATGTCAACCCTCCATGTCACTCCTCCATGTCACTCCTCCATGTCAATCCTCCATGTCCCTTCTCAAATAAACTCCTCCATGTCACTCCTAAATGTCACTCCTCCATGTCACTCCTACATGTCACTCCTCCATGTCACTCCTCCATGTCACTCCTTCTTGCTGCTCCATGTCACTCCTCTATGTCATTCCTCTATTTCGCTCCACCACGTCACTCCTCTATGTCACTCCTCCATTTCACTCCTCAATATTACATCACTCCTCTATGTCACTCCTCCATGTCACCTATCCATGTCACTCCTCCTTCTTACTCCTCCATGTCACCCCTCCATGTCACTTCTCAATGAAACTCCTCCATGTCACTCCTCCATGTCACCCCTCCATGTCACTCCTCCATGTCACTCCTTCTTGCTGCTCCACGTCGCTCCTCCATGTCAGTCCTCCATGTCACCTATCCATGTCACTCCTCCTTCTCACTCCTCCATGTCATCCCTCCTTCTCACTCCTCCATGTCACTCCTCCATGTCACTGTTCCTTGCTCCTCAATGTTACTCCTCCATGTCACTCCTCTATGTCACTCCTCCATATCGCTCCTCCATGTCGCTCCTCCACATCACTCCTCTATGTCACTCCTCCATGTCACTCCTCCTTCTCACTCCTCCATGTCACTCCACCATTTCAATCCTGCATGTCAATCCTCCATGTCACTCCTCCATGTCACTCCTCCATGTCGCTCCTCCATGTCATTCCTCCATGTTGCTCCTCCTTGTCACTCCTCCATGTCACTCCTTCTTGCTGCTCCACGTCGCTCCTCCATGTCACTCCTCCATGTCACCTCTCCATGTCACTCCTCCTTCTCACTCCTCCATGTTACCCCTCCATGTCACTCCTCAATGAAACTCCTTCATATCACTCCAACCATGTCGCTCCTCCACGTCACTCCTCTATTTCACTCCACTATGTCACTCCTCCATGCCACTCTTCCATGTCTCTCATCCATGTTGCTCCCCCATGTCACTCCTACATGTCACTTCTCCATGTCACTACTACATGTCACTCCTCCATCTCACTTCTCCATGTCACTCCTTCTTGCTGCTCCATGTCACTCCTCTGTCACTCCTCCATTTCACTCCTCAATATTACGTCACTCCTCCATTTCACCCCTCCATGTCACTCCTCCATGTCGCTCCTCCTCGTCACTCCTCTCTGTCACTCCTTCATGTCACTCTTCCATGTCTA
The DNA here is from genome assembly GCF_043250625.1 of Sebastes fasciatus. Classification (NCBI taxonomy): domain Eukaryota; kingdom Metazoa; phylum Chordata; class Actinopteri; order Perciformes; family Sebastidae; genus Sebastes; species Sebastes fasciatus. The sequence continues at coordinate 35,781,215 of NC_133806.1, read as the reverse complement.
TCATCCATGTCGCTCCCCCATGTCACTCCTACATGTCACTCCTCCATGTCACTCCTCCTTCTCACTCCTCCATGTGACCCCTCCATGTCACTCCTCCATGTCACTCCTCAATGTCGATCCTCCATGTCACTCCTCCATGTCACTACTACATGTCCCTCCTCCATGTCACTCCTCCATGAAACTCCACCATGTCATTCCTCCATGTCACTCTTCCTTGCTCCTCAATGTCACTCCTCAATGAAACTCCTTCTTATAACTCCTCCATGTCGCTCCTCCACGTCACTCCTCTATGTCACTCCACTATGTCACTCCTCCATGCCAATCTTCCATGTCTCTCATCCATGTCGCTCCCCCATGTCACTCCTACATGTCACTTTTCCATGTCACTCCTACATGTCACTCCTCCATCTCACTCCTCCATGTCACTCCTTCTTGCTGCTCCATGTCACTCCTCTAGTCACTCCTCTATTTCGCTCGTCCACGTCACTCCTCTATGTCACTCCTCCATTTCACTCCTCAATATTACATCACTCCTCTATGTAACTGCTCCATGTCACCTCTCCATGTCACTCCTCCATCTCACTCCTCCATGTCACTCCTTCTTGCTGCTCCATGTCACTCCTCTATGTCACTCTTCTATTTCGCTCGTCCACTTCACTCCTCTATGTCACTCCTCCATTTCACTCCTCAATATTACATCACTCCTCTATGTAACTGCTCCATGTCACCTCTCCATGTCACTCCTCCTTCTCACTCCTCCATGTCGCTCCTCCTCGTCACTCCTCTATGTCACTCCTTCATGTCACTCTTCCATGTCTATCATCCATGTCGCTCCCCCATGTCACTCCTACATGTCACTCCTCCATGTCACTCCTCCATGTCACTCCTCCTTCCCACTCCTCCATGTCAACCCTCCACGTCACTCCTCCATGTCACTCCTCAATGTCGATCCTCCATGTCACTCCTCCATGTCACTACTACATGTCCTTCCTCCATGTCACTCCTCCATGAAGCTCCACCATTTTATTCCACCATGTCACTCATCCTTGCTCCTCAATATCCCTCCTCCATGTCACTCCTCCTTCTCACTCCTCCATGTCACCCCTCCGTGTCACTCCTCTTTGTCACTCCTCCATGTCACTGCTCAATGTCAATCCTCCATGTCACTCCTCCATGTCTTCCATGTTGACACATGTCGCTCCTCCATGTCGCTCCTCCTTGCTCATCCATATCACTCCTCCATGTCACTCCAGAATGTCAATCCAGATTAAACTCTAGAATGTCACTCCTCCATGTCACTCCTCCATGTCACTCCTCCATGTCACTCTTCCTTGCTCCTCAATGTCACTCCTCCACATCACTCCTCTATGTCACTCCTCCTTGTCACTCCTCCTTCTCACTCCTCCATGTCACTCCACCATTTCAATCCTCCATGTCATTCCTCCATGTCACTCCTCCATGTCACTCCTCCATGTCGCTCCTCCATTTCTCTCCTCCATATCGCTCCTCCATGTTGCTCCTCCATGTCACTCCTCCACGTCACTCCTCCATGTCACTCCTCCATGTCCCTTCTCAAATAAACTCCTCCATGTCACTCCTAAATGTCACTCCTCCATGTCACTCCTACATGTCACTCCTCCATGTCACTCCTCCATGTCACTCCTTCTTGCTGCTCCATGTCACTCCTCTATGTCATTCCTCTATTTCGCTCCACCACGTCACTCCTCTATGTCACTCCTCCATTTCACTCCTCAATATTACATCACTCCTCTATGTCACTCCTCCATGTCACCTCTCCATGTCACTCCTCCTTCTTACTCCTCCATGTCACCCCTCCATGTCACTTCTCAATGAAACTCCTCCATGTCACTCCTCCATGTCACCCCTCCATGTCACTCCTCCATGTCACTCCTTCTTGCTGCTCCACGTCGCTCCTCCATGTCAGTCCTCCATGTCACCTATCCATGTCACTCCTCCTTCTCACTCCTCCATGTCATCCCTCCTTCTCACTCCTCCATGTCACTCCTCCATGTCACTGTTCCTTGCTCCTCAATGTTACTCCGCCATGTCACTCCTCTATGTCACTCCTCCATATCGCTCCTCCATGTCGCTCCTCCACATCAATCCTCTATGTCACTCCTCCATGTCACTCCTCCTTCTCACTCCTCCATGTCACTCCACCATTTCAATCCTGCATGTCAATCCTCCATGTCACTCCTCCATGTCACTCCTCCATGTCGCTCCTACATGTCATTCCTCCATGTTGCTCCTCCTTGTCACTCCCCCATGTCACTCCTTCTTGCTGCTCCACGTCGCTCCTCCATGTCACTCCTCCATGTCACCTCTCCATGTCACTCCTCCTTCTCACTCCTCCATGTTACCCCTCCATGTCACTCCTCAATGAAACTCCTTCATATCACTCCAACCATGTCGCTCCCCCACGTCACTCCTCTATTTCACTCCACTATGTCACTCCTCCATGCCACTCTTCCATGTCTCTCATCCATGTTGCTCCCCCATGTCACTCCTACATGTCACTTCTCCATGTCACTACTACATGTCACTCCTCCATCTCACTTCTCCATGTCACTCCTTCTTGCTGCTCCATGTCACTCCTCTATGTCACTCCTCTATTTCGCTCGTCCACGTCACTCCTCTATGTCACTCCTCCATTTCACTCCTCCTCGTCACTCCTCTCTGTCACTCCTTCATGTCACTCTTCCATGTCTATCATCCATGTCGCTCCCCCATGTCACTCCTACATGTCACTCCTCCATCTCACATCTCCATGTCACTCCTTCTTGCTGCTCAATGTCACATCACTCCTCTTTGTCACTCCTCTATTTCACTCCTCAATATTACGTCACTCCTCCATGTCACCCCTCCATGTCACTCCTCCATATCGCTCCTCCTCGTCACTCCTCTCTGTCACTCCTTCATGTCACTCTTCCATGTCTATCATCCATGTCGCTCCCCCATGTCACTCCTCCATGTCACCCCTCCATGTCACTCCTCCATGTCACTGTTCCTTGCTCCTCAATGTTACTCCTCCATGTCACTCCTCTATGTCACTCCTCCATATCGCTCCTCCATGTCGCTCCTCCACATCACTCCTCTATGTCACTCCTCCATGTCACTCCTCCTTCTCACTCCTCCATGTCACTCCACCATTTCAATCCTGCATGTCAATCCTCCATGTCACTCCTCCACGTGACTCCTCTATGTCACTCCTCCATTTCACTCCTCAATATTACATCACTCCTCTATGTAACTGCTCCATGTCACCTCTCCATGTCACTCCTCCATCTCACTCCTCCATGTCACTCCTTCTTGCTGCTCCATGTCACTCCTCTATGTCACTCCTCTATTTCGCTCGTCCACTTCACTCCTCTATGTCACTCCTCCATTTCACTCCTCAATATTACATCACTCCTCTATGTAACTGCTCCATGTCACCTCTCCATGTCACTCCTCCTTCTCACTCCTCCATGTCGCTCCTCCTCGTCACTCCTCTATGTCACTTCTTCATGTCACTCTTCCATGTCTATCATCCATGTCGCTCCCCCATGTCACTCCTACATGTCACTCCTCCATGTCACTCCTCCATGTCACTCCTCCTTCCCACTCATCCATGTCAACACTCCATGTCACTCCTCCATGTCACTCCTCCATGTCAATCCTCCATGTCCCTTCTCAAATAAACTCCTCCATGTCACTCCTAAATGTCACTCCTCCATGTCACTCCTACATGTCACTCCTTCTTGCTGCTCCATGTCACTCCTCTATGTCATTCCTCTATTTCGCTCCACCACGTCACTCCTCTATGTCACTCCTCCATTTCACTCCTCAATATTACATCACTCCTCTATGTCACTCCTCCATGTCACCTCTCCATGTCACTCCTCCTTCTTACTCCTCCATGTCACCCCTCCATGTCACTTCTCAATGAAACTCCTCCATGTCACTCCTCCATGTCACTCCTCCATGTCACTCCTTCTTGCTGCTCCACGTCGCTCCTCCATGTCAGTCCTCCATGTCACCTATCCATGTCACTGTTCCTTGCTCCTCAATGTTACTCCTCCATGTCACTCCTCTATGTCACTCCTCCATATCGCTCCTCCATGTCGCTCCTCCACATCACTCCTCTATGTCACTCCCCCATGTCACTCCTCCTTCTCACTCCTCCATGTCACTCCACCATTTCAATCCTGCATGTCAATCCTCCATGTCACTCCTCCATGTCACTCCTCCATGTCGCTCCTCCATGTCATTCCTCCATGTTGCTCCTCCTTGTCACTCCTCCATGTCACTCCTTCTTGCTGCTCCACGTCGCTCCTCCATGTCACTCCTCCATGTCACCTCTCCATGTCACTCCTCCTTCTCACTCCTCCATGTTACCCCTCCATGTCACTCCTCAATGAAACTCCTTCATATCACTCCAACCATGTCGCTCCTCCACGTCACTCCTCTATTTCACTCCACTATGTCACTCCTCCATGCCACTCTTCCATGTCTCTCATCCATGTTGCTCCCCCATGTCACTCCTACATGTCACTTCTCCATGTCACTACTACATGTCACTCCTCCATCTCACTTCTCCATGTCACTCCTTCTTGCTGCTCCATGTCACATCACTCCTCTTTGTCACTCCTCCATTTCACTCCTCAATATTACGTCACTCCTCCATGTCACCCCTACATGTCACTCCTCCATGTCGCTCCTCCTCGTCACTCCTCTCTGTCACTCCTTCATGTCACTCTTCCATGTCTATCATCCATGTCGCTCCCCCATGTCACTCCTACATGTCACTCCTCCATGTCACTCCTCCTTCTCACTCCTCCATGTGACCCCTCCATGTCACTCCTCCATGTCACTCCTCAATGTCGATCCTCCATGTCACTCCTCCATGTCACTACTACATGTCCCTCCTCCATGTCACTCCTCCATGAAACTCCACCATGTCATTCCTCCATGTCACTCTTCCTTGCTCCTCAATGTCACTCCTCAATGAAACTCCTTCTTATAACTCCTCCATGTCGCTCCTTCACGTCACTCCTCTATGTCACTCCACTATGTCACTCCTCCATGCCAATCTTCCATGTCTCTCATCCATGTCGCTCCCCCATGTCACTCCTACATGTCACTTTTCCATGTCACTCCTACATGTCACTCCTCCATCTCACTCCTCCATGTCACTCCTTCTTGCTGCTCCATGTCACTCCTCTATGTCACTCCTCTATTTCGCTCGTCCACGTCACTCCTCTATGTCACTCCTCCATTTCACTCCTCAATATTACATCACTCCTCTATGTAACTGCTCCATGTCACCTCTCCATGTCACTCCTCCATCTCACTCCTCCATGTCACTCCTTCTTGCTGCTCCATGTCACTCCTCTATGTCACTCCTCTATTTCGCTCGTCCACTTCACTCCTATGTCACTCCTCCATTTCACTCCTCAATATTACATCACTCCTCTATGTAACTGCTCCATGTCACCTCTCCATGTCACTCCTCCTTCTCACTCCTCCATGTCGCTCCTCCTCGTCACTCCTCTGTCACTTCTTCATGTCACTCTTCCATGTCTATCATCCATGTCGCTCCCCCATGTCTCTCCTACATGTCACTCCTCCATGTCACTCCTCCATGTCACTCCTCCTTCCCACTCCTCCATGTCAACCCTCCATGTCACTCCTCCATGTCACTCCTCCATGTCAATCCTCCATGTCCCTTCTCAAATAAACTCCTCCATGTCACTCCTAAATGTCACTCCTCCATGTCACTCCTACATGTCACTCCTCCATGTCACTCCTCCATGTCACTCCTTCTTGCTGCTCCATGTCACTCCTCTATGTCATTCCTCTATTTCGCTCCACCACGTCACTCCTCTATGTCACTCCTCCATTTCACTCCTCAATATTACATCACTCCTCTATGTCACTCCTCCATGTCACCTATCCATGTCACTCCTCCTTCTTACTCCTCCATGTCACCCCTCCATGTCACTTCTCAATGAAACTCCTCCATGTCACTCCTCCATGTCACCCCTCCATGTCACTCCTCCATGTCACTCCTTCTTGCTGCTCCACGTCGCTCCTCCATGTCAGTCCTCCATGTCACCTATCCATGTCACTCCTCCTTCTCACTCCTCCATGTCATCCCTCCTTCTCACTCCTCCATGTCACTCCTCCATGTCACTGTTCCTTGCTCCTCAATGTTACTCCTCCATGTCACTCCTCTATGTCACTCCTCCATATCGCTCCTCCATGTCGCTCCTCCACATCACTCCTCTATGTCACTCCTCCATGTCACTCCTCCTTCTCACTCCTCCATGTCACTCCACCATTTCAATCCTGCATGTCAATCCTCCATGTCACTCCTCCATGTCACTCCTCCATGTCGCTCCTCCATGTCATTCCTCCATGTTGCTCCTCCTTGTCACTCCTCCATGTCACTCCTTCTTGCTGCTCCACGTCGCTCCTCCATGTCACTCCTCCATGTCACCTCTCCATGTCACTCCTCCTTCTCACTCCTCCATGTTACCCCTCCATGTCACTCCTCAATGAAACTCCTTCATATCACTCCAACCATGTCGCTCCTCCACGTCACTCCTCTATTTCACTCCACTATGTCACTCCTCCATGCCACTCTTCCATGTCTCTCATCCATGTTGCTCCCCCATGTCACTCCTACATGTCACTTCTCCATGTCACTACTACATGTCACTCCTCCATCTCACTTCTCCATGTCACTCCTTCTTGCTGCTCCATGTCACTCCTCTATGTCACTCCTCCATTTCACTCCTCAATATTACGTCACTCCTCCATTTCACCCCTCCATGTCACTCCTCCATGTCGCTCCTCCTCGTCACTCCTCTCTGTCACTCCTTCATGTCACTCTTCCATGTCTATCATCCATGTCGCTCCCCCATGTCACTCCTACATGTCACTCCTCCATGTCACTCCTCCTTCTCACTCCTCCATGTGACCCCTCCATGTCACTCCTCCATGTCACTCCTCAATGTCGATCCTCCATGTCACTCCTCCATGTCACTACTACATGTCCCTCCTCCATGTCACTCCTCCATGAAACTCCACCATGTCATTCCTCCATGTCACTCTTCCTTGCTCCTCAATGTCACTCCTCAATGAAACTCCTTCTTATAACTCCTCCATGTCGCTCCTCCACGTCACTCCTCTATGTCACTCCACTATGTCACTCCTCCATGCCAATCTTCCATGTCTCTCATCCATGTCGCTCCCCCATGTCACTCCTACATGTCACTTTTCCATGTCACTCCTACATGTCACTCCTCCATCTCACTCCTCCATGTCACTCCTTCTTGCTGCTCCATGTCACTCCTCTATGTCACTCCTCTATTTCGCTCGTCCACGTCACTCCTCTATGTCACTCCTCCATTTCACTCCTCAATATTACATCACTCCTCTATGTAACTGCTCCATGTCACCTCTCCATGTCACTCCTCCATCTCACTCCTCCATGTCACTCCTTCTTGCTGCTCCATGTCACTCCTCTATGTCACTCTTCTATTTCGCTCGTCCACTTCACTCCTCTATGTCACTCCTCCATTTCACTCCTCAATATTACATCACTCCTCTATGTAACTGCTCCATGTCACCTCTCCATGTCACTCCTCCTTCTCACTCCTCCATGTCGCTCCTCCTCGTCACTCCTCTATGTCACTCCTTCATGTCACTCTTCCATGTCTATCATCCATGTCGCTCCCCCATGTCACTCCTACATGTCACTCCTCCATGTCACTCCTCCATGTCACTCCTCCTTCCCACTCCTCCATGTCAACCCTCCACGTCACTCCTCCATGTCACTCCTCAATGTCGATCCTCCATGTCACTCCTCCATGTCACTACTACATGTCCTTCCTCCATGTCACTCCTCCATGAAGCTCCACCATTTTATTCCACCATGTCACTCATCCTTGCTCCTCAATGTCCCTCCTCCATGTCACTCCTCCTTCTCACTCCTCCATGTCACCCCTCCGTGTCACTCCTCTTTGTCACTCCTCCATGTCACTGCTCAATGTCAATCCTCCATGTCACTCCTCCATGTCTTCCATGTTGACACATGTCGCTCCTCCATGTCGCTCCTCCTTGCTCATCCATATCACTCCTCCATGTCACTCCAGAATGTCAATCCAGATTAAACTCTAGAATGTCACTCCTCCATGTCACTCCTCCATGTCACTCCTCCATGTCACTCTTCCTTGCTCCTCAATGTCACTCCTCCACATCACTCCTCTATGTCACTCCTCCTTGTCACTCCTCCTTCTCACTCCTCCATGTCACTCCACCATTTCAATCCTCCATGTCATTCCTCCATGTCACTCCTCCATGTCACTCCTCCATGTCGCTCCTCCATTTCTCTCCTCCATATCGCTCCTCCATGTTGCTCCTTCATGTCACTCCTCCACGTCACTCCTCCATGTCACTCCTCCATGTCCCTTCTCAAATAAACTCCTCCATGTCACTCCTAAATGTCACTCCTCCATGTCACTCCTACATGTCACTCCTCCATGTCACTCCTCCATGTCACTCCTTCTTGCTGCTCCATGTCACTCCTCTATGTCATTCCTCTATTTCGCTCCACCACGTCACTCCTCTATGTCACTCCTCCATTTCACTCCTCAATATTACATCACTCCTCTATGTCACTCCTCCATGTCACCTCTCCATGTCACTCCTCCTTCTTACTCCTCCATGTCACCCCTCCATGTCACTTCTCAATGAAACTCCTCCATGTCACTCCTCCATGTCACCCCTCCATGTCACTCCTCCATGTCACTCCTTCTTGCTGCTCCACGTCGCTCCTCCATGTCAGTCCTCCATGTCACCTATCCATGTCACTCCTCCTTCTCACTCCTCCATGTCATCCCTCCTTCTCACTCCTCCATGTCACTCCTCCATGTCACTGTTCCTTGCTCCTCAATGTTACTCCTCCATGTCACTCCTCTATGTCACTCCTCCATATCGCTCCTCCATGTCGCTCCTCCACATCAATCCTCTATGTCACTCCTCCATGTCACTCCTCCTTCTCACTCCTCCATGTCACTCCACCATTTCAATCCTGCATGTCAATCCTCCATGTCACTCCTCCATGTCACTCCTCCATGTCGCTCCTACATGTCATTCCTCCATGTTGCTCCTCCTTGTCACTCCCCCATGTCACTCCTTCTTGCTGCTCCACGTCGCTCCTCCATGTCACTCCTCCATGTCACCTCTCCATGTCACTCCTCCTTCTCACTCCTCCATGTTACCCCTCCATGTCACTCCTCAATGAAACTCCTTCATATCACTCCAACCATGTCGCTCCCCCACGTCACTCCTCTATTTCACTCCACTATGTCACTCCTCCATGCCACTCTTCCATGTCTCTCATCCATGTTGCTCCCCCATGTCACTCCTACATGTCACTTCTCCATGTCACTACTACATGTCACTCCTCCATCTCACTTCTCCATGTCACTCCTTCTTGCTGCTCCATGTCACTCCTCTATGTCACTCCTCTATTTCGCTCGTCCACGTCACTCCTCTATGTCACTCCTCCATTTCACTCCTCCTCGTCACTCCTCTCTGTCACTCCTTCATGTCACTCTTCCATGTCTATCATCCATGTCGCTCCCCCATGTCACTCCTACATGTCACTCCTCCATCTCACATCTCCATGTCACTCCTTCTTGCTGCTCAATGTCACATCACTCCTCTTTGTCACTCCTCTATTTCACTCCTCAATATTACGTCACTCCTCCATGTCACCCCTCCATGTCACTCCTCCATATCGCTCCTCCTCGTCACTCCTCTCTGTCACTCCTTCATGTCACTCTTCCATGTCTATCAGCCATGTCGCTCCCCCATGTCACTCCTCCATGTCACCCCTCCATGTCACTCCTCCATATCGCTCCTCCTCGTCACTCCTCTCTGTCACTCCTACATGTCACTCCTCCATGTCACTCCTCCTTCTCACTCCTCCATGTGACCCCTCCATGTCACTCTTCCATGTCACTCCTCAATGTCGATCCTCCATGTCACTCCTCCATGTCACTACTACATGTCCCTTCTCCATGTCACTCCTCCATGAAACTCCACCATGTCATTCCGCCATGTCACTCTTCCTTGCTCCTCAATGTCACTCCTCAATGAAACTCCTTCTTATAACTCCTCCATGTCGCTCCCCCACGTCACTCCTCTATTTCACTCCACTATGTCACTCCTCCATGCCACTCTTCCATGTCTCTCATCCATGTTGCTCCCCCATGTCACTCCTACATGTCACTTTTCCATGTCACTCCTACATGTCACTCCTCCATCTCACTCCTCCATGTCACTCCTTCTTGCTGCTCCATGTCACTCCTCTATGTCACTCCTCTATTTCGCTCGGCCACGTCACTCCTCTATGTCACTCCTCCATTTCACTCCTCAATATTACATCACTCCTCTATGTAACTGCTCCATGTCACCTCTCCATGTCACTCCTCCTTCTCACTCCTCCATGTCACCCCTCCATGTCACTTCTCAATGAAACTCCTCCATGTAACTCCTCCATGTCACTCCTCCATGTCACTCCTCCTTCCCACTCCTCCATGTCAACCCTCCATGTCACTCCTCCATGTCACTCCTCAATGTCGATCCTCCATGTCACTCCGCCATGTCACTCCTCCATGTCACTGTTCCTTGCTCCTCAATGTTACTCCTCCATGTCACTCCTCTATGTCACTCCTCCATATCGCTCCTCCATGTCGCTCCTCCACATCACTCCTCTATGTCACTCCTCCATGTCACTCCTCCTTCTCACTCCTCCATGTCACTCCACCATTTCAATCCTGCATGTCAATCCTCCATGTCACTCCTCCACGTGACTCCTCTATGTCACTCCTCCATTTCACTCCTCAATATTACATCACTCCTCTATGTAACTGCTCCATGTCACCTCTCCATGTCACTCCTCCATCTCACTCCTCCATGTCACTCCTTCTTGCTGCTCCATGTCACTCCTCTATGTCACTCCTCTATTTCGCTCGTCCACTTCACTCCTCTATGTCACTCCTCCATTTCACTCCTCAATATTACATCACTCCTCTATGTAACTGCTCCATGTCACCTCTCCATGTCACTCCTCCTTCTCACTCCTCCATGTCGCTCCTCCTCGTCACTCCTCTATGTCACTTCTTCATGTCACTCTTCCATGTCTATCATCCATGTCGCTCCCCCATGTCACTCCTACATGTCACTCCTCCATGTCACTTCTCCATGTCACTCCTCCTTCCCACTCCTCCATGTCAACACTCCATGTCACTCCTCCATGTCACTCCTCCATGTCAATCTTCCATGTCCCTTCTCAAATAAACTCCTCCATGTCACTCCTAAATGTCACTCCTCCATGTCACTCCTAATTGTCACTCCTCCATGTCACTCCTCCATGTCACTCCTTCTTGCTGCTCCATGTCAATCCTCTATGTCATTCCTCTATTTCGCTCCACCACGTCACTCCTCTATGTCACTCCTCCATTTCACTCCTCAATATTACATCACTCCTCTATGTCACTCCTCCATGTCACCTCTCCATGTCACTCCTCCTTCTTACTCCTCCATGTCACCCCTCCATGTCACTTCTCAATGAAACTCCTCCATGTCACTCCTCCATGTCACTCCTCCATGTCACTCCTTCTTGCTGCTCCACGTCGCTCCTCCATGTCAGTCCTCCATGTCACCTATCCATGTCACTGTTCCTTGCTCCTCAATGTTACTCCTCCATGTCACTCCTCTATGTCACTCCTCCATATCGCTCCTCCATGTCGCTCCTCCACATCACTCCTCTATGTCACTCCCCCATGTCACTCCTCCTTCTCACTCCTCCATGTCACTCCACCATTTCAATCCTGCATGTCAATCCTCCATGTCACTCCTCCATGTCACTCCTCCATGTCGCTCCTCCATGTCATTCCTCCATGTTGCTCCTCCTTGTCACTCCTCCATGTCACTCCTTCTTGCTGCTCCACGTCACTCCTCCATGTCACTCCTCCATGTCACCTCTCCATGTCACTCCTCCTTCTCACTCCTCCATGTTACCCCTCCATGTCACTCCTCAATGAAACTCCTTCATATCACTCCAACCATGTCGCTCCTCCACGTCACTCCTCTATTTCACTCCACTATGTCACTCCTCCATGCCACTCTTCCATGTCTCTCATCCATGTTGCTCCCCCATGTCACTCCTACATGTCACTTCTCCATGTCACTACTACATGTCACTCCTCCATCTCACTTCCCCATGTCACTCCTTCTTGCTGCTCCATGTCACATCACTCCTCTTTGTCACTCCTCCATTTCACTCCTCAATATTACGTCACTCCTCCATGTCACCCCTACATGTCACTCCTCCATGTCGCTCCTCCTCGTCACTCCTCTCTGTCACTCCTTCATGTCACTCTTCCATGTCTATCATCCATGTCGCTCCCCCATGTCACTCCTACATGTCACTCCTCCATGTCACTCCTCCTTCTCACTCCTCCATGTGACCCCTCCATGTCACTCCTCCATGTCACTCCTCAATGTCGATCCTCCATGTCACTCCTCCATGTCACTACTACATGTCCCTCCTCCATGTCACTCCTCCATGAAACTCCACCATGTCATTCCTCCATGTCACTCTTCCTTGCTCCTCAATGTCACTCCTCAATGAAACTCCTTCTTATAACTCCTCCATGTCGCTCCTTCACGTCACTCCTCTATGTCACTCCACTATGTCACTCCTCCATGCCAATCTTCCATGTCTCTCATCCATGTCGCTCCCCCATGTCACTCCTACATGTCACTTTTCCATGTCACTCCTACATGTCACTCCTCCATCTCACTCCTCCATGTCACTCCTTCTTGCTGCTCCATGTCACTCCTCTATGTCACTCCTCTATTTCGCTCGTCCACGTCACTCCTCTATGTCACTCCTCCATTTCACTCCTCAATATTACATCACTCCTCTATGTAACTGCTCCATGTCACCTCTCCATGTCACTCCTCCATCTCACTCCTCCATGTCACTCCTTCTTGCTGCTCCATGTCACTCCTCTATGTCACTCCTCTATTTCGCTCGTCCACTTCACTCCTCTATGTCACTCCTCCATTTCACTCCTCAATATTACATCACTCCTCTATGTAACTGCTCCATGTCACCTCTCCATGTCACTCCTCCTTCTCACTCCTCCATGTCGCTCCTCCTCGTCACTCCTCTGTCACTTCTTCATGTCACTCTTCCATGTCTATCATCCATGTCGCTCCCCCATGTCTCTCCTACATGTCACTCCTCCATGTCACTCCTCCATGTCACTCCTCCTTCCCACTCCTCCATGTCAACCCTCCATGTCACTCCTCCATGTCACTCCTCCATGTCAATCCTCCATGTCCCTTCTCAAATTATCTCCTCCATGTCACTCCTAAATGTCACTCCTCCATGTCACTCCTACATGTCACTCCTCCATGTCACTCCTCTATGTCACTCCTTCTTGCTGCTCCATGTCACTCCTCTATGTCATTCCTCTATTTCGCTCCACCACGTCACTCCTCTATGTCACTCCTCCATTTCACTCCTCAATATTACATCACTCCTCTATGTCACTCCTCCATGTCACCTATCCATGTCACTCCTCCTTCTTACTCCTCCATGTCACCCCTCCATGTCACTTCTCAATGAAACTCCTCCATGTCACTCCTCCATGTCACCCCTCCATGTCACTCCTCCATGTCACTCCTTCTTGCTGCTCCACGTCGCTCCTCCATGTCAGTACTCCATGTCACCTATCCATGTCACTCCTCCTTCTCACTCCTCCATGTCATCCCTCCTTCTCACTCCTCCATGTTACTCCTCCATGTCACTGTTCCTTGCTCCTCAATGTTACTCCTCCATGTCACTCCTCTATGTCACTCCTCCATATCGCTCCTCCATGTCGCTCCTCCACATCACTTCTCTATGTCACTCCTCCACGTCACTCCTCCTTCTCACTTCTCCATGTCACTCCACCATTTCAATCCTGCATGTCAATCCTCCATGTCACTCCTCCATGTCACTCCTCCATGTCGCTCCTCCATGTCATTCCTCCATGTTGCTCCTCCTTGTCACTCCTCCATGTCACTCCTTCTTGCTGCTCCACGTCGCTCCTCCATGTCACTCCTCCATGTCACCTCTCCATGTCACTCCTCCATGTCACTCCTCCATGTCACTCCTCCTTCCCACTCCTCCATGTCAACCCTCCACGTCACTCCTCCATGTCACTCCTCAATGTCGATCCTCCATGTCACTCCTCCATGTCACTACTACATGTCCTTCCTCCATGTCACTCCTCCATGAAGCTCCACCATTTTATTCCACCATGTCACTCATCCTTGCTCCTCAATGTCCCTCCTCCATGTCACTCCTCCTTCTCACTCCTCCATGTCACCCCTCCGTGTCACTCCTCTTTGTCACTCCTCCATGTCACTGCTCAATGTCAATCCTCCATGTCACTCCTCCATGTCTTCCATGTTGACACATGTCGCTCCTCCATGTCGCTCCTCCTTGCTCATCCATATCACTCCTCCATGTCACTCCAGAATGTCAATCCAGATTAAACTCTAGAATGTCACTCCACCATGTCACTCCTCCATGTCACTCCTCCATGTCACTCTTCCTTGCTCCTCAATGTCACTCCTCCACATCACTCCTCTATGTCACTCCTCCTTGTCACTCCTCCTTCTAACTCCTCCATGTCACTCCACCATTTCAATCCTCCATGTCATTCCTCCATGTCACTCCTCCATGTCACTCCTCCATGTCGCTCCTCCATTTCTCTCCTCCATATCGCTCCTCCATGTTGCTCCTCCATGTCACTCCTCCACGTCACTCCTCCATGTCACTCCTCCATGTCCCTTCTCAAATAAACTCCTCCATGTCACTCCTAAATGTCACTCCTCCATGTCACTCCTACATGTCACTCCTCCATGTCACTCCTCCATGTCACTCCTTCTTGCTGCTCCATGTCACTCCTCTATGTCATTCCTCTATTTCGCTCCACCACGTCACTCCTTTATGTCACTCCTCCATTTCACTCCTCAATATTACATCACTCCTCTATGTCACTCCTCCATGTCACCTCTCCATGTCACTCCTCCTTCTTACTCCTCCATGTCACCCCTCCATGTCACTTCTCAATGAAACTCCTCCATGTCACTCCTCCATGTCACCCCTCCATGTCACTCCTCCATGTCACTCCTTCTTGCTGCTCCACGTCGCTCCTCCATGTCAGTCCTCCATGTCACCTATCCATGTCACTCCTCCTTCTCACTCCTCCATGTCATCCCTCCTTCTCACTCCTCCATGTCACTCCTCCATGTCACTGTTCCTTGCTCCTCAATGTTACTCCTCCATGTCACTCCTCTATGTCACTCCTCCATATCGCTCCTCCATGTCGCTCCTCCACATCAATCCTCTATGTCACTCCTCCATGTCACTCCTCCTTCTCACTCCTCCATGTCACTCCACCATTTCAATCCTGCATGTCAATCCTCCATGTCACTCCTCCATGTCACTCCTCCATGTCGCTCCTACATGTCATTCCTCCATGTTGCTCCTCCTTGTCACTCCCCCATGTCACTCCTTCTTGCTGCTCCACGTCGCTCCTCCATGTCACTCCTCCATGTCACCTCTCCATGTCACTCCTCCTTCTCACTCCTCCATGTTACCCCTCCATGTCACTCCTCAATGAAACTCCTTCATATCACTCCAACCATGTCGCTCCCCCACGTCACTCCTCTATTTCACTCCACTATGTCACTCCTCCATGCCACTCTTCCATGTCTCTCATCCATGTTGCTCCCCCATGTCACTCCTACATGTCACTTCTCCATGTCACTACTACATGTCACTCCTCCATCTCACTTCTCCATGTCACTCCTTCTTGCTGCTCCATGTCACTCCTCTATGTCACTCCTCTATTTCGCTCGTCCACGTCACTCCTCTATGTCACTCCTCCATTTCACTCCTCCTCGTCACTCCTCTCTGTCACTCCTTCATGTCACTCTTCCATGTCTATCATCCATGTCGCTCCCCCATGTCACTCCTACATGTCACTCCTCCATCTCACATCTCCATGTCACTCCTTCTTGCTGCTCAATGTCACATCACTCCTCTTTGTCACTCCTCTATTTCACTCCTCAATATTACGTCACTCCTCCATGTCACCCCTCCATGTCACTCCTCCATATCGCTCCTCCTCGTCACTCCTCTCTGTCACTCCTTCATGTCACTCTTCCATGTCTATCATCCATGTCGCTCCCCCATGTCACTCCTCCATGTCACCCCTCCATGTCACTCCTCCATATCGCTCCTCCTCGTCACTCCTCTCTGTCACTCCTACATGTCACTCCTCCATGTCACTCCTCCTTCTCACTCCTCCATGTGACCCCTCCATGTCACTCCTCCATGTCACTCCTCAATGTCGATCCTCCATGTCACTCCTCCATGTCACTACTACATGTCCCTCCTCCATGTCACTCCTCCATGAAACTCCACCATGTCATTCCGCCATGTCACTCTTCCTTGCTCCTCAATGTCACTCCTCAATGAAACTCCTTCTTATAACTCCTCCATGTCGCTCCTCCACGTCATTCCTCTATGTCACTCCACTATGTCACTCCTCCATGCCAATCTTCCATGTCTCTCATCCATGTCGCTCCCCCATGTCACTCCTACATGTCACTTTTCCATGTCACTCCTACATGTCACTCCTCCATCTCACTCCTCCATGTCACTCCTTCTTGCTGCTCCATGTCACTCCTCTATGTCACTCCTCTATTTCGCTCGGCCACGTCACTCCTCTATGTCACTCCTCCATTTCACTCCTCAATATTACATCACTCCTCTATGTAACTGCTCCATGTCACCTCTCCATGTCACTCCTCCTTCTCACTCCTCCATGTCACCCCTCCATGTCACTTCTCAATGAAACTCCTCCATGTAACTCCTCCATGTCACTCCTCCATGTCACTCCTCCTTCCCACTCCTCCATGTCAACCCTCCATGTCACTCCTCCATGTCACTCCTCAATGTCGATCCTCCATGTCACTCCGCCATGTCACTCCTCCATGTCACTGTTCCTTGCTCCTCAATGTTACTCCTCCATGTCACTCCTCTATGTCACTCCTCCATATCGCTCCTCCATGTCGCTCCTCCACATCACTCCTCTATGTCACTCCTCCATGTCACTCCTCCTTCTCACTCCTCCATGTCACTCCACCATTTCAATCCTGCATGTCAATCCTCCATGTCACTCCTCCATGTCACTCCTCCATGTCGCTCCTCCATGTCATTCCTCCATGTTGCTCCTCCTTGTCACTCCTCCATGTCACTCCTTCTTGCTGCTCCACGTCGCTCCTCCATGTCACTCCTCCATGTCACCTCTCCATGTCACTCCTCCTTCTCACTCCTCCATGTTACCCCTCCATGTCACTCCTCAATGAAACTCCTTCATATCACTCCAACCATGTCGCTCCTCCACGTCACTCCTCTATTTCACTCCACTATGTCACTCCTCCATGCCACTCTTCCATGTCTCTCATCCATGTTGCTCCCCCATGTCACTCCTACATGTCACTTCTCCATGTCACTACTACATGTCACTCCTCCATCTCACTTCTCCATGTCACTCCTTCTTGCTGCTCCATGTCACTCCTCTATGTCACTCCTCCATTTCACTCCTCAATATTACGTCACTCCTCCATGTCACCCCTCCATGTCACTCCTCCATGTCGCTCCTCCTCGTCACTCCTCTCTGTCACTCCTTCATGTCACTCTTCCATGTCTATCATCCATTTCGCTCCCCCATGTCACTCCTACATGTCACTCCTCCATGTCACTCCTCCTTCTCACTCCTCCATGTGACCCCTCCATGTCACTCCTCCATGTCACTCCTCAATGTCGATCCTCCATGTCACTCCTCCATGTCACTACTACATGTCCCTCCTCCATGTCACTCCTCCATGAAACTCCACCATGTCATTCCTCCATGTCACTCTTCCTTGCTCCTCAATGTCACTCCTCAATGAAACTCCTTCTTATAACTCCTCCATGTCGCTCCTCCACGTCACTCCTCTATGTCACTCCACTATGTCACTCCTCCATGCCAATCTTCCATGTCTCTCATCCATGTCGCTCCCCCATGTCACTCCTACATGTCACTTTTCCATGTCACTCCTACATGTCACTCCTCCATCTCACTCCTCCATGTCACTCCTTCTTGCTGCTCCATGTCACTCCTCTATGTCACTCTTCTATTTCGCTCGTCCACTTCACTCCTCTATGTCACTCCTCCATTTCACTCCTCAATATTACATCACTCCTCTATGTAACTGCTCCATGTCACTTCTCAATGAAACTCCTCCATGTAACTCCTCCATGTCGCTCCTCCTCGTCACTCCTCTATGTCACTCCTTCATGTCACTCTTCCATGTCTATCATCCATGTCGCTCCCCCATGTCACTCCTACATGTCACTCCTCCATGTCACTCCTCCATGTCACTCCTCCTTCCCACTCCTCCATGTCAACCCTCCATGTCACTCCTCCATGTCACTCCTCAATGTCGATCCTCCATGTCACTCCTCCATGTCACTCCTCCATGTCACTGTTCCTTGCTCCTCAATGTTACTCCTCCATGTCACTCCTCTATGTCACTCCTCCATATCGCTCTTCCATGTCGCTCCTCCACATCACTCCTCTATGTCACTCCTCCATGTCACTCCTCCTTCTCACTCCTCCATGTCACTCCACCATTTCAATCCTGCATGTCGCTCCTCCATGTCATTCCTCCATGTTGCTCCTCCATGTCGCTCCTCCATGTCATTCCTCCATGTTGCTCCTCCTTGTCACTCCTCCATGTCACTCCTCTATGTCACTCCTCTATTTCGCTCGTCCACGTCACTCCTCTATGTCACTCCTCCATTTCACTCCTCCTCGTCACTCCTCTCTGTCACTCCTTCATGTCACTCTTCCATGTCTATCATCCATGTCGCTCCCCCATGTCACTCCTACATGTCACTCCTCCATCTCACATCTCCATGTCACTCCTTCTTGCTGCTCAATGTCACATCACTCCTCTTTGTCACTCCTCTATTTCACTCCTCAATATTACGTCACTCCTCCATGTCACCCCTCCATGTCACTCCTCCATATCGCTCCTCCTCGTCACTCCTCTCTGTCACTCCTTCATGTCACTCTTCCATGTCTATCAGCCATGTCGCTCCCCCATGTCACTCCTCCATGTCACCCCTCCATGTCACTCCTCCATATCGCTCCTCCTCGTCACTCCTCTCTGTCACTCCTACATGTCACTCCTCCATGTCACTCCTCCTTCTCACTCCTCCATGTGACCCCTCCATGTCACTCTTCCATGTCACTCCTCAATGTCGATCCTCCATGTCACTCCTCCATGTCACTACTACATGTCCCTTCTCCATGTCACTCCTCCATGAAACTCCACCATGTCATTCCGCCATGTCACTCTTCCTTGCTCCTCAATGTCACTCCTCAATGAAACTCCTTCTTATAACTCCTCCATGTCGCTCCCCCACGTCACTCCTCTATTTCACTCCACTATGTCACTCCTCCATGCCACTCTTCCATGTCTCTCATCCATGTTGCTCCCCCATGTCACTCCTACATGTCACTTTTCCATGTCACTCCTACATGTCACTCCTCCATCTCACTCCTCCATGTCACTCCTTCTTGCTGCTCCATGTCACTCCTCTATGTCACTCCTCTATTTCGCTCGGCCACGTCACTCCTCTATGTCACTCCTCCATTTCACTCCTCAATATTACATCACTCCTCTATGTAACTGCTCCATGTCACCTCTCCATGTCACTCCTCCTTCTCACTCCTCCATGTCACCCCTCCATGTCACTTCTCAATGAAACTCCTCCATGTAACTCCTCCATGTCACTCCTCCATGTCACTCCTCCTTCCCACTCCTCCATGTCAACCCTCCATGTCACTCCTCCATGTCACTCCTCAATGTCGATCCTCCATGTCACTCCGCCATGTCACTCCTCCATGTCACTGTTCCTTGCTCCTCAATGTTACTCCTCCATGTCACTCCTCTATGTCACTCCTCCATATCGCTCCTCCATGTCGCTCCTCCACATCACTCCTCTATGTCACTCCTCCATGTCACTCCTCCTTCTCACTCCTCCATGTCACTCCACCATTTCAATCCTGCATGTCAATCCTCCATGTCACTCCTCCACGTGACTCCTCTATGTCACTCCTCCATTTCACTCCTCAATATTACATCACTCCTCTATGTAACTGCTCCATGTCACCTCTCCATGTCACTCCTCCATCTCACTCCTCCATGTCACTCCTTCTTGCTGCTCCATGTCACTCCTCTATGTCACTCCTCTATTTCGCTCGTCCACTTCACTCCTCTATGTCACTCCTCCATTTCACTCCTCAATATTACATCACTCCTCTATGTAACTGCTCCATGTCACCTCTCCATGTCACTCCTCCTTCTCACTCCTCCATGTCGCTCCTCCTCGTCACTCCTCTATGTCACTTCTTCATGTCACTCTTCCATGTCTATCATCCATGTCGCTCCCCCATGTCACTCCTACATGTCACTCCTCCATGTCACTTCTCCATGTCACTCCTCCTTCCCACTCCTCCATGTCAACACTCCATGTCACTCCTCCATGTCACTCCTCCATGTCAATCTTCCATGTCCCTTCTCAAATAAACTCCTCCATGTCACTCCTAAATGTCACTCCTCCATGTCACTCCTAATTGTCACTCCTCCATGTCACTCCTCCATGTCACTCCTTCTTGCTGCTCCATGTCAATCCTCTATGTCATTCCTCTATTTCGCTCCACCACGTCACTCCTCTATGTCACTCCTCCATTTCACTCCTCAATATTACATCACTCCTCTATGTCACTCCTCCATGTCACCTCTCCATGTCACTCCTCCTTCTTACTCCTCCATGTCACCCCTCCATGTCACTTCTCAATGAAACTCCTCCATGTCACTCCTCCATGTCACTCCTCCATGTCACTCCTTCTTGCTGCTCCACGTCGCTCCTCCATGTCAGTCCTCCATGTCACCTATCCATGTCACTGTTCCTTGCTCCTCAATGTTACTCCTCCATGTCACTCCTCTATGTCACTCCTCCATATCGCTCCTCCATGTCGCTCCTCCACATCACTCCTCTATGTCACTCCCCCATGTCACTCCTCCTTCTCACTCCTCCATGTCACTCCACCATTTCAATCCTGCATGTCAATCCTCCATGTCACTCCTCCATGTCACTCCTCCATGTCGCTCCTCCATGTCATTCCTCCATGTTGCTCCTCCTTGTCACTCCTCCATGTCACTCCTTCTTGCTGCTCCACGTCACTCCTCCATGTCACTCCTCCATGTCACCTCTCCATGTCACTCCTCCTTCTCACTCCTCCATGTTACCCCTCCATGTCACTCCTCAATGAAACTCCTTCATATCACTCCAACCATGTCGCTCCTCCACGTCACTCCTCTATTTCACTCCACTATGTCACTCCTCCATGCCACTCTTCCATGTCTCTCATCCATGTTGCTCCCCCATGTCACTCCTACATGTCACTTCTCCATGTCACTACTACATGTCACTCCTCCATCTCACTTCCCCATGTCACTCCTTCTTGCTGCTCCATGTCACATCACTCCTCTTTGTCACTCCTCCATTTCACTCCTCAATATTACGTCACTCCTCCATGTCACCCCTACATGTCACTCCTCCATGTCGCTCCTCCTCGTCACTCCTCTCTGTCACTCCTTCATGTCACTCTTCCATGTCTATCATCCATGTCGCTCCCCCATGTCACTCCTACATGTCACTCCTCCATGTCACTCCTCCTTCTCACTCCTCCATGTGACCCCTCCATGTCACTCCTCCATGTCACTCCTCAATGTCGATCCTCCATGTCACTCCTCCATGTCACTACTACATGTCCCTCCTCCATGTCACTCCTCCATGAAACTCCACCATGTCATTCCTCCATGTCACTCTTCCTTGCTCCTCAATGTCACTCCTCAATGAAACTCCTTCTTATAACTCCTCCATGTCGCTCCTTCACGTCACTCCTCTATGTCACTCCACTATGTCACTCCTCCATGCCAATCTTCCATGTCTCTCATCCATGTCGCTCCCCCATGTCACTCCTACATGTCACTTTTCCATGTCACTCCTACATGTCACTCCTCCATCTCACTCCTCCATGTCACTCCTTCTTGCTGCTCCATGTCACTCCTCTATGTCACTCCTCTATTTCGCTCGTCCACGTCACTCCTCTATGTCACTCCTCCATTTCACTCCTCAATATTACATCACTCCTCTATGTAACTGCTCCATGTCACCTCTCCATGTCACTCCTCCATCTCACTCCTCCATGTCACTCCTTCTTGCTGCTCCATGTCACTCCTCTATGTCACTCCTCTATTTCGCTCGTCCACTTCACTCCTCTATGTCACTCCTCCATTTCACTCCTCAATATTACATCACTCCTCTATGTAACTGCTCCATGTCACCTCTCCATGTCACTCCTCCTTCTCACTCCTCCATGTCGCTCCTCCTCGTCACTCCTCTGTCACTTCTTCATGTCACTCTTCCATGTCTATCATCCATGTCGCTCCCCCATGTCTCTCCTACATGTCACTCCTCCATGTCACTCCTCCATGTCACTCCTCCTTCCCACTCCTCCATGTCAACCCTCCATGTCACTCCTCCATGTCACTCCTCCATGTCAATCCTCCATGTCCCTTCTCAAATTATCTCCTCCATGTCACTCCTAAATGTCACTCCTCCATGTCACTCCTACATGTCACTCCTCCATGTCACTCCTCTATGTCACTCCTTCTTGCTGCTCCATGTCACTCCTCTATGTCATTCCTCTATTTCGCTCCACCACGTCACTCCTCTATGTCACTCCTCCATTTCACTCCTCAATATTACATCACTCCTCTATGTCACTCCTCCATGTCACCTATCCATGTCACTCCTCCTTCTTACTCCTCCATGTCACCCCTCCATGTCACTTCTCAATGAAACTCCTCCATGTCACTCCTCCATGTCACCCCTCCATGTCACTCCTCCATGTCACTCCTTCTTGCTGCTCCACGTCGCTCCTCCATGTCAGTACTCCATGTCACCTATCCATGTCACTCCTCCTTCTCACTCCTCCATGTCATCCCTCCTTCTCACTCCTCCATGTTACTCCTCCATGTCACTGTTCCTTGCTCCTCAATGTTACTCCTCCATGTCACTCCTCTATGTCACTCCTCCATATCGCTCCTCCATGTCGCTCCTCCACATCACTTCTCTATGTCACTCCTCCACGTCACTCCTCCTTCTCACTTCTCCATGTCACTCCACCATTTCAATCCTGCATGTCAATCCTCCATGTCACTCCTCCATGTCACTCCTCCATGTCGCTCCTCCATGTCATTCCTCCATGTTGCTCCTCCTTGTCACTCCTCCATGTCACTCCTTCTTGCTGCTCCACGTCGCTCCTCCATGTCACTCCTCCATGTCACCTCTCCATGTCACTCCTCCATGTCACTCCTCCATGTCACTCCTCCTTCCCACTCCTCCATGTCAACCCTCCACGTCACTCCTCCATGTCACTCCTCAATGTCGATCCTCCATGTCACTCCTCCATGTCACTACTACATGTCCTTCCTCCATGTCACTCCTCCATGAAGCTCCACCATTTTATTCCACCATGTCACTCATCCTTGCTCCTCAATGTCCCTCCTCCATGTCACTCCTCCTTCTCACTCCTCCATGTCACCCCTCCGTGTCACTCCTCTTTGTCACTCCTCCATGTCACTGCTCAATGTCAATCCTCCATGTCACTCCTCCATGTCTTCCATGTTGACACATGTCGCTCCTCCATGTCGCTCCTCCTTGCTCATCCATATCACTCCTCCATGTCACTCCAGAATGTCAATCCAGATTAAACTCTAGAATGTCACTCCACCATGTCACTCCTCCATGTCACTCCTCCATGTCACTCTTCCTTGCTCCTCAATGTCACTCCTCCACATCACTCCTCTATGTCACTCCTCCTTGTCACTCCTCCTTCTAACTCCTCCATGTCACTCCACCATTTCAATCCTCCATGTCATTCCTCCATGTCACTCCTCCATGTCACTCCTCCATGTCGCTCCTCCATTTCTCTCCTCCATATCGCTCCTCCATGTTGCTCCTCCATGTCACTCCTCCACGTCACTCCTCCATGTCACTCCTCCATGTCCCTTCTCAAATAAACTCCTCCATGTCACTCCTAAATGTCACTCCTCCATGTCACTCCTACATGTCACTCCTCCATGTCACTCCTCCATGTCACTCCTTCTTGCTGCTCCATGTCACTCCTCTATGTCATTCCTCTATTTCGCTCCACCACGTCACTCCTTTATGTCACTCCTCCATTTCACTCCTCAATATTACATCACTCCTCTATGTCACTCCTCCATGTCACCTCTCCATGTCACTCCTCCTTCTTACTCCTCCATGTCACCCCTCCATGTCACTTCTCAATGAAACTCCTCCATGTCACTCCTCCATGTCACCCCTCCATGTCACTCCTCCATGTCACTCCTTCTTGCTGCTCCACGTCGCTCCTCCATGTCAGTCCTCCATGTCACCTATCCATGTCACTCCTCCTTCTCACTCCTCCATGTCATCCCTCCTTCTCACTCCTCCATGTCACTCCTCCATGTCACTGTTCCTTGCTCCTCAATGTTACTCCTCCATGTCACTCCTCTATGTCACTCCTCCATATCGCTCCTCCATGTCGCTCCTCCACATCAATCCTCTATGTCACTCCTCCATGTCACTCCTCCTTCTCACTCCTCCATGTCACTCCACCATTTCAATCCTGCATGTCAATCCTCCATGTCACTCCTCCATGTCACTCCTCCATGTCGCTCCTACATGTCATTCCTCCATGTTGCTCCTCCTTGTCACTCCCCCATGTCACTCCTTCTTGCTGCTCCACGTCGCTCCTCCATGTCACTCCTCCATGTCACCTCTCCATGTCACTCCTCCTTCTCACTCCTCCATGTTACCCCTCCATGTCACTCCTCAATGAAACTCCTTCATATCACTCCAACCATGTCGCTCCCCCACGTCACTCCTCTATTTCACTCCACTATGTCACTCCTCCATGCCACTCTTCCATGTCTCTCATCCATGTTGCTCCCCCATGTCACTCCTACATGTCACTTCTCCATGTCACTACTACATGTCACTCCTCCATCTCACTTCTCCATGTCACTCCTTCTTGCTGCTCCATGTCACTCCTCTATGTCACTCCTCTATTTCGCTCGTCCACGTCACTCCTCTATGTCACTCCTCCATTTCACTCCTCCTCGTCACTCCTCTCTGTCACTCCTTCATGTCACTCTTCCATGTCTATCATCCATGTCGCTCCCCCATGTCACTCCTACATGTCACTCCTCCATCTCACATCTCCATGTCACTCCTTCTTGCTGCTCAATGTCACATCACTCCTCTTTGTCACTCCTCTATTTCACTCCTCAATATTACGTCACTCCTCCATGTCACCCCTCCATGTCACTCCTCCATATCGCTCCTCCTCGTCACTCCTCTCTGTCACTCCTTCATGTCACTCTTCCATGTCTATCATCCATGTCGCTCCCCCATGTCACTCCTCCATGTCACCCCTCCATGTCACTCCTCCATATCGCTCCTCCTCGTCACTCCTCTCTGTCACTCCTACATGTCACTCCTCCATGTCACTCCTCCTTCTCACTCCTCCATGTGACCCCTCCATGTCACTCCTCCATGTCACTCCTCAATGTCGATCCTCCATGTCACTCCTCCATGTCACTACTACATGTCCCTCCTCCATGTCACTCCTCCATGAAACTCCACCATGTCATTCCGCCATGTCACTCTTCCTTGCTCCTCAATGTCACTCCTCAATGAAACTCCTTCTTATAACTCCTCCATGTCGCTCCTCCACGTCATTCCTCTATGTCACTCCACTATGTCACTCCTCCATGCCAATCTTCCATGTCTCTCATCCATGTCGCTCCCCCATGTCACTCCTACATGTCACTTTTCCATGTCACTCCTACATGTCACTCCTCCATCTCACTCCTCCATGTCACTCCTTCTTGCTGCTCCATGTCACTCCTCTATGTCACTCCTCTATTTCGCTCGGCCACGTCACTCCTCTATGTCACTCCTCCATTTCACTCCTCAATATTACATCACTCCTCTATGTAACTGCTCCATGTCACCTCTCCATGTCACTCCTCCTTCTCACTCCTCCATGTCACCCCTCCATGTCACTTCTCAATGAAACTCCTCCATGTAACTCCTCCATGTCACTCCTCCATGTCACTCCTCCTTCCCACTCCTCCATGTCAACCCTCCATGTCACTCCTCCATGTCACTCCTCAATGTCGATCCTCCATGTCACTCCGCCATGTCACTCCTCCATGTCACTGTTCCTTGCTCCTCAATGTTACTCCTCCATGTCACTCCTCTATGTCACTCCTCCATATCGCTCCTCCATGTCGCTCCTCCACATCACTCCTCTATGTCACTCCTCCATGTCACTCCTCCTTCTCACTCCTCCATGTCACTCCACCATTTCAATCCTGCATGTCAATCCTCCATGTCACTCCTCCATGTCACTCCTCCATGTCGCTCCTCCATGTCATTCCTCCATGTTGCTCCTCCTTGTCACTCCTCCATGTCACTCCTTCTTGCTGCTCCACGTCGCTCCTCCATGTCACTCCTCCATGTCACCTCTCCATGTCACTCCTCCTTCTCACTCCTCCATGTTACCCCTCCATGTCACTCCTCAATGAAACTCCTTCATATCACTCCAACCATGTCGCTCCTCCACGTCACTCCTCTATTTCACTCCACTATGTCACTCCTCCATGCCACTCTTCCATGTCTCTCATCCATGTTGCTCCCCCATGTCACTCCTACATGTCACTTCTCCATGTCACTACTACATGTCACTCCTCCATCTCACTTCTCCATGTCACTCCTTCTTGCTGCTCCATGTCACTCCTCTATGTCACTCCTCCATTTCACTCCTCAATATTACGTCACTCCTCCATGTCACCCCTCCATGTCACTCCTCCATGTCGCTCCTCCTCGTCACTCCTCTCTGTCACTCCTTCATGTCACTCTTCCATGTCTATCATCCATTTCGCTCCCCCATGTCACTCCTACATGTCACTCCTCCATGTCACTCCTCCTTCTCACTCCTCCATGTGACCCCTCCATGTCACTCCTCCATGTCACTCCTCAATGTCGATCCTCCATGTCACTCCTCCATGTCACTACTACATGTCCCTCCTCCATGTCACTCCTCCATGAAACTCCACCATGTCATTCCTCCATGTCACTCTTCCTTGCTCCTCAATGTCACTCCTCAATGAAACTCCTTCTTATAACTCCTCCATGTCGCTCCTCCACGTCACTCCTCTATGTCACTCCACTATGTCACTCCTCCATGCCAATCTTCCATGTCTCTCATCCATGTCGCTCCCCCATGTCACTCCTACATGTCACTTTTCCATGTCACTCCTACATGTCACTCCTCCATCTCACTCCTCCATGTCACTCCTTCTTGCTGCTCCATGTCACTCCTCTATGTCACTCTTCTATTTCGCTCGTCCACTTCACTCCTCTATGTCACTCCTCCATTTCACTCCTCAATATTACATCACTCCTCTATGTAACTGCTCCATGTCACTTCTCAATGAAACTCCTCCATGTAACTCCTCCATGTCGCTCCTCCTCGTCACTCCTCTATGTCACTCCTTCATGTCACTCTTCCATGTCTATCATCCATGTCGCTCCCCCATGTCACTCCTACATGTCACTCCTCCATGTCACTCCTCCATGTCACTCCTCCTTCCCACTCCTCCATGTCAACCCTCCATGTCACTCCTCCATGTCACTCCTCAATGTCGATCCTCCATGTCACTCCTCCATGTCACTCCTCCATGTCACTGTTCCTTGCTCCTCAATGTTACTCCTCCATGTCACTCCTCTATGTCACTCCTCCATATCGCTCTTCCATGTCGCTCCTCCACATCACTCCTCTATGTCACTCCTCCATGTCACTCCTCCTTCTCACTCCTCCATGTCACTCCACCATTTCAATCCTGCATGTCGCTCCTCCATGTCATTCCTCCATGTTGCTCCTCCATGTCGCTCCTCCATGTCATTCCTCCATGTTGCTCCTCCTTGTCACTCCTCCATGTCACTCCTTCTTGCTGCTCCATGTCGCTCCTCCATGTCACTCCTCCATGTCACCTCTCCATGTCACTCCTCCTTCTCACTCCTCCATGTTACCCCTCCATGTCACTCCTCAATGAAACTCCTTCATATCACTCCAACCATGTCGCTCCTCCACGTCACTCCTCTATTTCACTCCACTATGTCACTCCTCCATGCCACTCTTCCATGTCTCTCATCCATGTTGCTCCCCCATGTCACTCCTACATGTCACTTCTCCATGTCACTACTACATGTCACTCCTCCATCTCACTTCTCCATGTCACTCCTTCTTGCTGCTCCATGTCACTCCTCTATGTCACTCCTCTATTTCGCTCGTCCACGTCACTCCTCTATGTCACTCCTCCATTTCACTCCTCAATATTACATCACTCCTCTATGTAACTGCTCCATGTCACCTCTCCATGTCACTCCTCCTTCTCACTCCTCCATGTCACCCCTCCATGTCACTTCTCAATGAAACTCCTCCATGTCACTCCTCCATGTCGCTCCTCCTCGTCACTCCTCTATGTCACTCCTTCATGTCACTCTTCCATGTCTATCATCCATGTCGCTCCCCCATGTCACTCCTACATGTCACTCCTTCTTGCTGCTCCATATCACTCCTCTTTGTCACTCCTCCATTTCACTCCTCAATATTACATCACTCCTCCATGTCACCCCTCCATGTCACTCCTCCATGTCGCTCCTCCTCGTCACTCCTCTATGTCACTCCTTCATGTCACTCTTCCATGTCTATCATCCATGTCGCTCCCCCATGTCACTCCTACATGTCACTCCTCCATGTCACTCCTCCATGTCACTCCTCCTTCCCACTCCTCCATGTCAACCCTCCATGTCACTCCTCCATGTCACTCCTCCATGTCGATCCTCCATGTCACTCCTCCATGTCACTCCTCCAAGTCACTGTTCCTTGCTCCTCAATGTTACTCCTCCATGTCACTCCTCTATGTCACTCCTCCATATCGCTCCTCCATGTCGCTCCTCCACATCACTCCTCTATGTCACTCCTCCATGTCACTCCTCCTTCTCACTCCTCCATGTCACTCCACCATTTCAATCCTGCATGTCAATCCTCCATGTCACTCCTCCATGTCACTCCTCCATGTCGCTCCTCCATGTCATTCCTCCATGTTGCTCCTCCTTGTCACTCCTCCATGTCACTCCTTCTTGCTGCTCCACATCGCTCCTCCATGTCACTCCTCCAGGTCACCTCTCCATGTCACTCCTCCTTCTCACTCCTCCATGTTACCCCTCCATGTCACTCCTCAATGAAACTCCTTCATATCACTCCAACCATGTCGCTCCTCCACGTCACTCCTCTATTTCACTCCACTATGTCACTCCTCCATGCCACTCTTCCATGTCTCTCATCCATGTTGCTCCCCCATGTCACTCCTACATGTCACTTCTCCATGTCACTACTACATGTCACTCCTCCATCTCACTCCTCCATGTCACTCCTCCATGTCACTCTTCCTTGCTCCTCAATGTCACTCCTCCACATCACTCCTCCATGTCACTCCTCCATGTCACTACTACATGTCCTTCCTCCATGTCACTCCTCCATGAAGCTCCACCATTTTATTCCTCCATTTCACTCATCCTTGCTCCTCAATGTCCCTCCTCCATGTCACTCCTCCTTCTCACTCCTCCATGTCACCCCTCCGTGTCACTCCTCTTTGTCAATCCTCCATGTCACTGCTCAATGTCAATCCTCCATGTCACTCCTCCATGTCTTCCATGTTGACACATGTCGCTCCTCCATGTCGCTCCTCCTTGCTCATCCATATCACTCCTCCATGTCACTCCAGAATGTCAATCCAGATTAAACTCTAGAATGTCACTCCTCCATGTCACTCCTCCATGTCACTCCTCCATGTCACTCTTCCTTGCTCCTCAATGTCACTCCTCCACATCACTCCTCTATGTCACTCCTCCTTGTCACTCCTCCTTCTCACTCCTCCATGTTACTCCACCATTTCAATCCTCCATGTCATTCCTCCATGTCACTCCTCCATGTCACTCCGCCATGTCGCTCCTCCATTTCTCTCCTCCATATCGCTCCTCCATGTTGCTCCTCCATGTCACTCCTCCACGTCACTCCTCCATGTCAATCCTCCATGTCACTCCTTCTTGCTGCTCCATGTCACTCCTCTATGTCATTCCTCTATTTCGCTCCACCACGTCACTCCTCTATGTCACTCATCCATGTCACTCCTACATGTCACTCCTCCATGTCACTCCTCCATGTCACTCCTTCTTGCTGCTCCATGTCACTCCTCTATGTCATTCCTCTATTTCGCTCCACCACGTCACTCCTCTATGTCACTCCTCCATTTCACTCCTCAATATTACATCACTCCTCTATGTCACTCCTCCATGTCACCTCTCCATGTCACTCCTCCTTCTTACTCCTCCATGTCACCCCTCCATGTCACTTCTCAATGAAACTCCTCCATGTCACTCCTCCATGTCACCCCTCCATGTCACTCCTCCATGTCACTCCTTCTTGCTGCTCCACGTCGCTCCTCCATGTCAGTCCTCCATGTCACCTATCCATGTCACTCCTCCTTCTCACTCCTCCATGTCATCCCTCCTTCTCATTCCTCCATGTCACTCCTCCATGTCACTGTTCCTTGCTCCTCAATGTTACTCCTCCATGTCACTCCTCTATGTCACTCCTCCATATCGCTCCTCCATGTCGCTCCTCCACATCACTCCTCTATGTCACTCCTCCATGTCACTCCTCCTTCTCGCTCCTCCATGTCATTCCTCCATGTTGCTCCTCCTTGTCACTCCTCCATGTCACTCCTTCTTGCTGCTCCACGTCGCTCATCCATGTCACTCCTCCATGTCACCTCTCCATGTCACTCCTCCTTCTCACTCCTCCATGTTACCCCTCCATGTCACTCCTCAATGAAACTCCTTCATATCACTCCAACCATGTCGCTCCTCTACGTCACTCCTCTATTTCACTCCACTATGTCACTCCTCCATGCCACTCTTACATGTCTCTCATCCATGTTGCTCCCCCATGTCACTCCTACATGTCACTTCTCCATGTCACTACTACATGTCACTCCTCCATCTCACTTCTCCATGTCACTCCTTCTTGCTGCTCCATGTCACTCCTCTATGTCACTCCTCTATTTCGCTCGTCCACGTCACTCCTCTATGTCACTCCTCCATTTCACTCCTCAATATTACGTCACTCCTCCATGTCACCCCTCCATGTCACTCCTCCATGTCGCTCCTCCTCGTCACTCCTCTCTGTCACTCCTTCATGTCACTCTTCCATGTCTATCATCCATGACGCTCCCCCATGTCACTCCTACATGTCACTCCTCCATCTCACTTCTCCATGTCACTCCTTCTTGCTGCTCCATGTCACATCACTCCTCTTTGTCACTCCTCCATTTCACTCCTCAATATTACATCACTCCTCCATGTCACCCCTCCATGTCACTCCTCCATGTCGCTCCTCCTCGTCACTCCTCTCTGTCACTCCTTCATGTCACTCTTCCATGTCTCTCATCCATGTTGCTCCCCCATGTCACTCCTACATGTCACTTCTCCATGTCACTACTACATGTCACTCCTCCATCTCACTTCTCCATGTCACTCCTTCTTGCTGCTCCATGTCACTCCTCTATGTCACTCCTCTATTTCGCTCGTCCACGTCACTCCTCTATGTCACTCCTCCATTTCACTCCTCAATATTACGTCACTCCTCCATGTCACCCCTCCATGTCACTCCTCCATGTCGCTCCTCCTCGTCACTCCTCTCTGTCAATCCTCCATGTCACTCCTCCATGTCTTCCATGTTGACACATGTCGCTCCTCCATGTCGCTCCTCCTTGCTCATCCATATCACTCCTCCATGTCACTCCAGAATGTCAATCCAGATTAAACTCTAGAATGTCACTCCTCCATGTCACTCCTCCATGTCACTCCTCCATGTCACTCTTCCTTGCTCCTCAATGTCACTCCTCCACATCACTCCACCATTTAAATCCTCCATGTCATTCCTCCATGTCACTCCACCATTTCAATCCTCCAGGTCATTCCTCCATGTCACTCCTCCATGTCACTCCTCCATGTCGCTCCTCCATTTCTCTCCTCCATATCGCTCCTCCATGTTGCTCCTCCATGTCACTCCTCCACGTCACTCCTCCATGTCACTCCTCCATGTCCCTTCTCAAATAAACTCCGCCATGTCACTCCTAAATGTCACTCCTCCATGTCACTCCTACATGTCACTCCTCCATGTCACTCCTCAATGTCGATCCTCCATGTCACTCCTCCATGTCACTCCTCCATGTCACTGTTCCTTGCTCCTCAATGTTACTCCTCCATGTCACTCCTCTATGTCACTCCTCCATATCGCTCCTCATTGTCGCTCCTCCACATCACTCCTCTATGTCACTCCTCCATGTCACTCCTCCTTCTCACTCCTCCATGTCACTCCACCATTTCAATCCTGCATGTCAATCCTCCATGTCACTCCTCCATGTCACTCCTCCATGTCGCTCCTCCATGTCATTCCTCCATGTTGCTCCTCCTTGTCACTCCTCCATGTCACTCCTTCTTGCTGCTCCACGTCGCTCCTCCATGTCACTCCTCCATGTCACCTCTCCATGTCACTCCTCCTTCTCACTCCTCCATGTCACCCCTCCATGTCACTCCTCAATGAAACTCCTTCATATCACTCCAACCATGTCGCTCCTCCACGTCACTCCTCTATTTCACTCCACTATGTCACTCCTCCATGCCACTCTTCCATGTCTCTCATCCATGTTGCTCCCCCATGTCACTCCTACATGTCACTTCTCCATGTCACTACTACATGTCACTCCTCCATCTCACTTCTCCATGTCACTCCTTCTTGCTGCTCCATGTCACTCCTCTATGTCACTCCTCTATTTCGCTCGTCCACGTCACTCCTCTATGTCAATCCTCCATTTCACTCCTCAATATTACGTCACTCCTCCATGTCACCCCTCCATGTCACTCCTCCATGTCGCTCCTCCTCGTCACTCCTCTCTGTCACTCCTTCATGTCACTCTTCCATGTCTATCATCCATGACGCTCCCCCATGTCACTCCTACATGTCACTCCTCCATCTCACTTCTCCATGTAACTCCTTCTTGCTGCTCCATGTCACATCACTCCTCTTTGTCACTCCTCCATTTCACTCCTCAATATTACGTCACTCCTCCATGTCACCCCTACATGTCACTCCTCCATGTCGCTCCTCCTCATCACTCCTCTCTGTAACTCCTTCATGTCACTCTTCCATGTCTATCATCCATGTCGCTCCCCCATGTCACTCCTACATGTCACTCCTCCATGTCACTCCTCCTTCTCACTCCTCCATGTGACCCCTCCATGTCACTCCTCCATGTCACTCCTCAATGTCGATCCTCCATGTCACTCCTCCATGTCACTACTACATGTCCCTCCTCCATGTCACTCCTCCATGAAACTCCACCATGTCATTCCTCCATGTCACTCTTCCTTGCTCCTCAATGTCACTCCTCAATGAAACTCCTTCTTATAACTCCTCCATGTCGCTCCTTCACGTCACTCCTCTATGTCACTCCACTATGTCACTCCTCCATGCCAATCTTCCATGTCTCTCATCCATGTCGCTCCCCCATGTCACTCCTACATGTCACTTTTCCATGTCACTCCTACATGTCACTCCTCCATCTCACTCCTCCATGTCACTCCTTCTTGCTGCTCCATGTCACTCCTCTATGTCACTCCTCTATTTCGCTCGTCCACGTCACTCCTCTATGTCACTCCTCCATTTCACTCCTCAATATTACATCACTCCTCTATGTAACTGCTCCATGTCACCTCTCCATGTCACTCCTCCATCTCACTCCTCCATGTCACTCCTTCTTGCTGCTCCATGTCACTCCTCTATGTCACTCCTCTATTTCGCTCGTCCACTTCACTCCTCTATGTCACTCCTCCATTTCACTCCTCAATATTACATCACTCCTCTATGTAACTGCTCCATGTCACTTCTCCATGTCACTCCTCCTTCTCACTCCTCCATGTCGCTCCTCCTCGTCACTCCTCTATGTCACTTCTTCATGTCACTCTTCCATGTCTATCATCCATGTCGCTCCCCCATGTCACTCCTACATGTCACTCCTCCATGTCACTCCTCCATGTCAGTCCTCCTTCCCACTCCTCCATGTCAACCCTCCATGTCACTCCTCCATGTCACTCCTCAATGTCGATCCTCCATGTCACTCCTCCATGTCACTACTACATGTCCTTCCTCCATGTCACTCCTCCATGAAGCTCCACCATTTTATTCCTCCATGTCACTCATCCTTGCTCCTCAATGTCCCTCCTCCATGTCACTCCTCCTTCTCACTCCTCCATGTCACCCCTCCGTGTCACTCCTCTTTGTCACTCCTCCATGTCACTGCTCAATGTCAATCCTCCATGTCACTCCTCCATGTCTTCCATGTTGACACATGTCGCTCCTCCATGTCGCTCCTCCTTGCTCATCCATATCACTCCTCCATGTCACTCCAGAATGTCAATCCAGATTAAACTCTAGAATGTCACTCCTCCATGTCACTCCTCCATGTCACTCCTCCATGTCACTCTTCCTTGCTCCTCAATGTCACTCCTCCACATCACTCCACCATTTCAATCCTCCATGTCATTCCTCCATGTCACTCCACCATTTCAATCCTCCATGTCATTCCTCCATGTCACTCCTCCATGTCACTCCTCCATGTCGCTCCTCCATTTCTCTCCTCCATATCGCTCCTCCATGTTGCTCCTCCATGTTACTCCTCCACGTCACTCCTCCATGTCACTCCTCCATGTCCCTTCTCAAATAAACTCCTCCATGTCACTCCTAAATGTCACTCCTCCATGTCACTCCTACATGTCACTCCTCCATGTCACTCCTCCATGTCACTCCTTCTTGCTGCTCCATGTCACTCCTCTATGTCATTCCTCTATTTCGCTCCACCACGTCACTCCTCTATGTCACTCCTCCATTTCACTCCTCAATATTACATCACTCCTCTATGTCACTCCTCCATGTCACTACTACATGTCCTTCCTCCATGTCACTCCTCCATGAAGCTCCACCATTTTATTCCTCCATTTCACTCATCCTTGCTCCTCAATGTCCCTCCTCCATGTCACTCCTCCTTCTCACTCCTCCATGTCACCCCTCCGTGTCACTCCTCTTTGTCAATCCTCCATGTCACTGCTCAATGTCAATCCTCCATGTCACTCCTCCATGTCTTCCATGTTGACACATGTCGCTCCTCCATGTCGCTCCTCCTTGCTCATCCATATCACTCCTCCATGTCACTCCAGAATGTCAATCCAGATTAAACTCTAGAATGTCACTCCTCCATGTCACTCCTCCATGTCACTCCTCCATGTCACTCTTCCTTGCTCCTCAATGTCACTCCTCCACATCACTCCTCTATGTCACTCCTCCTTGTCACTCCTCCTTCTCACTCCTCCATGTTACTCCACCATTTCAATCCTCCATGTCATTCCTCCATGTCACTCCTCCATGTCACTCCGCCATGTCGCTCCTCCATTTCTCTCCTCCATATCGCTCCTCCATGTTGCTCCTCCATGTCACTCCTCCACGTCACTCCTCCATGTCAATCCTCCATGTCACTCCTTCTTGCTGCTCCATGTCACTCCTCTATGTCATTCCTCTATTTCGCTCCACCACGTCACTCCTCTATGTCACTCATCCATGTCACTCCTACATGTCACTCCTCCATGTCACTCCTCCATGTCACTCCTTCTTGCTGCTCCATGTCACTCCTCTATGTCATTCCTCTATTTCGCTCCACCACGTCACTCCTCTATGTCACTCCTCCATTTCACTCCTCAATATTACATCACTCCTCTATGTCACTCCTCCATGTCACCTCTCCATGTCACTCCGCCATGTCGCTCCTCCATTTCTCTCCTCCATATCGCTCCTCCACGTCGCTCCTCCATGTCAATCCTCCATGTCACTCCTTCTTGCTGCTCCATGTCACTCCTCTATGTCATTCCTCTATTTCGCTCCACCACGTCACTCCTCTATGTCACTCATCCATGTCACTCCTACATGTCACTCCTCCATGTCACTCCTCCATGTCACTCCTTCTTGCTGCTCCATGTCACTCCTCTATGTCATTCCTCTATTTCGCTCCACCACGTCACTCCTCTATGTCACTCCTCCATTTCACTCCTCAATATTACATCACTCCTCTATGTCACTCCTCCATGTCACCTCTCCATGTCACTCCTCCTTCTGACTCCTCCATGTCACCCCTCCATGTCACTTCTCAATGAAACTCCTCCATGTCACTCCTCCATGTCACCCCTCCATGTCACTCCTCCATGTCACTCCTTCTTGCTGCTCCACGTCGCTCCTCCATGTCAGTCCTCCATGTCACCTATCCATATCACTCCTCCTTCTCACTCCTCCATGTCATCCCTCCTTCTCACTCCTCCATGTCACTCCTCCATGTCACTGTTCCTTGCTCCTCAATGTTACTCCTCCATGTCACTCCTATATGTCACTCCTCCATATCGCTCCTCCATGTCGCTCCTCCACATCACTCCTCTATGTCACTCCTCCATGTCACTCCTCCTTCTCGCTACTCCATGTCATTCCTCCATGTTGCTCCTCCTTGTCACTCCTCCATGTCACTCCTTCTTGCTGCTCCACGTCGCTCCTCCATGTCACTCCTCCATGTCACCTCTCCATGTCACTCCTCCTTCTCACTCCTCCATGTTACCCCTCCATGTCACTCCTCAATGAAACTCCTTCATATCACTCCAACCATGTCGCTCCTCTACGTCACTCCTCTATTTCACTCCACTATGTCACTCCTCCATGCCACTCTTACATGTCTCTCATCCATGTTGCTCCCCCATGTCACTCCTACATGTCACTTCTCCATGTCACTACTACATGTCACTCCTCCATCTCACTTCTCCATGTCACTCCTTCTTGCTGCTCCATGTCACTCCTCTATGTCACTCCTCTATTTCGCTCGTCCACGTCACTCCTCTATGTCACTCCTCCATTTCACTCCTCAATATTACGTCACTCCTCCATGTCACCCCTCCATGTCACTCCTCCATGTCGCTCCTCCTCGTCACTCCTCTCTGTCACTCCTTCATGTCACTCTTCCATGTCTATCATCCATGACGCTCCCCCATGTCACTCCTACATGTCACTCCTCCATCTCACTTCTCCATGTCACTCCTTCTTGCTGCTCCATGTCACATCACTCCTCTTTGTCACTCCTCCATTTCACTCCTCAATATTACGTCACTCCTCCATGTCACCCCTCCATGTCACTCCTCCATGTCGCTCCTCCTCGTCACTCCTCTCTGTCACTCCTTCATGTCACTCTTCCATGTCTCTCATCCATGTTGCTCCCCCATGTCACTCCTACATGTCACTTCTCCATGTCACTACTACATGTCACTCCTCCATCTCACTTATCCATATCACTCCTTCTTGCTGCTCCATGTCACTCCTCTATGTCACTCCTCTATTTCGCTCGTCCACGTCACTCCTCTATGTCACTCCTCCATTTCACTCCTCAATATTACGTCACTCCTCCATGTCACCCCTCCATGTCACTCCTCCATGTCGCTCCTCCTCGTCACTCCTCTCTGTCACTCCTTCATGTCACTCTTCCATGTCTATCATCCATGACGCTCCCCCATGTCACTCCTACATGTCACTTCTCCATGTCACTACTACATGTCACTCCTCCATATCGCTCCTCATTGTCGCTCCTCCACATCACTCCTCTATGTCACTCCTCCATGTCACTCCTCCTTCTCACTCCTCCATGTCACTCCACCATTTCAATCCTGCATGTCAATCCTCCATGTCACTCCTCCATGTCACTCCTCCATGTCGCTCCTCCATGTCATTCCTCCATGTTGCTCCTCCTTGTCACTCCTCCATGTCACTCCTTCTTGCTGCTCCACGTCGCTCCTCCATGTCACTCCTCCATGTCACCTCTCCATGTCACTCCTCCTTCTCACTCCTCCATGTCACCCCTCCATGTCACTCCTCAATGAAACTCCTTCATATCACTCCAACCATGTCGCTCCTCCACGTCACTCCTCTATTTCACTCCACTATGTCACTCCTCCATGCCACTCTTCCATGTCTCTCATCCATGTTGCTCCCCCATGTCACTCCTACATGTCACTTCTCCATGTCACTACTACATGTCACTCCTCCATCTCACTTCTCCATGTCACTCCTTCTTGCTGCTCCATGTCACTCCTCTATGTCACTCCTCTATTTCGCTCGTCCACGTCACTCCTCTATGTCAATCCTCCATTTCACTCCTCAATATTACGTCACTCCTCCATGTCACCCCTCCATGTCACTCCTCCATGTCGCTCCTCCTCGTCACTCCTCTCTGTCACTCCTTCATGTCACTCTTCCATGTCTATCATCCATGACGCTCCCCCATGTCACTCCTACATGTCACTCCTCCATCTCACTTCTCCATGTAACTCCTTCTTGCTGCTCCATGTCACATCACTCCTCTTTGTCACTCCTCCATTTCACTCCTCAATATTACGTCACTCCTCCATGTCACCCCTACATGTCACTCCTCCATGTCGCTCCTCCTCATCACTCCTCTCTGTAACTCCTTCATGTCACTCTTCCATGTCTATCATCCATGTCGCTCCCCCATGTCACTCCTACATGTCACTCCTCCATGTCACTCCTCCTTCTCACTCCTCCATGTGACCCCTCCATGTCACTCCTCCATGTCACTCCTCAATGTCGATCCTCCATGTCACTCCTCCATGTCACTACTACATGTCCCTCCTCCATGTCACTCCTCCATGAAACTCCACCATGTCATTCCTCCATGTCACTCTTCCTTGCTCCTCAATGTCACTCCTCAATGAAACTCCTTCTTATAACTCCTCCATGTCGCTCCTTCACGTCACTCCTCTATGTCACTCCACTATGTCACTCCTCCATGCCAATCTTCCATGTCTCTCATCCATGTCGCTCCCCCATGTCACTCCTACATGTCACTTTTCCATGTCACTCCTACATGTCACTCCTCCATCTCACTCCTCCATGTCACTCCTTCTTGCTGCTCCATGTCACTCCTCTATGTCACTCCTCTATTTCGCTCGTCCACGTCACTCCTCTATGTCACTCCTCCATTTCACTCCTCAATATTACATCACTCCTCTATGTAACTGCTCCATGTCACCTCTCCATGTCACTCCTCCATCTCACTCCTCCATGTCACTCCTTCTTGCTGCTCCATGTCACTCCTCTATGTCACTCCTCTATTTCGCTCGTCCACTTCACTCCTCTATGTCACTCCTCCATTTCACTCCTCAATATTACATCACTCCTCTATGTAACTGCTCCATGTCACTTCTCCATGTCACTCCTCCTTCTCACTCCTCCATGTCGCTCCTCCTCGTCACTCCTCTATGTCACTTCTTCATGTCACTCTTCCATGTCTATCATCCATGTCGCTCCCCCATGTCACTCCTACATGTCACTCCTCCATGTCACTCCTCCATGTCAGTCCTCCTTCCCACTCCTCCATGTCAACCCTCCATGTCACTCCTCCATGTCACTCCTCAATGTCGATCCTCCATGTCACTCCTCCATGTCACTACTACATGTCCTTCCTCCATGTCACTCCTCCATGAAGCTCCACCATTTTATTCCTCCATGTCACTCATCCTTGCTCCTCAATGTCCCTCCTCCATGTCACTCCTCCTTCTCACTCCTCCATGTCACCCCTCCGTGTCACTCCTCTTTGTCACTCCTCCATGTCACTGCTCAATGTCAATCCTCCATGTCACTCCTCCATGTCTTCCATGTTGACACATGTCGCTCCTCCATGTCGCTCCTCCTTGCTCATCCATATCACTCCTCCATGTCACTCCAGAATGTCAATCCAGATTAAACTCTAGAATGTCACTCCTCCATGTCACTCCTCCATGTCACTCCTCCATGTCACTCTTCCTTGCTCCTCAATGTCACTCCTCCACATCACTCCACCATTTCAATCCTCCATGTCATTCCTCCATGTCACTCCACCATTTCAATCCTCCATGTCATTCCTCCATGTCACTCCTCCATGTCACTCCTCCATGTCGCTCCTCCATTTCTCTCCTCCATATCGCTCCTCCATGTTGCTCCTCCATGTTACTCCTCCACGTCACTCCTCCATGTCACTCCTCCATGTCCCTTCTCAAATAAACTCCTCCATGTCACTCCTAAATGTCACTCCTCCATGTCACTCCTACATGTCACTCCTCCATGTCACTCCTCCATGTCACTCCTTCTTGCTGCTCCATGTCACTCCTCTATGTCATTCCTCTATTTCGCTCCACCACGTCACTCCTCTATGTCACTCCTCCATTTCACTCCTCAATATTACATCACTCCTCTATGTCACTCCTCCATGTCACTACTACATGTCCTTCCTCCATGTCACTCCTCCATGAAGCTCCACCATTTTATTCCTCCATTTCACTCATCCTTGCTCCTCAATGTCCCTCCTCCATGTCACTCCTCCTTCTCACTCCTCCATGTCACCCCTCCGTGTCACTCCTCTTTGTCAATCCTCCATGTCACTGCTCAATGTCAATCCTCCATGTCACTCCTCCATGTCTTCCATGTTGACACATGTCGCTCCTCCATGTCGCTCCTCCTTGCTCATCCATATCACTCCTCCATGTCACTCCAGAATGTCAATCCAGATTAAACTCTAGAATGTCACTCCTCCATGTCACTCCTCCATGTCACTCCTCCATGTCACTCTTCCTTGCTCCTCAATGTCACTCCTCCACATCACTCCTCTATGTCACTCCTCCTTGTCACTCCTCCTTCTCACTCCTCCATGTTACTCCACCATTTCAATCCTCCATGTCATTCCTCCATGTCACTCCTCCATGTCACTCCGCCATGTCGCTCCTCCATTTCTCTCCTCCATATCGCTCCTCCATGTTGCTCCTCCATGTCACTCCTCCACGTCACTCCTCCATGTCAATCCTCCATGTCACTCCTTCTTGCTGCTCCATGTCACTCCTCTATGTCATTCCTCTATTTCGCTCCACCACGTCACTCCTCTATGTCACTCATCCATGTCACTCCTACATGTCACTCCTCCATGTCACTCCTCCATGTCACTCCTTCTTGCTGCTCCATGTCACTCCTCTATGTCATTCCTCTATTTCGCTCCACCACGTCACTCCTCTATGTCACTCCTCCATTTCACTCCTCAATATTACATCACTCCTCTATGTCACTCCTCCATGTCACCTCTCCATGTCACTCCGCCATGTCGCTCCTCCATTTCTCTCCTCCATATCGCTCCTCCACGTCGCTCCTCCATGTCAATCCTCCATGTCACTCCTTCTTGCTGCTCCATGTCACTCCTCTATGTCATTCCTCTATTTCGCTCCACCACGTCACTCCTCTATGTCACTCATCCATGTCACTCCTACATGTCACTCCTCCATGTCACTCCTCCATGTCACTCCTTCTTGCTGCTCCATGTCACTCCTCTATGTCATTCCTCTATTTCGCTCCACCACGTCACTCCTCTATGTCACTCCTCCATTTCACTCCTCAATATTACATCACTCCTCTATGTCACTCCTCCATGTCACCTCTCCATGTCACTCCTCCTTCTTACTCCTCCATGTCACCCCTCCATGTCACTTCTCAATGAAACTCCTCCATGTCACTCCTCCATGTCACCCCTCCATGTCACTCCTCCATGTCACTCCTTCTTGCTGCTCCACGTCGCTCCTCCATGTCAGTCCTCCATGTCACCTATCCATATCACTCCTCCTTCTCACTCCTCCATGTCATCCCTCCTTCTCACTCCTCCATGTCACTCCTCCATGTCACTGTTCCTTGCTCCTCAATGTTACTCCTCCATGTCACTCCTATATGTCACTCCTCCATATCGCTCCTCCATGTCGCTCCTCCACATCACTCCTCTATGTCACTCCTCCATGTCACTCCTCCTTCTCGCTACTCCATGTCATTCCTCCATGTTGCTCCTCCTTGTCACTCCTCCATGTCACTCCTTCTTGCTGCTCCACGTCGCTCCTCCATGTCACTCCTCCATGTCACCTCTCCATGTCACTCCTCCTTCTCACTCCTCCATGTTACCCCTCCATGTCACTCCTCAATGAAACTCCTTCATATCACTCCAACCATGTCGCTCCTCTACGTCACTCCTCTATTTCACTCCACTATGTCACTCCTCCATGCCACTCTTACATGTCTCTCATCCATGTTGCTCCCCCATGTCACTCCTACATGTCACTTCTCCATGTCACTACTACATGTCACTCCTCCATCTCACTTCTCCATGTCACTCCTTCTTGCTGCTCCATGTCACTCCTCTATGTCACTCCTCTATTTCGCTCGTCCACGTCACTCCTCTATGTCACTCCTCCATTTCACTCCTCAATATTACGTCACTCCTCCATGTCACCCCTCCATGTCACTCCTCCATGTCGCTCCTCCTCGTCACTCCTCTCTGTCACTCCTTCATGTCACTCTTCCATGTCTATCATCCATGACGCTCCCCCATGTCACTCCTACATGTCACTCCTCCATCTCACTTCTCCATGTCACTCCTTCTTGCTGCTCCATGTCACATCACTCCTCTTTGTCACTCCTCCATTTCACTCCTCAATATTACGTCACTCCTCCATGTCACCCCTCCATGTCACTCCTCCATGTCGCTCCTCCTCGTCACTCCTCTCTGTCACTCCTTCATGTCACTCTTCCATGTCTCTCATCCATGTTGCTCCCCCATGTCACTCCTACATGTCACTTCTCCATGTCACTACTACATGTCACTCCTCCATCTCACTTATCCATATCACTCCTTCTTGCTGCTCCATGTCACTCCTCTATGTCACTCCTCTATTTCGCTCGTCCACGTCACTCCTCTATGTCACTCCTCCATTTCACTCCTCAATATTACGTCACTCCTCCATGTCACCCCTCCATGTCACTCCTCCATGTCGCTCCTCCTCGTCACTCCTCTCTGTCACTCCTTCATGTCACTCTTCCATGTCTATCATCCATGACGCTCCCCCATGTCACTCCTACATGTCACTTCTCCATGTCACTACTACATGTCACTCCTCCATATCGCTCCTCATTGTCGCTCCTCCACATCACTCCTCTATGTCACTCCTCCATGTCACTCCTCCTTCTCACTCCTCCATGTCACTCCACCATTTCAATCCTGCATGTCAATCCTCCATGTCACTCCTCCATGTCACTCCTCCATGTCGCTCCTCCATGTCATTCCTCCATGTTGCTCCTCCTTGTCACTCCTCCATGTCACTCCTTCTTGCTGCTCCACGTCGCTCCTCCATGTCACTCCTCCATGTCACCTCTCCATGTCACTCCTCCTTCTCACTCCTCCATGTCACCCCTCCATGTCACTCCTCAATGAAACTCCTTCATATCACTCCAACCATGTCGCTCCTCCACGTCACTCCTCTATTTCACTCCACTATGTCACTCCTCCATGCCACTCTTCCATGTCTCTCATCCATGTTGCTCCCCCATGTCACTCCTACATGTCACTTCTCCATGTCACTACTACATGTCACTCCTCCATCTCACTTCTCCATGTCACTCCTTCTTGCTGCTCCATGTCACTCCTCTATGTCACTCCTCTATTTCGCTCGTCCACGTCACTCCTCTATGTCAATCC
Source organism: Sebastes fasciatus (assembly GCF_043250625.1). Taxonomy (NCBI): domain Eukaryota; kingdom Metazoa; phylum Chordata; class Actinopteri; order Perciformes; family Sebastidae; genus Sebastes; species Sebastes fasciatus. The sequence goes on along the minus strand of NC_133806.1, from coordinate 35,737,052 downwards.
TCCATTTCACTCCTCAATATTACGTCACTCCTCCATGTCACCCCTCCATGTCACTCCTCCATGTCGCTCCTCCTCGTCACTCCTCTCTGTCACTCCTTCATGTCACTCTTCCATGTCTATCATCCATGACGCTCCCCCATGTCACTCCTACATGTCACTCCTCCATCTCACTTCTCCATGTCACTCCTTCTTGCTGCTCCATGTCACTCCTCTATGTCACTCCTCTATTTCGCTCGTCCACGTCACTCCTCTATGTCAATCCTCCATTTCACTCCTCAATATTACGTCACTCCTCCATGTCACCCCTCCATGTCACTCCTCCATGTCGCTCCTCCTCGTCACTCCTCTCTGTCACTCCTTCATGTCACTCTTCCATGTCTATCATCCATGACGCTCCCCCATGTCACTCCTACATGTCACTCCTCCATCTCACTTCTCCATGTAACTCCTTCTTGCTGCTCCATGTCACATCACTCCTCTTTGTCACTCCTCCATTTCACTCCTCAATATTACGTCACTCCTCCATGTCACCCCTACATGTCACTCCTCCATGTCGCTCCTCCTCATCACTCCTCTCTGTAACTCCTTCATGTCACTCTTCCATGTCTATCATCCATGTCGCTCCCCCATGTCACTCCTACATGTCACTCCTCCATGTCACTCCTCCTTCTCACTCCTCCATGTGACCCCTCCATGTCACTCCTCCATGTCACTCCTCAATGTCGATCCTCCATGTCACTCCTCCATGTCACTACTACATGTCCCTCCTCCATGTCACTCCTCCATGAAACTCCACCATGTCATTCCTCCATGTCACTCTTCCTTGCTCCTCAATGTCACTCCTCAATGAAACTCCTTCTTATAACTCCTCCATGTCGCTCCTTCACGTCACTCCTCTATGTCACTCCACTATGTCACTCCTCCATGCCAATCTTCCATGTCTCTCATCCATGTCGCTCCCCCATGTCACTCCTACATGTCACTTTTCCATGTCACTCCTACATGTCACTCCTCCATCTCACTCCTCCATGTCACTCCTTCTTGCTGCTCCATGTCACTCCTCTATGTCACTCCTCTATTTCGCTCGTCCACGTCACTCCTCTATGTCACTCCTCCATTTCACTCCTCAATATTACATCACTCCTCTATGTAACTGCTCCATGTCACCTCTCCATGTCACTCCTCCATCTCACTCCTCCATGTCACTCCTTCTTGCTGCTCCATGTCACTCCTCTATGTCACTCCTCTATTTCGCTCGTCCACTTCACTCCTCTATGTCACTCCTCCATTTCACTCCTCAATATTACATCACTCCTCTATGTAACTGCTCCATGTCACTTCTCCATGTCACTCCTCCTTCTCACTCCTCCATGTCGCTCCTCCTCGTCACTCCTCTATGTCACTTCTTCATGTCACTCTTCCATGTCTATCATCCATGTCGCTCCCCCATGTCACTCCTACATGTCACTCCTCCATGTCACTCCTCCATGTCAGTCCTCCTTCCCACTCCTCCATGTCAACCCTCCATGTCACTCCTCCATGTCACTCCTCAATGTCGATCCTCCATGTCACTCCTCCATGTCACTACTACATGTCCTTCCTCCATGTCACTCCTCCATGAAGCTCCACCATTTTATTCCTCCATGTCACTCATCCTTGCTCCTCAATGTCCCTCCTCCATGTCACTCCTCCTTCTCACTCCTCCATGTCACCCCTCCGTGTCACTCCTCTTTGTCACTCCTCCATGTCACTGCTCAATGTCAATCCTCCATGTCACTCCTCCATGTCTTCCATGTTGACACATGTCGCTCCTCCATGTCGCTCCTCCTTGCTCATCCATATCACTCCTCCATGTCACTCCAGAATGTCAATCCAGATTAAACTCTAGAATGTCACTCCTCCATGTCACTCCTCCATGTCACTCCTCCATGTCACTCTTCCTTGCTCCTCAATGTCACTCCTCCACATCACTCCACCATTTCAATCCTCCATGTCATTCCTCCATGTCACTCCACCATTTCAATCCTCCATGTCATTCCTCCATGTCACTCCTCCATGTCACTCCTCCATGTCGCTCCTCCATTTCTCTCCTCCATATCGCTCCTCCATGTTGCTCCTCCATGTTACTCCTCCACGTCACTCCTCCATGTCACTCCTCCATGTCCCTTCTCAAATAAACTCCTCCATGTCACTCCTAAATGTCACTCCTCCATGTCACTCCTACATGTCACTCCTCCATGTCACTCCTCCATGTCACTCCTTCTTGCTGCTCCATGTCACTCCTCTATGTCATTCCTCTATTTCGCTCCACCACGTCACTCCTCTATGTCACTCCTCCATTTCACTCCTCAATATTACATCACTCCTCTATGTCACTCCTCCATGTCACTACTACATGTCCTTCCTCCATGTCACTCCTCCATGAAGCTCCACCATTTTATTCCTCCATTTCACTCATCCTTGCTCCTCAATGTCCCTCCTCCATGTCACTCCTCCTTCTCACTCCTCCATGTCACCCCTCCGTGTCACTCCTCTTTGTCAATCCTCCATGTCACTGCTCAATGTCAATCCTCCATGTCACTCCTCCATGTCTTCCATGTTGACACATGTCGCTCCTCCATGTCGCTCCTCCTTGCTCATCCATATCACTCCTCCATGTCACTCCAGAATGTCAATCCAGATTAAACTCTAGAATGTCACTCCTCCATGTCACTCCTCCATGTCACTCCTCCATGTCACTCTTCCTTGCTCCTCAATGTCACTCCTCCACATCACTCCTCTATGTCACTCCTCCTTGTCACTCCTCCTTCTCACTCCTCCATGTTACTCCACCATTTCAATCCTCCATGTCATTCCTCCATGTCACTCCTCCATGTCACTCCGCCATGTCGCTCCTCCATTTCTCTCCTCCATATCGCTCCTCCATGTTGCTCCTCCATGTCACTCCTCCACGTCACTCCTCCATGTCAATCCTCCATGTCACTCCTTCTTGCTGCTCCATGTCACTCCTCTATGTCATTCCTCTATTTCGCTCCACCACGTCACTCCTCTATGTCACTCATCCATGTCACTCCTACATGTCACTCCTCCATGTCACTCCTCCATGTCACTCCTTCTTGCTGCTCCATGTCACTCCTCTATGTCATTCCTCTATTTCGCTCCACCACGTCACTCCTCTATGTCACTCCTCCATTTCACTCCTCAATATTACATCACTCCTCTATGTCACTCCTCCATGTCACCTCTCCATGTCACTCCGCCATGTCGCTCCTCCATTTCTCTCCTCCATATCGCTCCTCCACGTCGCTCCTCCATGTCAATCCTCCATGTCACTCCTTCTTGCTGCTCCATGTCACTCCTCTATGTCATTCCTCTATTTCGCTCCACCACGTCACTCCTCTATGTCACTCATCCATGTCACTCCTACATGTCACTCCTCCATGTCACTCCTCCATGTCACTCCTTCTTGCTGCTCCATGTCACTCCTCTATGTCATTCCTCTATTTCGCTCCACCACGTCACTCCTCTATGTCACTCCTCCATTTCACTCCTCAATATTACATCACTCCTCTATGTCACTCCTCCATGTCACCTCTCCATGTCACTCCTCCTTCTTACTCCTCCATGTCACCCCTCCATGTCACTTCTCAATGAAACTCCTCCATGTCACTCCTCCATGTCACCCCTCCATGTCACTCCTCCATGTCACTCCTTCTGGCTGCTCCACGTCGCTCCTCCATGTCAGTCCTCCATGTCACCTATCCATATCACTCCTCCTTCTCACTCCTCCATGTCATCCCTCCTTCTCACTCCTCCATGTCACTCCTCCATGTCACTGTTCCTTGCTCCTCAATGTTACTCCTCCATGTCACTCCTATATGTCACTCCTCCATATCGCTCCTCCATGTCGCTCCTCCACATCACTCCTCTATGTCACTCCTCCATGTCACTCCTCCTTCTCGCTACTCCATGTCATTCCTCCATGTTGCTCCTCCTTGTCACTCCTCCATGTCACTCCTTCTTGCTGCTCCACGTCGCTCCTCCATGTCACTCCTCCATGTCACCTCTCCATGTCACTCCTCCTTCTCACTCCTCCATGTTACCCCTCCATGTCACTCCTCAATGAAACTCCTTCATATCACTCCAACCATGTCGCTCCTCTACGTCACTCCTCTATTTCACTCCACTATGTCACTCCTCCATGCCACTCTTACATGTCTCTCATCCATGTTGCTCCCCCATGTCACTCCTACATGTCACTTCTCCATGTCACTACTACATGTCACTCCTCCATCTCACTTCTCCATGTCACTCCTTCTTGCTGCTCCATGTCACTCCTCTATGTCACTCCTCTATTTCGCTCGTCCACGTCACTCCTCTATGTCACTCCTCCATTTCACTCCTCAATATTACGTCACTCCTCCATGTCACCCCTCCATGTCACTCCTCCATGTCGCTCCTCCTCGTCACTCCTCTCTGTCACTCCTTCATGTCACTCTTCCATGTCTATCATCCATGACGCTCCCCCATGTCACTCCTACATGTCACTCCTCCATCTCACTTCTCCATGTCACTCCTTCTTGCTGCTCCATGTCACATCACTCCTCTTTGTCACTCCTCCATTTCACTCCTCAATATTACGTCACTCCTCCATGTCACCCCTCCATGTCACTCCTCCATGTCGCTCCTCCTCGTCACTCCTCTCTGTCACTCCTTCATGTCACTCTTCCATGTCTCTCATCCATGTTGCTCCCCCATGTCACTCCTACATGTCACTTCTCCATGTCACTACTACATGTCACTCCTCCATCTCACTTATCCATATCACTCCTTCTTGCTGCTCCATGTCACTCCTCTATGTCACTCCTCTATTTCGCTCGTCCACGTCACTCCTCTATGTCACTCCTCCATTTCACTCCTCAATATTACGTCACTCCTCCATGTCACCCCTCCATGTCACTCCTCCATGTCGCTCCTCCTCGTCACTCCTCTCTGTCACTCCTTCATGTCACTCTTCCATGTCTATCATCCATGACGCTCCCCCATGTCACTCCTACATGTCACTTCTCCATGTCACTACTACATGTCACTCCTCCATATCGCTCCTCATTGTCGCTCCTCCACATCACTCCTCTATGTCACTCCTCCATGTCACTCCTCCTTCTCACTCCTCCATGTCACTCCACCATTTCAATCCTGCATGTCAATCCTCCATGTCACTCCTCCATGTCACTCCTCCATGTCGCTCCTCCATGTCATTCCTCCATGTTGCTCCTCCTTGTCACTCCTCCATGTCACTCCTTCTTGCTGCTCCACGTCGCTCCTCCATGTCACTCCTCCATGTCACCTCTCCATGTCACTCCTCCTTCTCACTCCTCCATGTCACCCCTCCATGTCACTCCTCAATGAAACTCCTTCATATCACTCCAACCATGTCGCTCCTCCACGTCACTCCTCTATTTCACTCCACTATGTCACTCCTCCATGCCACTCTTCCATGTCTCTCATCCATGTTGCTCCCCCATGTCACTCCTACATGTCACTTCTCCATGTCACTACTACATGTCACTCCTCCATCTCACTTCTCCATGTCACTCCTTCTTGCTGCTCCATGTCACTCCTCTATGTCACTCCTCTATTTCGCTCGTCCACGTCACTCCTCTATGTCAATCCTCCATTTCACTCCTCAATATTACGTCACTCCTCCATGTCACCCCTCCATGTCACTCCTCCATGTCGCTCCTCCTCGTCACTCCTCTCTGTCACTCCTTCATGTCACTCTTCCATGTCTATCATCCATGACGCTCCCCCATGTCACTCCTACATGTCACTCCTCCATCTCACTTCTCCATGTAACTCCTTCTTGCTGCTCCATGTCACATCACTCCTCTTTGTCACTCCTCCATTTCACTCCTCAATATTACGTCACTCCTCCATGTCACCCCTACATGTCACTCCTCCATGTCGCTCCTCCTCATCACTCCTCTCTGTCACTCCTTCATGTCACTCTTCCATGTCTATCATCCATGTCGCTCCCCCATGTCACTCCTACATGTCACTCCTCCATGTCACTCCTCCTTTTCACTCCTCCATGTGACCCCTCCATGTCACTCCTCCATGTCACTCCTCAATGTCGATCCTCCATGTCACTCCTCCATGTCACTACTACATGTCCCTCCTCCATGTCACTCCTCCATGAAACTCCACCATGTCATTCCTCCATGTCACTCTTCCTTGCTCCTCAATGTCACTCCTCAATGAAACTCCTTCTTATAACTCCTCCATGTCGCTCCTTCACGTCACTCCTCTATGTCACTCCACTATGTCACTCCTCCATGCCAATCTTCCATGTCTCTCATCCATGTCGCTCCCCCATGTCACTCCTACATGTCACTTTTCCATGTCACTCCTACATGTCACTCCTCCATCTCACTCCTCCATGTCACTCCTTCTTGCTGCTCCATGTCACTCCTCTATGTCACTCCTCTATTTCGCTCGTCCACGTCACTCCTCTATGTCACTCCTCCATTTCACTCCTCAATATTACATCACTCCTCTATGTAACTGCTCCATGTCACCTCTCCATGTCACTCCTCCATCTCACTCCTCCATGTCACTCCTTCTTGCTGCTCCATGTCACTCCTCTATGTCACTCCTCTATTTCGCTCGTCCACTTCACTCCTCTATGTCACTCCTCCATTTCACTCCTCAATATTACATCACTCCTCTATGTAACTGCTCCATGTCACCTCTCCATGTCACTCCTCCTTCTCACTCCTCCATGTCGCTCCTCCTCGTCACTCCTCTATGTCACTTCTTCATGTCACTCTTCCATGTCTATCATCCATGTCGCTCCCCCATGTCACTCCTACATGTCACTCCTCCATGTCACTCCTCCATGTCAGTCCTCCTTCCCACTCCTCCATGTCAACCCTCCATGTCACTCCTCCATGTCACTCCTCAATGTCGATCCTCCATGTCACTCCTCCATGTCACTACTACATGTCCTTCCTCCATGTCACTCCTCCATGAAGCTCCACCATTTTATTCCTCCATGTCACTCATCCTTGCTCCTCAATGTCCCTCCTCCATGTCACTCCTCCTTCTCACTCCTCCATGTCACCCCTCCGTGTCACTCCTCTTTGTCACTCCTCCATGTCACTGCTCAATGTCAATCCTCCATGTCACTCCTCCATGTCTTCCATGTTGACACATGTCGCTCCTCCATGTCGCTCCTCCTTGCTCATCCATATCACTCCTCCATGTCACTCCAGAATGTCAATCCAGATTAAACTCTAGAATGTCACTCCTCCATGTCACTCCTCCATGTCACTCCTCCATGTCACTCTTCCTTGCTCCTCAATGTCACTCCTCCACATCACTCCACCATTTCAATCCTCCATGTCATTCCTCCATGTCACTCCACCATTTCAATCCTCCATGTCATTCCTCCATGTCACTCCTCCATGTCACTCCTCCATGTCGCTCCTCCATTTCTCTCCTCCATATCGCTCCTCCATGTTGCTCCTCCATGTCACTCCTCCACGTCACTCCTCCATGTCACTCCTCCATGTCCCTTCTCAAATAAACTCCTCCATGTCACTCCTAAATGTCACTCCTCCATGTCACTCCTACATGTCACTCCTCCATGTCACTCCTCCATGTCACTCCTTCTTGCTGCTCCATGTCACTCCTCTATGTCATTCCTCTATTTCGCTCCACCACGTCACTCCTCTATGTCACTCCTCCATTTCACTCCTCAATATTACATCACTCCTCTATGTCACTCCTCCATGTCACTACTACATGTCCTTCCTCCATGTCACTCCTCCATGAAGCTCCACCATTTTATTCCTCCATTTCACTCATCCTTGCTCCTCAATGTCCCTCCTCCATGTCACTCCTCCTTCTCACTCCTCCATGTCACCCCGCCGTGTCACTCCTCTTTGTCAATCCTCCATGTCACTGCTCAATGTCAATCCTCCATGTCACTCCTCCATGTCTTCCATGTTGACACATGTCGCTCCTCCATGTCGCTCCTCCTTGCTCATCCATATCACTCCTCCATGTCACTCCTCCATGTCACTCCTCCATGTCACTCCTCCATGTCACTCTTCCTTGCTCCTCAATGTCACTCCTCCACATCACTCCTCTATGTCACTCCTCCTTGTCACTCCTCCTTCTCACTCCTCCATGTTACTCCACCATTTCAATCCTCCATGTCATTCCTCCATGTCACTCCTCCATGTCACTCCGCCATGTCGCTCCTCCATTTCTCTCCTCCATATCGCTCCTCCATGTTGCTCCTCCATGTCACTCCTCCACGTCACTCCTCCATGTCAATCCTCCATGTCACTCCTTCTTGCTGCTCCATGTCACTCCTCTATGTCATTCCTCTATTTCGCTCCACCACGTCACTCCTCTATGTCACTCATCCATGTCACTCCTACATGTCACTCCTCCATGTCACTCCTCCATGTCACTCCTTCTTGCTGCTCCATGTCACTCCTCTATGTCATTCCTCTATTTCGCTCCACCACGTCACTCCTCTATGTCACTCCTCCATTTCACTCCTCAATATTACATCACTCCTCTATGTCACTCCTCCATGTCACCTCTCCATGTCACTCCTCCTTCTTACTCCTCCATGTCACCCCACCATGTCACTTCTCAATGAAACTCCTCCATGTCACTCCTCCATGTCACCCCTCCATGTCACTCCTCCATGTCACTCCTTCTTGCTGCTCCACGTCGCTCCTCCATGTCAGTCCTCCAAGTTACCTATCCATGTCACTCCTCCTTCTCACTCCTCCATGTCATCCCTCCTTCTCACTCCTCCATGTCACTCCTCCATGTCACTGTTCCTTGCTCCTCAATGTTACTCCTCCATGTCACTCCTCTATGTCACTCCTCCATATCGCTCCTCCATGTCGCTCCTCCACATCACTCCTCTATGTCACTCCTCCATGTCACTCCTCCTTCTCGCTCCTCCATGTCATTCCTCCATGTTGCTCCTCCTTGTCACTCCTCCATGTCACTCCTTCTTGCTGCTCCACGTCGCTCCTCCATGTCACTCCTCCATGTCACCTCTCCATGTCACTCCTCCTTCTCACTCCTCCATGTTACCCCTCCATGTCACTCCTCAATGAAACTCCTTCATATCACTCCAACCATGTCGCTCCTCTACGTCACTCCTCTATTTCACTCCACTATGTCACTCCTCCATGCCACTCTTACATGTCTCTCATCCATGTTGCTCCCCCATGTCACTCCTACATGTCACTTCTCCATGTCACTACTACATGTCACTCCTCCATCTCACTTCTCCATGTCACTCCTTCTTGCTGCTCCATGTCACTCCTCTATGTCACTCCTCTATTTCGCTCGTCCACGTCACTCCTCTATGTCACTCCTCCATTTCACTCCTCAATATTACGTCACTCCTCCATGTCACCCCTCCATGTCACTCCTCCATGTCGCTCCTCCTCGTCACTCCTCTCTGTCACTCCTTCATGTCACTCTTCCATGTCTATCATCCATGACGCTCCCCCATGTCACTCCTACATGTCACTCCTCCATCTCACTTCTCCATGTCACTCCTTCTTGCTGCTCCATGTCACATCACTCCTCTTTGTCACTCCTCCATTTCACTCCTCAATATTACGTCACTCCTCCATGTCACCCCTCCATGTCACTCCTCCATGTCGCTCCTCCTCGTCACTCCTCTCTGTCACTCCTTCATGTCACTCTTCCATGTCTCTCATCCATGTTGCTCCCCCATGTCACTCCTACATGTCACTTCTCCATGTCACTACTACATGTCACTCCTCCATCTCACTTCTCCATGTCACTCCTTCTTGCTGCTCCATGTCACTCCTCTATGTCACTCCTCTATTTCGCTCGTCCACGTCACTCCTCTATGTCACTCCTCCATTTCACTCCTCAATATTACGTCACTCCTCCATGTCACCCCTCCATGTCACTCCTCCATGTCGCTCCTCCTCGTCACTCCTCTCTGTCACTCCTTCATGTCACTCTTCCATGTCTATCATCCATGACGCTCCCCCATGTCACTCCTACATGTCACTTCTCCATGTCACTACTACATGTCACTCCTCCATCTCACTTCTCCATGTCACTCCTTCTTGCTGCTCCATGTCACTCCTCTATGTCACTCCTCTATTTCGTTCGTCCACGTCACTCCTCTATGTCAATCCTCCATTTCACTCCTCAATATTACGTCACTCCTCCATGTCACCCCTCCATGTCACTCCTCCATGTCGCTCCTCCTCGTCACTCCTCTCTGTCACTCCTTCATGTCACTCTTCCATGTCTATCATCCATGACGCTCCCCCATGTCACTCCTACATGTCACTCCTCCATCTCACTTCTCCATGTAACTCCTTCTTGCTGCTCCATGTCACATCACTCCTCTTTGTCACTCCTCCATTTCACTCCTCAATATTACGTCACTCCTCCATGTCACCCCTACATGTCACTCCTCCATGTCGCTCATCCTCGTCACTCCTCTCTGTCACTCCTTCATGTCACTCTTCCATGTCTATCATCCATGTCGCTCCCCCATGTCACTCCTACATGTCACTCCTCCATGTCACTCCTCCTTCTCACTCCTCCATGTGACCCCTCCATGTCACTCCTCCATGTCACTCCTCAATGTCGATCCTCCATGTCACTCCTCCATGTCACTACTACATGTCCCTCCTCCATGTCACTCCTCCATGAAACTCCACCATGTCATTCCTCCATGTCACTCTTCCTTGCTCCTCAATGTCACTCCTCAATGAAACTCCTTCTTATAACTCCTCCATGTCGCTCCTTCACGTCACTCCTCTATGTCACTCCACTATGTCACTCCTCCATGCCAATCTTCCATGTCTCTCATCCATGTCGCTCCCCCATGTCACTCCTACATGTCACTTTTCCATGTCACTCCTACATGTCACTCCTCCATCTCACTCCTCCATGTCACTCCTTCTTGCTGCTCCATGTCACTCCTCTATGTCACTCCTCTATTTCGCTCGTCCACGTCACTCCTCTATGTCACTCCTACATTTCACTCCTCAATATTACATCACTCCTCTATGTAACTGCTCCATGTCACCTCTCCATGTCACTCCTCCTTCTCACTCCTCCATGTCGCTCCTCCTCGTCACTCCTCTATGTCACTTCTTCATGTCACTCTTCCATGTCTATCATCCATGTCGCTCCCCCATGTCACTCCTACATGTCACTCCTCCATGTCACTCCTCCATGTCAGTCCTCCTTCCCACTCCTCCATGTCAACTCTCCATGTCACTCCTCCATGTCACTCCTCAATGTCGATCCTCCATGTCACTCCTCCATGTCACTACTACATGTCCTTCCTCCATGTCACTCCTCCATGAAGCTCCACCATTTTATTCCTCCATGTCACTCATCCTTGCTCCTCAATGTCCCTCCCCCATGTCACTCCTCCTTCTCACTCCTCCATGTCACCCCTCCGTGTCACTCCTCTTTGTCACTCCTCCATGTCACTGCTCAATGTCAATCCTCCATGTCACTCCTCCATGTCTTCCATGTTGACACATGTCGCTCCTCCATGTCGCTCCTCCTTGCTCATCCATATCACTCCTCCATGTCACTCCAGAATGTCAATCCAGATTAAACTCTAGAATGTCACTCCTCCATGTCACTCCTCCATGTCACTCCTCCATGTCACTCTTCCTTGCTCCTCAATGTCACTCCTCCACATCACTCCACCATTTCAATCCTCCATGTCATTCCTCCATGTCACTCCACCATTTCAATCCTCCATGTCATTCCTCCATGTCACTCCTCCATGTCACTCCTCCATGTCGCTCCTCCATTTCTCTCCTCCATATCGCTCCTCCATGTTGCTCCTCCATGTCACTCCTCCACGTCACTCCTCCATGTCACTCCTCCATGTCCCTTCTCAAATAAACTCCGCCATGTCACTCCTAAATGTCACTCCTCCATGTCACTCCTACATGTCACTCCTCCATGTCACTCCTCAATGTCGATCCTCCATGTCACTCCTCCATGTCACTCCTCCATGTCACTGTTCCTTGCTCCTCAATGTTACTCCTCCATGTCACTCCTCTATGTCACTCCTCCATATCGCTCCTCATTGTCGCTCCTCCACATCACTCCTCTATGTCACTCCTCCATGTCACTCCTCCTTCTCACTCCTCCATGTCACTCCACCATTTCAACCCTGCATGTCAATCCTCCATGTCACTCCTCCATGTCACTCCTCCATGTCGCTCCTCCATGTCATTCCTCCATGTTGCTCCTCCTTGTCACTCCTCCATGTCACTCCTTCTTGCTGCTCCACGTCGCTCCTCCATGTCACTCCTCCATGTCACCTCTCCATGTCACTCCTCCTTCTCACTCCTCCATGTCACCCCTCCATGTCACTCCTCAATGAAACTCCTTCATATCACTCCAACCATGTCGCTCCTCCACGTCACTCCTCTATTTCACTCCACTATGTCACTCCTCCATGCCACTCTTCCATGTCTCTCATCCATGTTGCTCCCCCATGTCACTCCTACATGTCACTTCTCCATGTCACTACTACATGTCACTCCTCCATCTCACTTCTCCATGTCACTCCTTCTTGCTGCTCCATGTCACTCCTCTATGTCACTCCTCTATTTCGCTCGTCCACGTCACTCCTCTATGTCACTCTTCCATTTCACTCCTCAATATTACATCACTCCTCTATGTAACTGCTCCATGTCACATCTCCATGTCACTCCTCCATCTCACTCCTCCATGTCACTCCTTCTTGCTGCTCCATGTCACTCCTCTATGTCACTCCTCTATTTCGCTCGTCCACTTCACTCCTCTATCTCACTCCTCCATTTCACTCCTCAATATTACATCACTCCTCTATGTAACTGCTCCATGTCACCTCTCCATGTCACTCCTCCTTCTCACTCCTCCATGTCGCTCCTCCTCGTCACTCCTCTATGTCACTTCTTCATGTCACTCTTCCATGTCTATCATCCATGTCGCTCCCCCATGTCACTCCTACATGTCACTCCTCCATGTCACTCCTCCATGTCACTCCTCCTTCCCACTCCTCCATGTCAACCCTCCATGTCACTCCTCCATGTCACTCCTCAATGTCGATCCTCCATGTCACTCCTCCATGTCACTACTACATGTCCTTCCTCCATGTCACTCCTCCATGAAGCTCCACCATTTTATTCCTCCATGTCACTCATCCTTGCTCCTCAATGTCCCTCCTCCATGTCACTCCTCCTTCTCACTCCTCCATGTCACCCCTCCGTGTCACTCCTCTTTGTCACTCCTCCATGTCACTGCTCAATGTCAATCCTCCATGTCACTCCTCCATGTCTTCCATGTTGACACATGTCGCTCCTCCATGTCGCTCCTCCTTGCTCATCCATATCACTCCTCCATGTCACTCCAGAATGTCAATCCAGATTAAACTCTAGAATGTCACTCCTCCATGTCACTCCTCCATGTCACTCCTCCATGTCACTCTTCCTTGCTCCTCAATGTCACTCCTCCACATCACTCCACCATTTCAATCCTCCATGTCATTCCTCCTTCTCACTCCTCCATGTCACTCCTCCATGTCACTCCTCCATGTCACTCTTCCTTGCTCCTCAATGTCACTCCTCCACATCACTCCTCTATGTCACTCCTCCTTGTCACTCCTCCTTCTCACTCCTCCATGTCACTCCACCATTTCAATCCTCCATGTCATTCCTCCATGTCACTCCTCCATGTCACTCCTCCATGTCGCTCCTCCATTTCTCTCCTCCATATCGCTCCTCCATGTCGCTCCTCCATGTCACTCCTCCACGTCACTCCTCCATGTCACTCCTCCATGTCCCTTCTCAAATAAACTCCTCCATGTCACTCCTAAATGTCACTCCTCCATGTCACTCCTACATGTCACTCCTCCATGTCACTCCTTCTTGCTGCTCCATGTCACTCCTCTATGTCATTCCTCTATTTCGCTCCTCCACGTCACTCCTCTATGTCACTCCTACATTTCACTCCTCAATATTACATCACTCCTCTATGTCACTCCTCCATGTCACCTCTCCATGTCACTCCTCCTTCTTACTCCTCCATGTCACCCCTCCATGTCACTTCTCAATGAAACTCCTCCATGTCACTCCTCCATGTCACCCCTCCATGTCACTCCTCCATGTCACTCCTTCTTGCTGCTCCACGTCGCTCCTCCATGTCAGTCCTCCATGTCACCTACCCATGTCACTCCTCCTTCTCACTCCTCCATGTCATCCCTCCTTCTCACTCCTCCATGTCACTCCTCCATGTCACTGTTCCTTGCTCCTCAATGATAATCCTCCATGTCATTCCTCTGTGTCACTCCTCCATATCGCTCAACCATGTCGCTCCTCCACATCACTCCTCTATGTCACTCCTCCATGTCACTCCTCCTTCTCACTCCTCCATGTCACTCCACCATTTCAATCCTGCATGTCAAGCCTCCATGTCACTCCTCCATGTCACTCCTCCATGTCGCTCCTCCATGTCATTCCTCCATGTTGCTCCTCCTTGTCACTCCTCCATGTCACTCCTTCTTGCTGCTCCACGTTGCTCCTCCATGTCACTCCTCCATGTCACCTCTCCATGTCACTCCTCCTTCTCACTCCTCCATGTTACCCCTCCATGTCACTCCTCAATGAAACTCCTTCATATCACTCCAACCATGTCGCTCCTCCACGTCACTCCTCTATTTCACTCCACTATGTCACTCCTCCATGCCACTCTTCCATGTCTCTCATCCATGTTGCTCCCCCATGTCACTCCTACATGTCACTTCTCCATGTCACTACTACATGTCACTCCTCCATCTCACTTCTCCATGTCACTCCTTCTTGCTGCTCCATGTCACTCCTCTATGTCACTCCTCTATTTCGCTCGTCCACGTCACTCCTCTATGTCACTCCTCCATTTCACTCCTCAATATTACGTCACTCCTCCATGTCACCCCTCCATGTCACTCCTCCATGTCGCTCCTCCTCGTCACTCCTCTCTGTCACTCCTTCATGTCACTCTTCCATGTCTATCATCCATGACGCTCCCCCATGTCACTCCTACATGTCACTCCTCCATCTCACTTCTCCATGTCACTCCTTCTCACTCCTCCATGTCACTCCTCCATGTCACTGTTCCTTGCTCCTCAATGTTACTCCTCCATGTCACTCCTCTATGTCACTCCTCCATATCGCTCCTCCATGTCGCTCCTCCACATCACTCCTCTATGTCACTCCTCCATGTCACTCCTCCTTCTCACTCCTCCATGACACTCCACCATTTCAATCCTGCATGTCAATCCTCCATGTCACTCCTCCATGTCACTCCTCCATGTCGCTCCTCCATGTCATTCCTCCATGTCGATCCTCCATGTCACCCCTCCATGTCACTACTACATGTCCTTCCTCCATGTCACTCCTCCATGAAGCTCCACCATTTTATTCCTCCATGTCACTCATCCTTGCTCCTCAATGTCCCTCCTCCATGTCACTCCTCCTTCTCACTCCTCCATGTCACCCCTCCGTGTCACTCCTCTTTGTCACTCCTCCATGTCACTGCTCAATGTCAAACCTCCATGTCACTCCTCCATGTCTTCCATGTTGACACATGTCGCTCCTCCATATCGCTCCTCCTTGCTCATCCATATCACTCCTTCATGTCACTCCAGAATGTCAATCCAGATTAAACTCTAGAATGTCACTCCTCCATGTCACTCCTCCATGTCACTCTTCCTTGCTCCTCAATGTCACTCCTCCACATCACTCCTCTATGTCACTCCTCCTTGTCACTCCTCCTTCTCACTCCTCCATGTCACTCCTCCATGTCACTCCACCATTTCAAAACTCCATGTCATTCCTCCATGTCGCTCCACCATTTCTCTCCTCCATATCGCTCCTCCATGTTGCTCCTCCATGTCACTCCTCCACGTCACTCCACCATGTCACTCCTCCATGTCCCTTCTCAAATAAACTCCTCCATGTCACTCCTAAATGTCACTCCTCCATGTCACTCCTACATGTCACTCCTCCATGTCACTCCTCCATGTCACTCCTTCTTGCTGCTCCATGTCACTCCTCTATGTCATTCCTCTATTTCGCTCCACCACGTCACTCCTCTATGTCACTCCTCCATTTCACTCCTCAATATTACATCACTCCTCTATGTCACTCCTCCATGTCACCTCTCCATGTCACTCCTCCTTCTTACTCCTCCATGTCACCCCTCCATGTCACTTCTCAATGAAACTCCTCCATGTCACTCCTCCATGTCACCCCTCCATGTCACTCCTCCATGTCACTCCTTCTTGCTGCTCCACGTCGCTCCTCCATGTCAGTCCTCCATGTCACCTATCCATGTCACTCCTCCTTCTCACTCCTCCATGTCATCCCTCCTTCTCACTCCTCCATGTCACTCCTCCATGTCACTGTTCCTTGCTCCTCAATGTTACTCCTCCATGTCACTCCTCTATGTCACTCCTCCATATCGCTCCTCCATGTCGCTCCTCCACATCACTCCTCTATGTCACTCCACCATGTCACTCCTCCTTCTCACTCCTCCATGTCACTCCACCATTTCAATCCTGCATGTCAATCCTCCATGTCACTCCTCCATGTCACTCCTCCATGTCGCTCCTCCATGTCATTCCTCCATGTTGCTCCTCCTTGTCACTCCTCCATTTCACTCCTTCTTGCTGCTCCACGTCGCTCCTCCATGTCACTCCTCCATGTCACCTCTCCATGTCACTCCTCCTTCTCACTCCTCCATGTTACCCCTCCATGTCACTCCTCAATGAAACTCCTTCATATCACTCCAACCATGTCGCTCCCCCACGTCACTCCTCTATTTCACTCCACTATTTCACTCCTCCATGCCACTCTTCCATGTCTCTCATCCATGTTGCTCCCCCATGTCACTCCTACATGTCACTTCTCCATGTCACTACTACATGTCACTCCTCCATCTCACTTCTCCATGTCACTCCTTCTTGCTGCTCCATGTCACTCCTCTATGTCACTCCTCTATTTCGCTCGTCCACGTCACTTCTCTATGTCACTCCTCCATTTCACTCCTCCTCGTCACTCCTCTCTGTCACTCCTTCATGTCACTCTTCCATGTCTATCATCCATGTCGCTCCCCCATGTCACTCCTACATGTCACTCCTCCATCTCACATCTCCATGTCACTCCTTCTTGCTGCTCAATGTCACATCACTCCTCTTTGTCACTCCTCCATTTCACTCCTCAATATTACGTCACTCCTCCATGTCACCCCTCCATGTCACTCCTCCATATCGCTCCTCCTCGTCACTCCTCTCTGTCACTCCTTCATGTAGTGACATGAAGGAGTGACAGAGAGGAGTGACGAGTAGACACGGATGTCTATCATCCATGTCGCTCCCCCATGTCACTCCTACATGTCACTCCTCCATGTCACTCCTCCTTCTCACTCCTCCATGTGACCCCTCCATGTCACTCCTCCATGTCACTCCTCAATGTCGATCCTCCATGTCACTCCTCCATGTCACTACTACATGTCCCTCCTCCATGTCACTCCTCCATGAAACTCCACCATGTCATTCCTCCATGTCACTCTTCCTTGCTCCTCAATGTCACTCCTCAATGAAACTCCTTCTTATAACTCCTCCATGTCGCTCCTCCACGTCATTCCTCTATGTCACTCCACTATGTCACTCCTCCATGCCAATCTTCCATGTCTGTCATCCATGTCGCTCCCCCATGTCACTCCTACATGTCATTCCTCCATGTCGATCCTCCATGTCACTCCTCCATGTCACTACTACATGTCCTTCCTACATGTCACTCCTCCATGAAGCTCCACCATTTTATTCCTCCATGTCACTCATCCTTGCTCCTCAATGTCCCTCCTCCATGTCACTCCTCCTTCTCACTCCTCCATGTCACCCCTCCGTGTCACTCCTCTTTGTCACTCCTCCATGTCACTGCTCAATGTCAATCCTCCATGTCACTCCTCCATGTCTTCCATGTTGACACATGTCGCTCCTCCATGTCGCTCCTCCTTGCTCATCCATATCACTCCTCCATGTCACTCCAGAATGTCAATCCAGATTAAACTCTAGAATGTCACTCCTCCATGTCACTCCTCCATGTCACTCTTCCTTGCTCCTCAATGTCACTCCTCCACATCACTCCTCTATGTCACTCCTCCTTGTCACTCCTCCTTCTCACTCCTCCATGTCACTCCTCCATGTCACTCCACCATTTCAATCCTCCATGTCATTCCTCCATGTCACTCCGCCATGTCACTCCTCCATGTCGCTCCTCCATTTCTCTCCTCCATATCGCTCCTCCATGTTGCTCCTCCATGTCACTCCTCCACGTCACTCCTCCATGTCACTCCTCCATGTCCCTTCTCAAATAAACTCCTCCATGTCACTCCTAAATGTCACTCCTCCATGTCACTCCTACATGTCACTCCTCCATGTCACTCCTCCATGTCACTCCTTCTTGCTGCTCCATGTCACTCCTCTATGTCATTCCTCTATTTCGCTCCACCACGTCACTCCTCTATGTCACTCCTCCATTTCACTCCTCAATATTACATCACTCCTCTATGTCACTCCTCCATGTCCCCTCTCCATGTCACTCCTCCTTCTTACTCCTCCATGTCACCCCTCCATGTCACTTCTCAATGAAACTCCTCCATGTCACTCCTCCATGTCACCCCTCCATGTCACTCCTCCATGTCACTCCTTCTTGCTGCTCCACGTCGCTCCTCCATGTCAGTCCTCCATGTCACCTATCCATGTCACTCCTCCTTCTCACTCCTCCATGTCATCCCTCCTTCTCACTCCTCCATGTCACTCCTCCATGTCACTGTTCCTTGCTCCTCAATGTTACTCCTCCATGTCACTACTCTATGTCACTCCTCCATATCGCTCCTCCATGTCGCTCCTCCACATCACTCCTCTATGTCACTCCTCCATGTCACTCCTCCTTCTCACTCCTCCATGTCACTCCACCATTTCAATCCTGCATGTCAATCCTCCATGTCACTCCTCCATGTCACTCCTCCATGTCGCTCCTCCATGTCATTCCTCCATGTTGCTCCACCTTGTCACTCCTCCATGTCACTCCTTCTTGCTGCTCCACGTCGCTCCTCCATGTCACTCCTCCATGTCACCTCTCCATGTCACTCCTCCTTCTCACTCCTCCATGTTACCCCTCCATGTCACTCCTCAATGAAACTCCTTCATATCACTCCAACCATGTCGCTCCCCCACGTCACTCCTCTATTTCACTCCACTATGTCACTCCTCCATGCCACTCTTCCATGTCTCTCATCCATGTTGCTCCCCCATGTCACTCCTACATGTCACTTCTCCATGTCACTACTACATGTCACTCCTCCATCTCAATTCTCCATGTCACTCCTTCTTGCTGCTCCATGTCACTCCTCTATGTCACTCCTCTATTTCGCTCGTCCACGTCACTCCTCTATGTCACTCCTCCATTTCACTCCTCCTCGTCACTCCTCTCTGTCACTCCTTCATGTCACTCTTCCATGTCTATCATCCATGTCGCTCCCCCATGTCACTCCTACATGTCACTCCTCCATCTCACATCTCCATGTCACTCCTTCTTGCTGCTCAATGTCACATCACTCCTCTTTGTCACTCCTCCATTTCACTCCTCAATATTACGTCACTCCTCCATGTCACCCCTCCATGTCACTCCTCCATATCGCTCCTCCTCGTCACTCCTCTCTGTCACTCCTTCATGTCACTCTTCCATGTCTATCATCCATGTCGCTCCCCCATGTCACTCCTACATGTCACTCCTCCATGTCACTCCTCCTTCTCACTCCTCCATGTGACCCCTCCATGTCACTCCTCCATGTCACTCCTCAATGTCGATCCTCCATGTCACTTCTCCATGTCACTACTACATGTCCCTCCTCTATGTCACTCCTCCATGAAACTCCACCATGTCATTCCTCCATGTCACTCTTCCTTGCTCCTCAATGTCACTCCTCAATGAAACTCCTTCTTATAACTCCTCCATGTCGCTCCTCCACGTCATTCCTCTATGTCACTCCACTATGTCACTCCTCCATGCCAATCTTCCATGTATCTCATCCATGTCGCTCCCCCATGTCACTCCTACATGTCACTTTTCCATGTCACTCCTACATGTCACTCCTCCATCTCACTCCCCCATGTCACTCCTTCTTGCTGCTCCATGTCACTCCTCTATGTCACTCCTCTATTTCGCTCGTCCACGTCACTCCTCTATGTCACTCCTCCATTTCACTCCTCAATATTACATCACTCCTCTATGTAACTGCTCCATGTCACCTCTCCATGTCACTCCTCCTTCTCACTCCTCCATGTCACCCCTCCATGTCACTTCTCAATGAAACTCCTCCATGTCACACCTCCATGTCGCTCCTCCTCGTCACTCCTCTATGTCACTCCTTCATGTCACTCTTCCATGTCTATCATCCATGTCGCTCCCCCATGTCACTCCTACATGTCACTCCTTCTTGCTGCTCCATATCACTCCTCTTTGTCACTCCTCCATTTCACTCCTCAATATTACATCACTCCTCCATGTCACCCCTCCATGTCACTCCTCCATGTCGCTCCTCCTCGTCACTCCTCTATGTCACTCCTTCATGTCACTCTTCCATGTCTATCATCCATGTCGCTCCCCCATGTCACTCCTACATGTCACTCCTCCATGTCACTCCTCCATGTCACTCCTCCTTCCCACTCCTCCATGTCAACCCTCCATGTCACTCCTCCATGTCACTCCTCAATGTCGATCCTCCATGTCACTCCTCCATGTCACTGTTCCTTGCTCCTCAATGTTACTCCTCCATGTCACTCCTCTATGTCACTCCTCCATATCGCTCCTCCATGTCGCTCCTCCACATCACTCCTCTATGTCACTCCTCCATGTCACTCCTCCTTCTCACTCCTCCATGTCACTCCACCATTTCAATGCTGCATGTCAATCCTCCATGTCACTCATCCATGTCACTCCTCCATGTCGCTCCTCCATGTCATTCCTCCATGTTGCTCCTCCTTGTCACTCCTCCATGTCACTCCTTCTTGCTGCTCCACGTCGCTCCTCCATGTCACTCCTCCATGTCACCTCTCCATGTCACTCCTCCTTCTCACTCCTCCATGTTACCCCTCCATGTCACTCCTCAATGAAACTCCTTCATATCACTCCAACCATGTCGCTCCTCCACGTCACTCCCCCATGTCACTCCTACATGTCACTCCTCCATGTCACCCCTCCTTCTCACTCCTCCATGTCACTCCGCCATTTCAATCCTCCAAGTCGATTCTCCATATCGCTCCTCCATATCACTCGTCCTTATCACTCTTTCTTGCTCCCCCATGTCACTCCTCTATGTCACTCCTCCATGTCACTCCTTCTTGTTGCTCCACGTCGCTCCTCCGTGTCACTCCTCCATGTCACTCCACCATTTCAATGCTGCATGTCAATCCTCCATGTCACTCATCCATGTCACTCCTCCATGTCGCTCCTCCATGTCATTCCTCCATGTTGCTCCTCCTTGTCACTCCTCCATGTCACTCCTTCTTGCTGCTCCACGTCGCTCCTCCATGTCACTCCTCCATGTCACCTCTCCATGTCACTCCTCCTTCTCACTCCTCCATGTTACCCCTCCATGTCACTCCTCAATGAAACTCCTTCATATCACTCCAACCATGTCGCTCCTCCACGTCACTCCCCCATGTCACTCCTACATGTCACTCCTCCATGTCACCCCTCCTTCTCACTCCTCCATGTCACTCCGCCATTTCAATCCTCCAAGTCGATTCTCCATATCGCTCCTCCATATCACTCGTCCTTATCACTCTTTCTTGCTCCCCCATGTCACTCCTCTATGTCACTCCTCCATGTCACTCCTTCTTGTTGCTCCACGTCGCTCCTCCGTGTCACTCCTTCTTGCTGCTCCACGTCGCTCCTCCATGTCACTCCTCTATATCACTCCTCTATTTCGCTCCTCCAACTCACTCCTCAATGTCACTCCTCCATGTCACTCCCCCTTGTCACTATTACATATCGCTTCTCCATATCTTCCATGTCACTCCTCCATGTCTCTCATCCATGTATTTCCTCCTTGTCACTCCTACTTGTCCTACTTGTGCCATGTCGCTCATCCTTGCTCGTCCGTGGATCTCCTCCATGTCACTCCAGAATGTCACTCCAGAATATCAACCCTCCATTTCCCTCCGCCATGTCACTCCTCCATGTAACCCTTCCATGTCACTCCTCCATGTCACTCCTTCTTGCTGCTCCACGTCGCTCCTCCATTTCACTCCTTCTTGCTGCTCCACGTCGCTCCTCCATGTCACTCCTCTACATCACTCCTCTATGTCAGTCCTCCATGTCACTCCTTCTTCTCACTCCTCCATGTCACTCCGCCATTTCAACCCTCCATGTCATTCCTCCATTTCACTCCTCCATGTCACTCCTCCATGTCACTGTTCCTTGCTCCTCAATGTTACTCCTCCATGTTACTACTCTATGTCACTCCTCCATATCGCTCCCCCATGTCACTCCTACATGTCACTCCTCCATGTCACTCCTACATGTCACTCCTCCAAGTCACTCCTCCATGTAACTCCTTCTTGCTGCTCCATATCACTCCTCTATGTCACTCCTCCATGTCACCTCTCCATGTCACTCCTCCTTCTCACTCCTCCATGTCACCCCTCCATGTCACTTCTCAATGAAACTCCTCCATGTCACTTCTCCATGTCGCTCCTCCTCGTCACTCTACTCTGTCACTCCTTCATGTCACTCTTCCATGTCTATCATCCATGTCGCTCCCCCATGTCACTCCTACATGTCACTCCTCCATGTCACTCCTCCATGTCATTCCTTCTTGCTGCTCCACGTCGCTCCTCCATGTCACTACTCCATTTCACTCCTCAATATTACATCACTCCTCTATGTAACTCCTCCATGTCACCTCTCCATGTCACTCCTCCTTCTCACTCCTCAATGTCACCCCTCCATGTCACTTCTCAATGTCACTCCTCATTCTCACTCCTCCATGTCACCCCTCCATGTTACTCCTCCATGTCGCTCCTCAATGTCGATCCTCCATGTCACTCCTCCATGTCACTACTACATGTCCCTCCTCCATGTCACTCCGCCATGTCACTCCTTCTTGCTGCTCCACGTCGCTCCTTTATGTCACTCCTCCATGTCACCTCTCCATGTTACTCCTCCTTCTCACTCAACCATGTCACCCCTCCATGTCACTCCTCCATGTCGCTCCTCAATGTCGATCCTCCATGTCACTTCTCCATGTCACCCCTCCATGTCACTCCTTCCATGTCACTCCTTCTTGCTGCTCCACGTCGCTCCTTTATGTCACTCCTCCATGTCACCTCTCCATGTCACTCCTCCTTCTCACTCAACCATGTCACCCCTCCATGTCACTCCTCCATGTCGCTCCTCAATGTCGATCCTCCATGTCACTCCTCCTTCTCACTCCTCCATGTCACTCCACCATTTCAATCCTGCATGTCAATCCTCCATGTCGCTCCTCCATGTCACTCCTCCATATCACTCCTCTATGTCACTCCTCCATGCGACTCTTCCATGTCTCTCATCCATGTCGCTCCCCCATGTCACTCCTACATGTCACTCCTCCATGTCACTCCTACATGTCACTCCTCCATGTCACTCCTCCATGTCACTCCTTCTTGCTGCTCCATATAACTCCTCTATGTCACTCCTCTATTTCGCTCGTCCACGTCACTCCTCTATGTCACTCCTCCATGTCACCTCTCCATGTCACTCCTCCTTCTCACTCCTCCATGTCACCCCTCCATGTCACTTCTCAATGAAACTCCTCCATGTCACTTCTCCATGTCGCTCCTCCTCGTCACTTTACTCTGTCACTCCTTCATGTCACTCTTCCATGTCTATCATCCATGTCGCTCCCCCATGTCATTCCTACATGTCACTCCTCCATGTCACTCCTCCATGTCACTCCTTCTTGCTGCTCCACGTCGCTCCTCCATGTCACTACTCCATTTCACTCCTCAATATT
Organism: Sebastes fasciatus; assembly: GCF_043250625.1. Lineage (NCBI taxonomy): Eukaryota > Metazoa > Chordata > Actinopteri > Perciformes > Sebastidae > Sebastes > Sebastes fasciatus. The sequence continues at coordinate 35,712,902 of NC_133806.1, read as the reverse complement.
ACATCACTCCTCTATGTAACTCCTCCATGTCACCTCTCCATGTCACTCCTCCTTCTCACTCCTCCATGTCACCCCTCCATATCACTTCTCAATGTCACTCCTCATTCTCACTCCTCCATGTCACCCCTCCATGTTACTCCTCCATGTCGCTCCTCAATGTCGATCCTCCATGTCACTCCTCCATGTCACTCCTCCATGTCACTCCTCCACGTCTCTCCTCTATGTCACTCCTCCATGTCACTCCTCCATGTCACTCCTCAATGTCGATCCTCCATGTCACTCCTCAATGTCAATCCTCCATGTCACTTCTCCATGTCACCCCTCCATGTCACTCCTCCATGTCACTCCTTCTTGCTAATCCACGTCGCTCCTTTATGTCACTCCTCCATGTCACCTCTCCATGTCACTCCTCCTTCTCACTCAACCATGTCACCCCTCCATGTCACTCCTCCATGTCGCTCCTCAATGTCGATCCTCCATGTCACTCCTCCATGTCACTACTACATGTCCCTCCTCCATGTCACTCCTCCATGAAGCTCCACCATGTCATTCCACCATGTCACTCTTCCTTGCTCCTCAATGTCCCTCCTCCATATCACTCCTCCTTCTCACTCCTCCATGTCACCCCTCCCTGTCCCTCCTCCATGTCACTCCTCCATGAAGCTCCACCATGTCATTCCTCCATGTCACTCTTCCTTGCTCCTCAATGTCCCTCCTCCATATCACTCCTCCTACTCACTCCTCCATGTCACTCCTCTATGTCACTCCTTCATGTCACTCTTCCATGTCTATCACCCAAGTCGCTCCCCCATGTCACTCCTACATGTCACTCCTCCATGTCACTCCTCCATGTCACCTCTCCATGTCACTCCTCCAAGTCACTCCTTTTTGCTGCTCCACGTTGTTCCTTTATGTCACTCCTCCATGTCACCTCTCCATGTCACTCATCATTCTCACTCCTCCATGTCACCCCTCCATGTCACTCCTCCATGTCGCTCCTCAATGTCGATCCTCCTCTGTCACTCCTCTATTTCGCTCCTCCACGTAACTCCTCCATGTCACCTCTCCATGTCACTCCTCTTTCTCACTCCTCCACGTTACCCCTCCATGTCACTCCTCCATGTCAATCCTCCACGTCTCTCCTCTATGTCACTCATCCATGTCGCTCCCCCATGTCACTCCTACATGTCACTCCTCCATGTCACCCCTCCATTTCACTCCTCCATGTCACTCCTTCTTGATGCTCCATGTCGCTCCTCCATGTCACTCCTCCATGTCACCTCTCCATGTCACTCCTCCTTCTCACTCAACCATGTCACCCCTCCATGTCACTCCTCCATGTCGCTCCTCAATGTCGATCCTCCATGTCACTCCTCCTTCTCACTCCTCCATGTCACTCCACCATTTCAATCCTGCATGTCAATCCTCCATGTCGCTCCTCCATGTCACTCCTCCATATCACTCCTCTATGTCACTCCTCCATGCGACTCTTCCATGTCTCTCATCCATGTCGCTCCCCCATGTCACTCCTACATGTCACTCCTCCATGTCACTCCTACATGTCACTCCTCCATGTCACTCCTCCATGTCACTCCTTCTTGCTGCTCCATATAACTACTCTATGTCACTCCTCTATTTCGCTCATCCACGTCACTCCTCTATGTCACTCCTCCATGTCACTTCTCAATGAAACTCCTCCATGTCACTTCTCCATGTCGCTCCTCCTCGTCACTTTACTCTGTCACTCCTTCATGTCACTCTTCCATGTCTATCATCCATGTCGCTCCCCCATGTCATTCCTACATGTCACTCCTCCATGTCACTCCTCCATGTCACTCCTTCTTGCTGCTCCACGTCGCTCCTCCATGTCACTACTCCATTTCACTCCTCAATATTACATCACTCCTCTATGTAACTCCTCCATGTCACCTCTCCATGTCACTCCTCCTTCTCACTCCTCCATGTCACCCCTCCATGTCACTTCTCAATGTCACTCCTCATTCTCACTCCTCCATGTCACCCCTCCATGTTACTCCTCCATGTCGCTCCTCAATGTCGATCCTCCATGTCACTCCTCCATGTCACTCCTCCATGTCACTCCTCCACGTCTCTCCTCTATGTCACTCCTCCATGTCACTCCTCCATGTCACTCCTCAATGTCGATCCTCCATGTCACTCCTCAATGTCAATCCTCCATGTCACTTCTCCATGTCACCCCTCCATGTCACTCCTCCATGTCACTCCTTCTTGCTAATCCACGTCGCTCCTTTATGTCACTCCTCCATGTCACCTCTCCATGTCACTCCTCCTTCTCACTCAACCATGTCACCCCTCCATGTCACTCCTCCATGTCGCTCCTCAATGTCGATCCTCCATGTCACTCCTCCATGTCACTACTACATGTCCCTCCTCCATGTCACTCCTCCATGAAGCTCCACCATGTCATTCCACCATGTCACTCTTCCTTGCTCCTCAATGTCCCTCCTCCATATCACTCCTCCTTCTCACTCCTCCATGTCACCCCTCCCTGTCCCTCCTCCATGTCACTCCTCCATGAAGCTCCACCATGTCATTCCTCCATGTCACTCTTCCTTGCTCCTCAATGTCCCTCCTCCATATCACTCCTCCTACTCACTCCTCCATGTCACTCCTCTATGTCACTCCTTCATGTCACTCTTCCATGTCTATCACCCAAGTCGCTCCCCCATGTCACTCCTACATGTCACTCCTCCATGTCACTCCTCCATGTCACCTCTCCATGTCACTCCTCCAAGTCACTCCTTTTTGCTGCTCCACGTTGTTCCTTTATGTCACTCCTCCATGTCACCTCTCCATGTCACTCATCATTCTCACTCCTCCATGTCACCCCTCCATGTCACTCCTCCATGTCGCTCCTCCATGTCATTCCTCCATGTTGCTCCTCCTTGTCACTCCTCCATGTCACTCCTTCTTGCTGCTCCACGTCGCTCCTCCATGTCACTCCTCCATGTCACCTCTCCATGTCACTCCTCCTTCTCACTCCTCCATGTTACCCCTCCATGTCACTCCTCAATGAAACTCCTTCATATCACTCCAACCATGTCGCTCCTCCACGTCACTCCCCCATGTCACTCCTACATGTCACTCCTCCATGTCACCCCTCCTTCTCACTCCTCCATGTCACTCCGCCATTTCAATCCTCCAAGTCGATTCTCCATATCGCTCCTCCATATCACTCGTCCTTATCACTCTTTCTTGCTCCCCCATGTCACTCCTCTATGTCACTCCTCCATGTCACTCCTTCTTGTTGCTCCACGTCGCTCCTCCGTGTCACTCCTCCATGTCACTCCACCATTTCAATGCTGCATGTCAATCCTCCATGTCACTCATCCATGTCACTCCTCCATGTCGCTCCTCCATGTCATTCCTCCATGTTGCTCCTCCTTGTCACTCCTCCATGTCACTCCTTCTTGCTGCTCCACGTCGCTCCTCCATGTCACTCCTCCATGTCACCTCTCCATGTCACTCCTCCTTCTCACTCCTCCATGTTACCCCTCCATGTCACTCCTCAATGAAACTCCTTCATATCACTCCAACCATGTCGCTCCTCCACGTCACTCCCCCATGTCACTCCTACATGTCACTCCTCCATGTCACCCCTCCTTCTCACTCCTCCATGTCACTCCACCATTTCAATCCTCCAAGTCGATTCTCCATATCGCTCCTCCATATCACTCGTCCTTATCACTCTTTCTTGCTCCCCCATGTCACTCCTCTATGTCACTCCTCCATGTCACTCCTTCTTGTTGCTCCACGTCGCTCCTCCGTGTCACTCCTTCTTGCTGCTCCACGTCGCTCCTCCATGTCACTCCTCTATATCACTCCTCTATTTCGCTCCTCCAACTCACTCCTCAATGTCACTCCTCCATGTCACTCCCCCTTGTCACTATTACATATCGCTTCTCCATATCTTCCATGTCACTCCTCCATGTCTCTCATCCATGTATTTCCTCCTTGTCACTCCTACTTGTCCTACTTGTGCCATGTCGCTCATCCTTGCTCGTCCGTGGATCTCCTCCATGTCACTCCAGAATGTCACTCCAGAATATCAACCCTCCATTTCCCTCCGCCATGTCACTCCTCCATGTAACCCTTCCATGTCACTCCTCCATGTCACTCCTTCTTGCTGCTCCACGTCGCTCCTCCATTTCACTCCTTCTTGCTGCTCCACGTCGCTCCTCCATGTCACTCCTCTACATCACTCCTCTATGTCAGTCCTCCATGTCACTCCTTCTTCTCACTCCTCCATGTCACTCCGCCATTTCAACCCTCCATGTCATTCCTCCATTTCACTCCTCCATGTCACTCCTCCATGTCACTGTTCCTTGCTCCTCAATGTTACTCCTCCATGTTACTACTCTATGTCACTCCTCCATATCGCTCCCCCATGTCACTCCTACATGTCACTCCTCCATGTCACTCCTACATGTCACTCCTCCAAGTCACTCCTCCATGTAACTCCTTCTTGCTGCTCCATATCACTCCTCTATGTCACTCCTCCATGTCACCTCTCCATGTCACTCCTCCTTCTCACTCCTCCATGTCACCCCTCCATGTCACTTCTCAATGAAACTCCTCCATGTCACTTCTCCATGTCGCTCCTCCTCGTCACTCTACTCTGTCACTCCTTCATGTCACTCTTCCATGTCTATCATCCATGTCGCTCCCCCATGTCACTCCTACATGTCACTCCTCCATGTCACTCCTCCATGTCATTCCTTCTTGCTGCTCCACGTCGCTCCTCCATGTCACTACTCCATTTCACTCCTCAATATTACATCACTCCTCTATGTAACTCCTCCATGTCACCTCTCCATGTCACTCCTCCTTCTCACTCCTCAATGTCACCCCTCCATGTCACTTCTCAATGTCACTCCTCATTCTCACTCCTCCATGTCACCCCTCCATGTTACTCCTCCATGTCGCTCCTCAATGTCGATCCTCCATGTCACTCCTCCATGTCACTACTACATGTCCCTCCTCCATGTCACTCCGCCATGTCACTCCTTCTTGCTGCTCCACGTCGCTCCTTTATGTCACTCCTCCATGTCACCTCTCCATGTTACTCCTCCTTCTCACTCAACCATGTCACCCCTCCATGTCACTCCTCCATGTCGCTCCTCAATGTCGATCCTCCATGTCACTTCTCCATGTCACCCCTCCATGTCACTCCTTCCATGTCACTCCTTCTTGCTGCTCCACGTCGCTCCTTTATGTCACTCCTCCATGTCACCTCTCCATGTCACTCCTCCTTCTCACTCAACCATGTCACCCCTCCATGTCACTCCTCCATGTCGCTCCTCAATGTCGATCCTCCATGTCACTCCTCCTTCTCACTCCTCCATGTCACTCCACCATTTCAATCCTGCATGTCAATCCTCCATGTCGCTCCTCCATGTCACTCCTCCATATCACTCCTCTATGTCACTCCTCCATGCGACTCTTCCATGTCTCTCATCCATGTCGCTCCCCCATGTCACTCCTACATGTCACTCCTCCATGTCACTCCTACATGTCACTCCTCCATGTCACTCCTCCATGTCACTCCTTCTTGCTGCTCCATATAACTCCTCTATGTCACTCCTCTATTTCGCTCGTCCACGTCACTCCTCTATGTCACTCCTCCATGTCACCTCTCCATGTCACTCCTCCTTCTCACTCCTCCATGTCACCCCTCCATGTCACTTCTCAATGAAACTCCTCCATGTCACTTCTCCATGTCGCTCCTCCTCGTCACTTTACTCTGTCACTCCTTCATGTCACTCTTCCATGTCTATCATCCATGTCGCTCCCCCATGTCATTCCTACATGTCACTCCTCCATGTCACTCCTCCATGTCACTCCTTCTTGCTGCTCCACGTCGCTCCTCCATGTCACTACTCCATTTCACTCCTCAATATTACATCACTCCTCTATGTAACTCCTCCATGTCACCTCTCCATGTCACTCCTCCTTCTCACTCCTCCATGTCACCCCTCCATATCACTTCTCAATGTCACTCCTCATTCTCACTCCTCCATGTCACCCCTCCATGTTACTCCTCCATGTCGCTCCTCAATGTCGATCCTCCATGTCACTCCTCCATGTCACTCCTCCATGTCACTCCTCCACGTCTCTCCTCTATGTCACTCCTCCATGTCACTCCTCCATGTCACTCCTCAATGTCGATCCTCCATGTCACTCCTCAATGTCAATCCTCCATGTCACTTCTCCATGTCACCCCTCCATGTCACTCCTCCATGTCACTCCTTCTTGCTAATCCACGTCGCTCCTTTATGTCACTCCTCCATGTCACCTCTCCATGTCACTCCTCCTTCTCACTCAACCATGTCACCCCTCCATGTCACTCCTCCATGTCGCTCCTCAATGTCGATCCTCCATGTCACTCCTCCATGTCACTACTACATGTCCCTCCTCCATGTCACTCCTCCATGAAGCTCCACCATGTCATTCCACCATGTCACTCTTCCTTGCTCCTCAATGTCCCTCCTCCATATCACTCCTCCTTCTCACTCCTCCATGTCACCCCTCCCTGTCCCTCCTCCATGTCACTCCTCCATGAAGCTCCACCATGTCATTCCTCCATGTCACTCTTCCTTGCTCCTCAATGTCCCTCCTCCATATCACTCCTCCTACTCACTCCTCCATGTCACTCCTCTATGTCACTCCTTCATGTCACTCTTCCATGTCTATCACCCAAGTCGCTCCCCCATGTCACTCCTACATGTCACTCCTCCATGTCACTCCTCCATGTCACCTCTCCATGTCACTCCTCCAAGTCACTCCTTTTTGCTGCTCCACGTTGTTCCTTTATGTCACTCCTCCATGTCACCTCTCCATGTCACTCATCATTCTCACTCCTCCATGTCACCCCTCCATGTCACTCCTCCATGTCGCTCCTCAATGTCGATCCTCCTCTGTCACTCCTCTATTTCGCTCCTCCACGTAACTCCTCCATGTCACCTCTCCATGTCACTCCTCTTTCTCACTCCTCCACGTTACCCCTCCATGTCACTCCTCCATGTCAATCCTCCACGTCTCTCCTCTATGTCACTCATCCATGTCGCTCCCCCATGTCACTCCTACATGTCACTCCTCCATGTCACCCCTCCATTTCACTCCTCCATGTCACTCCTTCTTGATGCTCCATGTCGCTCCTCCATGTCACTCCTCCATGTCACCTCTCCATGTCACTCCTCCTTCTCACTCAACCATGTCACCCCTCCATGTCACTCCTCCATGTCGCTCCTCAATGTCGATCCTCCATGTCACTCCTCCTTCTCACTCCTCCATGTCACTCCACCATTTCAATCCTGCATGTCAATCCTCCATGTCGCTCCTCCATGTCACTCCTCCATATCACTCCTCTATGTCACTCCTCCATGCGACTCTTCCATGTCTCTCATCCATGTCGCTCCCCCATGTCACTCCTACATGTCACTCCTCCATGTCACTCCTACATGTCACTCCTCCATGTCACTCCTCCATGTCACTCCTTCTTGCTGCTCCATATAACTCCTCTATGTCACTCCTCTATGTCACTCCTCCATGTCACCTCTCCATGTCACTCCTCCTTCTCACTCCTCCATGTCACCCCTCCATGTCACTTCTCAATGAAACTCCTCCATGTCACTTCTCCATGTCGCTCCTCCTCGTCACTTTACTCTGTCACTCCTTCATGTCACTCTTCCATGTCTATCATCCATGTCGCTCCCCCATGTCATTCCTACATGTCACTCCTCCATGTCACTCCTCCATGTCACTCCTTCTTGCTGCTCCACGTCGCTCCTCCATGTCACTACTCCATTTCACTCCTCAATATTACATCACTCCTCTATGTAACTCCTCCATGTCACCTCTCCATGTCACTCCTCCTTCTCACTCCTCCATGTCACCCCTCCATGTCACTTCTCAATGTCACTCCTCATTCTCACTCCTCCATGTCACCCCTCCATGTTACTCCTCCATGTCGCTCCTCAATGTCGATCCTCCATGTCACTCCTCCATGTCACTCCTCCATGTCACTCCTCCACGTCTCTCCTCTATGTCACTCCTCCATGTCACTCCTCCATGTCACTCCTCAATGTCGATCCTCCATGTCACTCCTCAATGTCAATCCTCCATGTCACTTCTCCATGTCACCCCTCCATGTCACTCCTCCATGTCACTCCTTCTTGCTAATCCACGTCGCTCCTTTATGTCACTCCTCCATGTCACCTCTCCATGTCACTCCTCCTTCTCACTCAACCATGTCACCCCTCCATGTCACTCCTCCATGTCGCTCCTCAATGTCGATCCTCCATGTCACTCCTCCATGTCACTACTACATGTCCCTCCTCCATGTCACTCCTCCATGAAGCTCCACCATGTCATTCCTCCATGTCACTCTTCCTTGCTCCTCAATGTCCCTCCTCCATATCACTCCTCCTTCTCACTCCTCCATGTCACCCCTCCCTGTCCCTCCTCCATGTCACTCCTCCATGAAGCTCCACCATGTCATTCCTCCATGTCACTCTTCCTTGCTCCTCAATGTCCCTCCTCCATATCACTCCTCCTTCTCACTCCTCCATGTCACTCCTCTATGTCACTCCTTCATGTCACTCTTCCATGTCTATCACCCAAGTCGCTCCCCCATGTCACTCCTACATGTCACTCCTCCATGTCACTCCTCCATGTCACCTCTCCATGTCACTCCTCCAAGTCACTCCTTTTTGCTGCTCCACGTTGTTCCTTTATGTCACTCCTCCATGTCACCTCTCCATGTCACTCATCATTCTCACTCCTCCATGTCACCCCTCCATGTCACTCCTCCATGTCGCTCCTCAATGTCGATCCTCCTCTGTCACTCCTCTATTTCGCTCCTCCACGTAACTCCTCCATGTCACCTCTCCATGTCACTCCTCTTTCTCACTCCTCCACGTTACCCCTCCATGTCACTCCTCCATGTCAATCCTCCACGTCTCTCCTCTATGTCACTCATCCATGTCGCTCCCCCATGTCACTCCTACATGTCACTCCTCCATGTCACCCCTCCATTTCACTCCTCCATGTCACTCCTTCTTGATGCTCCATGTCGCTCCTCCATGTCACTCCTCCATGTCACCTCTCCATGTCACTCCTCCTTCTCACTCAACCATGTCACCCCTCCATGTCACTCCTCCATGTCGCTCCTCAATGTCGATCCTCCATGTCACTCCTCCTTCTCACTCCTCCATGTCACTCCACCATTTCAATCCTGCATGTCAATCCTCCATGTCGCTCCTCCATGTCACTCCTCCATATCACTCCTCTATGTCACTCCTCCATGCGACTCTTCCATGTCTCTCATCCATGTCGCTCCCCCATGTCACTCCTACATGTCACTCCTCCATGTCACTCCTACATGTCACTCCTCCATGTCACTCCTCCATGTCACTCCTTCTTGCTGCTCCATATAACTCCTCTATGTCACTCCTCTATTTCGCTCATCCACGTCACTCCTCTATGTCACTCCTCCATGTCACTTCTCAATGAAACTCCTCCATGTCACTTCTCCATGTCGCTCCTCCTCGTCACTTTACTCTGTCACTCCTTCATGTCACTCTTCCATGTCTATCATCCATGTCGCTCCCCCATGTCATTCCTACATGTCACTCCTCCATGTCACTCCTCCATGTCACTCCTTCTTGCTGCTCCACGTCGCTCCTCCATGTCACTACTCCATTTCACTCCTCAATATTACATCACTCCTCTATGTAACTCCTCCATGTCACCTCTCCATGTCACTCCTCCTTCTCACTCCTCCATGTCACCCCTCCATGTCACTTCTCAATGTCACTCCTCATTCTCACTCCTCCATGTCACCCCTCCATGTTACTCCTCCATGTCGCTCCTCAATGTCGATCCTCCATGTCACTCCTCCATGTCACTCCTCCATGTCACTCCTCCACGTCTCTCCTCTATGTCACTCCTCCATGTCACTCCTCCATGTCACTCCTCAATGTCGATCCTCCATGTCACTCCTCAATGTCAATCCTCCATGTCACTTCTCCATGTCACCCCTCCATGTCACTCCTCCATGTCACTCCTTCTTGCTAATCCACGTCGCTCCTTTATGTCACTCCTCCATGTCACCTCTCCATGTCACTCCTCCTTCTCACTCAAACATGTCACCCCTCCATGTCACTCCTCCATGTCGCTCCTCAATGTCGATCCTCCATGTCACTCCTCCATGTCACTACTACATGTCCCTCCTCCATGTCACTCCTCCATGAAGCTCCACCATGTCATTCCACCATGTCACTCTTCCTTGCTCCTCAATGTCCCTCCTCCATATCACTCCTCCTTCTCACTCCTCCATGTCACCCCTCCCTGTCCCTCCTCCATGTCACTCCTCCATGAAGCTCCACCATGTCATTCCTCCATGTCACTCTTCCTTGCTCCTCAATGTCCCTCCTCCATATCACTCCTCCTACTCACTCCTCCATGTCACTCCTCTATGTCACTCCTTCATGTCACTCTTCCATGTCTATCACCCAAGTCGCTCCCCCATGTCACTCCTACATGTCACTCCTCCATGTCACTCCTCCATGTCACCTCTCCATGTCACTCCTCCAAGTCACTCCTTTTTGCTGCTCCACGTTGTTCCTTTATGTCACTCCTCCATGTCACCTCTCCATGTCACTCATCATTCTCACTCCTCCATGTCACCCCTCCATGTCACTCCTCCATGTCGCTCCTCAATGTCGATCCTCCTCTGTCACTCCTCTATTTCGCTCCTCCACGTAACTCCTCCATGTCACCTCCCCATGTCACTCCTCTTTCTCACTCCTCCACGTTACCCCTCCATGTCACTCCTCCATGTCAATCCTCCACGTCTCTCCTCTATGTCACTCATCCATGTCGCTCCCCCATGTCACTCCTACATGTCACTCCTCCATGTCACCCCTCCATTTCACTCCTCCATGTCACTCCTTCTTGATGCTCCATGTCGCTCCTCCATGTCACTCCTCCATGTCACCTCTCCATGTCACTCCTCCTTCTCACTCAACCATGTCACCCCTCCATGTCACTCCTCCATGTCGCTCCTCAATGTCGATCCTCCATGTCACTCCTCCTTCTCACTCCTCCATGTCACTCCACCATTTCAATCCTGCATGTCAATCCTCCATGTCGCTCCTCCATGTCACTCCTCCATATCACTCCTCTATGTCACTCCTCCATGCGACTCTTCCATGTCTCTCAACCATGTCGCTCCCCCATGTCACTCCTACATGTCACACCTCCATGTCACTCCTACATGTCACTCCTCCATGTCACTCCTTCTTGCTGCTCCATATAACTCCTCTATGTCACTCCTCTATGTCACTCCTCCATGTCACCTCTCCATGTCACTCCTCCTTCTCACTCCTCCATGTCACCCCTCCATGTCACTTCTCAATGAAACTCCTCCATGTCACTTCTCCATGTCGCTCCTCCTCGTCACTTTACTCTGTCACTCCTTCATGTCACTCTTCCATGTCTATCATCCATGTCGCTCCCCCATGTCATTCCTACATGTCACTCCTCCATGTCACTCCTCCATGTCACTCCTTCTTGCTGCTCCACGTCGCTCCTCCATGTCACTACTCCATTTCACTCCTCAATATTACATCACTCCTCTATGTAACTCCTCCATGTCACCTCTCCATGTCACTCCTCCTTCTCACTCCTCCATGTCACCCCTCCATGTCACTTCTCAATGTCACTCCTCATTCTCACTCCTCCATGTCACCCCTCCATGTTACTCCTCCATGTCGCTCCTCAATGTCGATCCTCCATGTCACTCCTCCATGTCACTCCTCCATGTCACTCCTCCACGTCTCTCCTCTATGTCACTCCTCCATGTCACTCCTCCATGTCACTCCTCAATGTCGATCCTCCATGTCACTCCTCAATGTCAATCCTCCATGTCACTTCTCCATGTCACCCCTCCATGTCACTCCTCCATGTCACTCCTTCTTGCTAATCCACGTCGCTCCTTTATGTCACTCCTCCATGTCACCTCTCCATGTCACTCCTCCTTCTCACTCAACCATGTCACCCCTCCATGTCACTCCTCCATGTCGCTCCTCAATGTCGATCCTCCATGTCACTCCTCCATGTCACTACTACATGTCCCTCCTCCATGTCACTCCTCCATGAAGCTCCACCATGTCATTCCTCCATGTCACTCTTCCTTGCTCCTCAATGTCCCTCCTCCATATCACTCCTCCTTCTCACTCCTCCATGTCACCCCTCCCTGTCCCTCCTCCATGTCACTCCTCCATGAAGCTCCACCATGTCATTCCTCCATGTCACTCTTCCTTGCTCCTCAATGTCCCTCCTCCATATCACTCCTCCTTCTCACTCCTCCATGTCACTCCTCTATGTCACTCCTTCATGTCACTCTTCCATGTCTATCACCCAAGTCGCTCCCCCATGTCACTCCTACATGTCACTCCTCCATGTCACTCCTCCATGTCACCTCTCCATGTCACTCCTCCAAGTCACTCCTTTTTGCTGCTCCACGTTGTTCCTTTATGTCACTCCTCCATGTCACCTCTCCATGTCACTCATCATTCTCACTCCTCCATGTCACCCCTCCATGTCACTCCTCCATGTCGCTCCTCAATGTCGATCCTCCTCTGTCACTCCTCTATTTCGCTCCTCCACGTAACTCCTCCATGTCACCTCCCCATGTCACTCCTCTTTCTCACTCCTCCACGTTACCCCTCCATGTCACTCCTCCATGTCAATCCTCCACGTCTCTCCTCTATGTCACTCATCCATGTCGCTCCCCCATGTCACTCCTACATGTCACTCCTCCATGTCACCCCTCCATTTCACTCCTCCATGTCACTCCTTCTTGATGCTCCATGTCGCTCCTCCATGTCACTCCCCCATGTCACTCCTACATGTCACTACTACATGTCCCTCATCCATTTCACTCCTCCATGAAGCTCAACCATGTCATTCCTCCATATCACTCCTCCATGCCGCTCCTCCACGTCACTCCTCTATGTAACTCCACTATGTCACTCCTCCATGCCACTCTTTCATGTCGCTCCCCCATGTCACTCCTACATGTCACTCCTCCATGTCACTCCTCCATATCACTCCTTCTTGCTGCTCCATGTAACTCCTCTATGTCACTCCTCTATTTCGCTCCTCCACGTAACTCCTCCATGTCACCTCTCCATGTCACTCCTCTTTCTCACTCCTCCACGTTACCCCTCCATGTCACTCCTCCATGTCACTCTTCCATGTCTCTCATCCATGTCGCTCCCCCATGTCACTCCTACATGTCACTCCTTCTTGCTGCTCCATGTAACTCCTCTGTCACTCCTCTATTTTGCTCCTCCACATCACTCCTCCATGTCACCTCTCCATGTCACTCCTCTTTCTCACTCCTCCTTTGTCACCCCTCCATGTCACTCCTCCATGTCACTCCTCCATGTCAATCCTCAATGTCGATCCTCCATGTCACTCCTCCATGTTACTCCTCAATGTCGATCCTCCATGTCACTCCTCCATGTCACTACTACATATCCCTCCATGTCACCCCTCCATGTCACTCCTCCATGTCGCTCCTCCACATCACACCTCTATGTCACTCCTCCATGTCACTCCTCAATGTCAATCCTCCATGTCACTCCTCCATGTTACTCTTCCTTGCTCCTCAATGTCACCCCTCCGTATCACTCCTCAATGAAACTCCTTCATATCACTCCTCCATGCCGCTCCTCCACGTCACTCCTCTATGTCACTCCACTATGTCACTCCTCCATGCCACTCTTCCATGTCTCTCATCCATGTCGCTCCCCCATGTCACTCCTACATGTCACTCCTCCATGTCACTCCTACATGTCACTCCTCCATGTCACTCCTCCATATCACTCCTTCTTGCTGCTCCATGTAACTCCTCTGTCACTCCTCTATTTTGCTCCTCCACATCACTCCTCCATGTCACCTCTCCATGTCACTCCTCTTTCTCACTCCTCCTTGTCACTCCTTCATGTCACTCCTCAATGTCGATCCTCCATGTCACTCCTCCATGTTACTCCTCAATGTCGATCGTCCATGTCACTCCTCCATGTCACTACTACATGTCCCTCCATGTCACTCCTCCATGAAGCACCACCATGTTATTCCTCCATGTCACTCTTCCTTGCTACTCAATGTCCCTCCTCCATGTCACTGCTCCTTCTCACTCCTCCATGTCACCCCTCCGTGTCACTCCTCAATGAAACTCCTTCATATCACTCCTCCATGTCACCCCTCCATGTCACTCCTCCATGTCACTCCTTGCTGCTCCACGTCGCTCCTCCATGTCACTCCTCCATGTCACCTCTCCATGTCACTCCTCTTTCTCACTCCTCCATGTCACCCCTCCATGTCACTCCTCCATGTCGCTCCTCCACGTCACTCCTCTATGTCACTCCTACATGTCCCTCATCCATGTCACTCCTCCATGAAGCTCCACCATGTCATTTCTCCATGTTACTCTTCCTTGCTCCTCAATGTCACCCCTCCGTGTCACTCCTCAATGAAACTCCTTCATATCACTCCTCCATGCCATGCCGCTCCTCCACGTCACTCCTCTATGTCACTCCACTATGTCACTCCTCCATGCCACTCTTCCATGTCTCTCATCCATGTCGCTCCCCCATGTCACTCCTTCATGTCACTCCTACATGTCACTCCTCCATGTCACTCCTCCATATCACTCCTTCTTGCTGCTCCATGTAACTCCTCTGTCACTCCTCTATTTTGCTCCTCCACATCACTCCTCTATGTCACCTCTCCATGTCACTCCTCCATGTCACTCCTCCATGTCACTCCTCAATTTCGATCCTCCATGTCACTCCTCCATGTTACTCCTCAATGTCGATCCTCCATGTCACTCCTCCATGTCACTACTACATGTCCCTCCATGTCACTCCTCCATGAAGCACCACCATGTTATTCCTCCATGTCACTCTTCCTTGCTCCTCAATGTCCCTCCTCCATCTCACTGCTCCTTCTCACTCCTCCATGTCACCCCTCTGTGTCACTCCTCAATGAAACTCCTTCATATCACTCCTCCATGTCACCCCCCCATGTCACTCCTCCATATCACTCCTTGCTGCTCCACGTCGCTCCTCCATGTCACTCCTCCATGTCACCTCTCCATGTCACTCCTCTTTCTCACTCCTCCATGTCACCCCTCCATGTCACTCCTCCATGTCGCTCCTCCACGTCACTCCTCTATGTCACTCCTCAATGTCACTCCTCAATGTCGATCCTCCATGTCACACCTCCATGTCACTACTACATGTCCCTCATCCATGTCACTCCTCCATGAAGCTCCACCATGTCATTTCTCCATGTTACTCTTCCTTGCTCCTCAATGTCACCCCGCCGTATCACTCCTCAATGAAACTCCTTCATATCACTCCTCCATGCCGCTCCTCCACGTCACTCCTCTATGTCACTCCACTATGTCACTCCTCCATGAAGCACCACCATGTTATTCCTCCATGTCACTCTTCCTTGCTCCTCAATGTCCCTCCTCCATCTCACTGCTCCTTCTCACTCCTCCATGTCACCCCTCTGTGTCACTCCTCAATGAAACTCCTTCATATCACTCCTCCATGTCACCCCTCCATGTCACTCCTCCATGTCACTCCTTGCTGCTCCACGTCGCTCCTCCATGTCACTCCTCCATGTCACCTCTCCATGTCACTCCTCTTTCTCACTCCTCCATGTCACCCCTCCATGTCACTCCTCCATGTCGCTCCTCCACGTCACTCCTCTATGTCACTCCTCAATGTCACTCCTCAATGTCGATCTTCCATGTCACACCTCTATGTCACTACTACATGTCCCTCATCCATGTCACTCCTCCATGAAGCTCCACCATGTCATTTCTCCATGTTACTCTTCCTTGCTCCTCAATGTCACCCCACCGTGTCACTCCTCAATGAAACTCCTTCATATCACTCCTCCATACCGCTCCTCCACGTCACTCCTCTATGTCACTCCACTATGTCACTCCTCCATGCCACTCTTCCATGTCTCTCATCCATGTCGCTCCCCCATGTCACTCCTACATGTCACTCCTTCATGTCACTCCTACATGTCACTCCTCCATGTCACTCATCCATGTTGCTCCCCCATGTCACTCCTTCATGTCACTCCTTCATGTCACTCCTACATGTCACTCCTCCATGTCACTCCTCCATATCACTCCTTCTTGCTGCTCCATGTAACTCCTCTGTCACTCCTCTATTTTGCTCCTCCACATCACTCCTCCATGTCACCTCTCCATGCCACTCTTCCATGTCTCTCATCCATGTCGCTCCCCCATGTCACTCCTACATGTCACTCCTCCATGTCACTCCTACATGTCACTTCTCCATGTCACTCCTACATGTCACTCCTCCATGTCACTCTTCCATATCACTCCTTCTTGCTGCTCCATGTAACTCCTCTATGTCACTCCTCTATTTCGCTCGTCCACGTCACTCCTCTATGTCACTCCTCCATTTCACTCCTCAATATTACGTCACTCCTCCATGTCACCCCTCCATGTCACTCCTCCATGTCGCTCCTCCTCGTCACTCCTCTCTGTCACTCCTTCATGTCACTCTTCCATGTCTATCATCCATGACGCTCCCCCATGTCACTCCTACATGTCACTCCTCCATCTCACTTCTCCATGTCACTCCTTCTTGCTGCTCCATGTCACATCACTCCTCTTTGTCACTCCTCCATTTCACTCCTCAATATTACGTCACTCCTCCATGTCACCCCTCCATGTCACTCCTCCATGTCGCTCCTCCTCGTCACTCCTCTCTGTCACTCCTTCATGTCACTCTTCCATGTCTATCATCCATGTCGCTCCCCCATGTCACTCCTACATGTCACTCCTCCATGTCACTCCTCCTTCTCACTCCTCCATGTGACCCCTCCATGTCACTCCTCCATGTCACTCCTCCATCTCACTCCTCCATGTCACTCCTTCTTGCTGCTCCATGTCACTCCTCTATGTCACTCCTCTATTTCGCTCGTCCACGTCACTCCTCTATGTCACTCCTCCATTTCACTCCTCAATATTACATCACTCCTCTATGTAACTGCTCCATGTCACCTCTCCATGTCACTCCTCCATCTCACTCCTCCATGTCACTCCTTCTTGCTGCTCCATGTCACTCCTCTATGTCACTCCTCTATTTCGCTCGTCCACTTCACTCCTCTATGTCACTCCTCCATTTCACTCCTCAATATTACATCACTCCTCTATGTAACTGCTCCATGTCACCTCTCCATGTCACTCCTCCTTCTCACTCCTCCATGTCGCTCCTCCTCGTCACTCCTCTATGTCACTTCTTCATGTCACTCTTCCATGTCTATCATCCATGTCGCTCCCCCATGTCACTCCTACATGTCACTCCTCCATGTCACTCCTCCATGTCACTCCTCCTTCCCACTCCTCCATGTCCACCCTCCATGTCACTCCTCCATGTCACTCCTCAATGTCGATCCTCCATGTCACTCCTCCATGTCACTACTACATGTCCTTCCTCCATGTCACTCCTCCATGAAGCTCCACCATTTTATTCCTCCATGTCACTCATCCTTGCTCCTCAATGTCCCTCCTCCATGTCACTCCTCCTTCTCACTCCTCCATGTCACCCCTCCTTGTCACTCCTCTTTGTCACTCCTCCATGTCACTGCTCAATGTCAATCCTCCATGTCACTCCTCCATGTCTTCCATGTTGACACATGTCGCTCCTCCATGTCGCTCCTCCTTGCTCATCCATATCACTCCTCCATGTCACTCCAGAATGTCAATCCAGATTAAACTCTAGAATGTCACTCCTCCATGTCACTCCTCCATGTCACTCCTCCATGTCACTCTTCCTTGCTCCTCAATGTCACTCCTCCACATCACTCCTCTATGTCACTCCTCCTTGTCACTCCTCCTTCTCACTCCTCCATGTCACTCCACCATTTCAATCCTCCATGTCATTCCTCCATGTCACTCCTCCATGTCATTCCTCCATGTCAGTCCTCCACATCACTCCTCCATGTCACTCCTCCATGTCCCTTCTCAAATAAACTCCTCCATGTAACTCCTAAATGTCACTCCTCCATGTCACTTCTACATGTCACTCCTCCATGTCACTCCTCCATGTCACTCCTTCTTGCTGCTCCATGTCACTCCTCTATGTCATTCCTCTATTTCGCTCCTCCACGTCACTCCTCTATGTCACTCCTACATTTCACTCCTCAATATTACATCACTCCTCTATGTCACTCCTCCATGTCACCTCTCCATGTCACTCCTCCTTCTTACTCCTCCATGTCACCCCTCCATGTCACTTCTCAATGAAACTCCTCCATGTCACTCCTCCATGTCACCCCTCCATGTCAGTCCTCCATGTCACTCCTTCTTGCTGCTCCACGTCGCTCCTCCATGTCAGTCCTCCATGTCACCTACCCATGTCACTCCTCCTTCTCACTCCTCCATGTCACTCCTCCATGTCACTGTTCCTTGCTCCTCAATGTTAATCCTCCATGTCATTCCTCTGTGTCACTCCTCCATATCGCTCATCCATGTCGCTCCTCCACATCACTCCTCTATGTCACTCCTCCATGTCACTCCTCCTTCTCACTCCTCCATGTCACTCCACCATTTCAATCCTGCATGTCAATCCTCCATGTCACTCCTCCATGTCACTCCTCCATGTCGCTCCTCCATATCACTCCTCCATGTTGCTCCTCCTTGTCACTCCTCCTTGTCACTCCTTCTTGCTGCTCCACGTCGCTCCTCCATGTCACTCCTCCATGTCACCTCTCCATGTCACTCCTCCTTCTCACTCCTCCATGTTACCCCTCCATGTCACTCCTCAATGAAACTCCTTCATATCACTCCAACCATGTCGCTCCTCCACGTCACTCCTCTATTTCACTCCACTATGTCACTCCTCCATGCCACTCTTCCATGTCTCTCATCCATGTTGCTCCCCCATGTCACTCCTACATGTCACTTCTCCATGTCACTACTACATGTCACTCCTCCATCTCACTTCTCCATGTCACTCCTTCTTGCTGCTCCATGTCACTCCTCTATGACACTCCTCTATTTCGCTCGTCCACGTCACTCCTCTATGTCACTCCTCCATTTCACTCCTCAATATTACGTCACTCCTCCATGTCACCCCTCCATGTCACTCCTCCATGTCGCTCCTCCTCGTCACTCCTCTCTGTCACTCCTTCATGTCACTCTTCCATGTCATTCCGCCATGTCACTCCTCCATGTCACTCCTCCATGTCGCTCCTCCATTTCTCTCCTCCATATCGCTCCTCCATGTTGCTCCTCTATGTCACTCCTCCACGTCACTCCTCCATGTCACTCCTCCATGTCACTTCTCAAATAAACTCCTCCATGTCACTCCTAAATGTCACTCCTCCATGTCACTCCTACATGTCACTCCCCCATGTCACTCCTCCATGTCACTCCTTCTTGCTGCTCCATGTCACTCCTCTATGTCATTCCTCTATTTCGCTCCTCCACGTCACTCCTCTATGTCACTCCTCCATTTCACTCCTCAATATTACATCACTCCTCTATGTCACTCCTCCATGTCACCTCTCCATGTCACTCCTCCTTCTTACTCCTCCATGTCACCCCTCCATGTCACTTCTCCATGTCACTCCTTCTTGCTGCTCCACGTCGCTCCTCCATGTCAGTCCTCCATGTCACCTATCCATGTCACTCCTCCTTCTCACTCCTCCATGTCATCCCTCCTTCTCACTCCTCCATGTCACTCCTCCATGTCACTGTTCCTTGCTCCTCAATGTTAATCCTCCATGTCACTCCTCTGTGTCACTCCTCCATATCGCTCCTCCATGTCGCTCCTCCACATCACTCCTCTATGTCACTCCTCCATGTCACTCCTCCTTCTCACTCCTCCATGTCACTCCACCATTTCAATCCTGCATGTCAATCCTCCATGTCACTCCTCCATGTTGCTCCTCCTTGTCACTCCTCCTTGTCACTCCTTCTTGCTGCTCCACGTCGCTCCTCCATGTCACTCCTCCTTCTCACTCCTCCATGTTACCCCTCCATGTCACTCCTCAATGAAACTCCTTCATATCACTCCAACCATGTCGCTCCTCCACGTCACTCCTCTATTTCATTCCACTATGTCACTCCTCCATGCCACTCTTCCATGTCTCTCATCCATGTTGCTCCCCCATGTCACTCCTACATGTCACTTCTCCATGTCACTACTACATGTCACTCCTCCATCTCACTTCTCTATGTCACTCCTTCTTGCTGCTCCATGTCACCCCTCCATGTCACTTCTCAATGAAACTCCTCCATGTCACTCCTCCATGTCGCTCCTCCTCGTCACTCCTCTATGTCACTCCTTCATGTCACTCTTCCATGTCTATCATCCATGTCACTCCTCCATGTCACTCCTTCTTGCTGCTCCATATCACTCCTCTTTGTCACTCCTCCATTTCACTCCTCAATATTACATCACTCCTCCATGTCACCCCTCCATGTCACTCCTCCATGTCGCTCCTCCTCGTCACTCCTCTATGTCACTCCTTCATGTCACTCTTCCATGTCTATCATCCATGTCGCTCCCCCATGTCACTCCTACATGTCACTCCTCCTTCCCACTCCTCCATGTCAACCCTCCATGTCACTCCTCCATGTCACTCCTCAATGTCGATCCTCCATGTCACTCCTCCATGTCACTACTACATGTCCTTCCTCCATGTCACTCCTCCATGAAGCTCCACCATTTTATTCCTCCATGTCACTCATCCTTGCTCCTCAATGTCCCTCCTCCATGTCACTCCTCCTTCTCACTCCTCCATGTCACCCCTCCGTGTCACTCCTCTTTGTCAATCCTCCATGTCACTGCTCAATGTCAATCCTCCATGTCACTCCTCCATGTCTTCCATGTTGACACATGTCGCTCCTCCATGTCGCTCCTCCTTGCTCATCCATATCACTCCTCCATGTCACTCCAGAATGTCAATCCAGATTAAACTCTAGAATGTCACTCCTCCATGTCACTCCTCCATGTCACTCCTCCATGTCACTCTTCCTTGCTCCTCAATGTCACTCCTCCACATCACTCCTCTATGTCACTCCTCCTTGTCACTCCTCCTTCTCACTCCTCCATGTCACTCCACCATTTCAATCCTCCATGTCATTCCTCCATGTCACTCCTCCATGTCACTCCTCCATGTCGCTCCCCCATGTCACTCCTACATGTCACTTCTACATGTCACTACTACATGTCACTCCTCCATCTCACTTCTCCATGTCACTCCTTCTCACTCCTCCATGTCACTCCTCCATGTCACTGTTCCTTGCTCCTCAATGTTACTCCTCCATGTCACTCCTCTATGTCACTCCTCCATATCGCTCCTCCATGTCGCTCCTCCACATCACTCCTCTATGTCACTCCTCCATGTCACTCCTCCTTCTCACTCCTCCATGTCACTCCACCATTTCAATCCTGCATGTCAATCCTCCATGTCACTCCTCCATGTCACTCCTCCATGTCGCTCCTCCATGTCATTCCTCCATGTCGATCCTCCATGTCACTCCTCCATGTCACTCCTCCATGAAGCTCCACCATTTTATTCCTCCATGTCACTCATCCTTGCTCCTCAATGTCCCTCCTCCATGTCACTCCTCCTTCTCACTCCTCCATGTCACCCCTCCGTGTCACTCCTCTTTGTCACTCCTCCATGTCACTGCTCAATGTCAATCCTCCATGTCACTCCTCCATGTCTTCCATGTTGACACATGTCGCTCCTCCATGTCGCTCCTCCTTGCTCATCCATATCACTCCTCCATGTCACTCCAGAATGTCAATCCAGATTAAACTCTAGAATGTCACTCCTCCATGTCACTCCTCCATGTCACTCTTCCTTGCTCCTCAATGTCACTCCTCCACATCACTCCTCTATGTCACTCCTCCTTGTCACTCCTCCTTCTCACTCCTCCATGTCACTCCTCCATGTCACTCCACCATTTCAAAACTCCATGTCATTCCTCCATGTCACTCCGCCATGTCACTCCTCCATGTCGCTCCTCCATTTCTCTCCTCCATATCGCTCCTCCATGTTGCTCCTCCATGTCACTCCTCCACGTCACTCCTCCATGTCACTCCTCCATGTCCCTTCTCAAATAAACTCCTCCATGTCACTCCTAAATGTCACTCCTCCATGTCACTCTTCCTTGCTCCTCAATGTCACTCCTCCACATCACTCCTCTATGTCACTCCTCTATGTCACTCCTCCATGTCACTCCACCATTTCAAAACTCCATGTCATTCCTCCATGTCACTCCGCCATGTCACTCCTCCATGTCGCTCCTCCATTTCTCTCCTCCATATCGCTCCTCCATGTTGCTCCTCCATGTCACTCCTCCACGTCACTCCTCCATGTCACTCCTCCATGTCCCTTCTCAAATAAACTCCTCCATGTCACTCCTAAATGTCACTCCTCCATGTCACTCCTACATGTCACTCCTCCATGTCACTCCTTCTTGCTGCTCCATGTCACTCCTCTATGTCATTCCTCTATTTCGCTCCACCACGTCACTCCTCTATGTCACTCCTCCATTTCACTCCTCAATATTACATCACTCCTCTATGTCACTCCTCCATGTCACCTCTCCATGTCACTCCTCCTTCTTACTCCTCCATGTCACCCCTCCATGTCACTTCTCAATGAAACTCCTCCATGTCACTCCTCCATGTCACCCCTCCATGTCACTCCTCCATGTCACTCCTTCTTGCTGCTCCACGTCGCTCCTCCATGTCAGTCCTCCATGTCACCTATCCATGTCACTCCTCCTTCTCACTCCTCCATGTCATCCCTCCTTCTCACTCCTCCATGTCACCTCTCCATGTCACTCCTCCTTCTCACTCCTCCATGTAACCCCTCCATGTCACTCCTCAATGAAACTCCTTCATATCACTCCAACCATGTCGCTCCCCCACGTCACTCCTCTATTTCACTCCACTATGTCACTCCTCCATGCCACTCTTCCATGTCTCTCATCCATGTTGCTCCCCCATGTCACTCCTACATGTCACTTCTCCATGTCACTACTACATGTCACTCCTCCATCTCACTTCTCCATGTCACTCCTTCTTGCTGCTCCATGTCACTCCTCTATGTCAC
The DNA here is from genome assembly GCF_043250625.1 of Sebastes fasciatus. Classification (NCBI taxonomy): domain Eukaryota; kingdom Metazoa; phylum Chordata; class Actinopteri; order Perciformes; family Sebastidae; genus Sebastes; species Sebastes fasciatus. The sequence continues at coordinate 35,689,655 of NC_133806.1, read as the reverse complement.
TCCTCTATTTCGCTCGTCCACGTCACTTCTCTATGTCACTCCTCCATTTCACTCCTCCTCGTCACTCCTCTCTGTCACTCCTTCATGTCACTCTTCCATGTCTATCATCCATGTCGCTCCCCCATGTCACTCCTACATGTCACTCCTCCATCTCACATCTCCATGTCACTCCTTCTTGCTGCTCAATGTCACATCACTCCTCTTTGTCACTCCTCCATTTCACTCCTCAATATTACGTCACTCCTCCATGTCACCCCTCCATGTCACTCCTCCATATCGCTCCTCCTCGTCACTCCTCTCTGTCACTCCTTCATGTCACTCTTCCATGTCTATCATCCATGTCGCTCCCCCATGTCACTCCTACATGTCACTCCTCCATGTCACTCCTCCTTCTCACTCCTCCATGTGACCCCTCCATGTCACCCCTCCATGTCACTCCTCCATGTCACTCCTCAATGTCGATCCTCCATGTCACTCCTCCATGTCACTACTACATGTCCCTCCTCCATGTCACTCCTCAATGTCACTCCTCCATGTCGCTCCTCCATATCACTCCTCCATGTTGCTCCTCCTTGTCACTCCTCCTTGTCACTCCTTCTTGCTGCTCCACGTCGCTCCTCCATGTCACTCCTCCTTCTCACTCCTCCATGTTACCCCTCCATGTCACTCCTCAATGAAACTCCTTCATATCACTCCAACCATGTCGCTCCTCCACGTCACTCCTCTATTTCACTCCACTATGTCACTCCTCCATGCCACTCTTCCATGTCTCTCATCCATGTTGCTCCCCCATGTCACTCCTACATGTCACTTCTCCATGTCACTACTACATGTCACTCCTCCATCTCACTTCTCCATGTCACTCCTTCTTGCTGCTCCATGTCACCCCTCCATGTAACTTCTCAATGAAACTCCTCCATGTCACTCCTCTATGTCACTCCTTCATGTCACTCTTCCATGTCTATCATCCATGTCACTCCTCCATGTCACTCCTTCTTGCTGCTCCATATCACTCCTCTTTGTCACTCCTCCATTTCACTCCTCAATATTACATCACTCCTCCATGTCACCCCTCCATGTCACTCCTCCATGTCGCTCCTCCTCGTCACTCCTCTATGTCACTCCTTCATGTCACTCTTCCATGTCTATCATCCATGTCGCTCCCCCATGTCACTCCTACATGTCACTCCTCCTTCCCACTCCTCCATGTCAACCCTCCATGTCACTCCTCCATGTCACTCCTCAATGTCGATCCTCCATGTCACTCCTCCATGTCACTACTACATGTCCTTCCTCCATGTCACTCCTCCATGAAGCTCCACCATTTTATTCCTCCATGTCACTCATCCTTGCTCCTCAATGTCCCTCCTCCATGTCACTCCTCCTTCTCACTCCTCCATGTCACCCCTCCGTGTCACTCCTCTTTGTCAATCCTCCATGTCACTGCTCAATGTCAATCCTCCATGTCACTCCTCCATGTCTTCCATGTTGACACATGTCGCTCCTCCATGTCGCTCCTCCTTGCTCATCCATATCACTCCTCCATGTCACTCCAGAATGTCAATCCAGATTAAACTCTAGAATGTCACTCCTCCATGTCACTCCTCCATGTCACTCCTCCATGTCACTCTTCCTTGCTCCTCAATGTCACTCCTCCACATCACTCCTCTATGTCACTCCTCCTTGTCACTCCTCCTTCTCACTCCTCCATGTCACTCCACCATTTCAATCCTCCATGTCATTCCTCCATGTCACTCCTCCATGTCACTCCTCCATGTCGCTCCCCCATGTCACTCCTACATGTCACTTCTACATGTCACTACTACATGTCACTCCTCCATCTCACTTCTCCATGTCACTCCTTCTCACTCCTCCATGTCACTCCTCCATGTCACTGTTCCTTGCTCCTCAATGTTACTCCTCCATGTCACTCCTCTATGTCACTCCTCCATATCGCTCCTCCATGTCGCTCCTCCACATCACTCCTCTATGTCACTCCTCCATGTCACTCCTCCTTCTCACTCCTCCATGTCACTCCACCATTTCAATCCTGCATGTCAATCCTCCATGTCACTCCTCCATGTCACTCCTCCATGTCGCTCCTCCATGTCATTCCTCCATGTCGATCCTCCATGTCACTCCTCCATGTCACTCCTCCATGAAGCTCCACCATTTTATTCCTCCATGTCACTCATCCTTGCTCCTCAATGTCCCTCCTCCATGTCACTCCTCCTTCTCACTCCTCCATGTCACCCCTCCGTGTCACTCCTCTTTGTCACTCCTCCATGTCACTGCTCAATGTCAATCCTCCATGTCACTCCTCCATGTCTTCCATGTTGACACATGTCGCTCCTCCATGTCGCTCCTCCTTGCTCATCCATATCACTCCTCCATGTCACTCCAGAATGTCAATCCAGATTAAACTCTAGAATGTCACTCCTCCATGTCACTCCTCCATGTCACTCTTCCTTGCTCCTCAATGTCACTCCTCCACATCACTCCTCTATGTCACTCCTCCTTGTCACTCCTCCTTCTCACTCCTCCATGTCACTCCTCCATGTCACTCCACCATTTCAAAACTCCATGTCATTCCTCCATGTCACTCCGCCATGTCACTCCTCCATGTCGCTCCTCCATTTCTCTCCTCCATATCGCTCCTCCATGTTGCTCCTCCATGTCACTCCTCCACGTCACTCCTCCATGTCACTCCTCCATGTCCCTTCTCAAATAAACTCCTCCATGTCACTCCTAAATGTCACTCCTCCATGTCACTCCTACATGTCACTCCTCCATGTCACTCCTTCTTGCTGCTCCATGTCACTCCTCTATGTCATTCCTCTATTTCGCTCCACCACGTCACTCCTCTATGTCACTCCTCCATTTCACTCCTCAATATTACATCACTCCTCTATGTCACTCCTCCATGTCACCTCTCCATGTCACTCCTCCTTCTTACTCCTCCATGTCACCCCTCCATGTCACTTCTCAATGAAACTCCTCCATGTCACTCCTCCATGTCACCCCTCCATGTCACTCCTCCATGTCACTCCTTCTTGCTGCTCCACGTCGCTCCTCCATGTCAGTCCTCCATGTCACCTACCCATGTCACTCCTCCTTCTCACTCCTCCATGTCATCCCTCCTTCTCACTCCTCCATGTCACCTCTCCATGTCACTCCTCCTTCTCACTCCTCCATGTAACCCCTCCATGTCACTCCTCAATGAAACTCCTTCATATCACTCCAACCATGTCGCTCCCCCACGTCACTCCTCTATTTCACTCCACTATGTCACTCCTCCATGCCACTCTTCCATGTCTCTCATCCATGTTGCTCCCCCATGTCACTCCTACATGTCACTTCTCCATGTCACTACTACATGTCACTCCTCCATCTCACTTCTCCATGTCACTCCTTCTTGCTGCTCCATGTCACTCCTCTATGTCACTCCTCTATTTCGCTCGTCCACGTCACTTCTCTATGTCACTCCTCCATTTCACTCCTCCTCGTCACTCCTCTCTGTCACTCCTTCATGTCACTCTTCCATGTCTATCATCCATGTCGCTCCCCCATGTCACTCCTACATGTCACTCCTCCATCTCACATCTCCATGTCACTCCTTCTTGCTGCTCAATGTCACATCACTCCTCTTTGTCACTCCTCCATTTCACTCCTCAATATTACGTCACTCCTCCATGTCACCCCTCCATGTCACTCCTCCATATTGCTCCTCCTCGTCACTCCTCTCTGTCACTCCTTCATGTCACTCTTCCATGTCTATCATCCATGTCGCTCCCCCATGTCACTCCTACATGTCACTCCTCCATGTCACTCCTCCTTCTCACTCCTCCATGTGACCCCTCCATGTCACTCCTCCATGTCACTCCTCAATGTCGATCCTCCATGTCACTCCTCCATGTCACTACTACATGTCCCTCCTCCATGTCACTCCTCCATGTCACTCCTCCATGTCGCTCCTCCATATCACTCCTCCATGTTGCTCCTCCTTGTCACTCCTCCTTGTCACTCCTTCTTGCTGCTCCACGTCGCTCCTCCATGTCACTCCTCCTTCTCACTCCTCCATGTTACCCCTCCATGTCACTCCTCAATGAAACTCCTTCATATCACTCCAACCATGTCGCTCCTCCACGTCACTCCTCTATTTCACTCCACTATGTCACTCCTCCATGCCACTCTTCCATGTCTCTCATCCATGTTGCTCCCCCATGTCACTCCTACATGTCACTTCTCCATGTCACTACTACATGTCACTCCTCCATCTCACTTCTCCATGTCACTCCTTCTTGCTGCTCCATGTCACCCCTCCATGTCACTTCTCAATGAAACTCCTCCATGTCACTCCTCCATGTCGCTCCTCCTCGTCACTCCTCTATGTCACTCCTTCATGTCACTCTTCCATGTCTATCATCCATGTCACTCCACCATGTCACTCCTTCTTGCTGCTCCATATCACTCCTCTTTGTCACTCCTCCATTTCACTCCTCAATATTACATCACTCCTCCATGTCACCCCTCCATGTCACTCCTTCTTGCTGCTCCATGTCACCCCTCCATGTCACTTCTCAATGAAACTCCTCCATGTCACTCCTCCATGTCGCTCCTCCTCGTCACTCCTCTATGTCACTCCTTCATGTCACTCTTCCATGTCTATCATCCATGTCGCTCCCCCATGTCACTCCTACATGTCACTCCTCCTTCCCACTCCTCCATGTCAACCCTCCATGTCACTCCTCCATGTCACTCCTCAATGTCGATCCTCCATGTCACTCCTCCATGTCACTACTACATGTCCTTCCTCCATGTCACTCCTCCATGAAGCTCCACCATTTTATTCCTCCATGTCACTCATCCTTGCTCCTCAATGTCCCTCCTCCATGTCACTCCTCCTTCTCACTCCTCCATGTCACCCCTCCGTGTCACTCCTCTTTGTCAATCCTCCATGTCACTGCTCAATGTCAATCCTCCATGTCACTCTTCCATGTCTTCCATGTTGACACATGTCGCTCCTCCATGTCGCTCCTCCTTGCTCATCCATATCACTCCTCCATGTCACTCCAGAATGTCAATCCAGATTAAACTCTAGAATGTCACTCCTCCATGTCACTCCTCCATGTCACTCCTCCATGTCACTCTTCCTTGCTCCTCAATGTCACTCCTCCACATCACTCCTCTATGTCACTCCTCCTTGTCACTCCTCCTTCTCACTCCTCCATGTCACTCCACCATTTCAATCCTCCATGTCATTCCTCCATGTCACTCCTCCATGTCACTCCTCCATGTCGCTCCCCCATGTCACTCCTACATGTCACTTCTACATGTCACTACTACATGTCACTCCTCCATCTCACTTCTCCATGTCACTCCTTCTCACTCCTCCATGTCACTCCTCCATGTCACTGTTCCTTGCTCCTCAATGTTACTCCTCCATGTCACTCCTCTATGTCACTCCTCCATATCGCTCCTCCATGTCGCTCCTCCACATCACTCCTCTATGTCACTCCTCCATGTCACTCCTCCTTCTCACTCCTCCATGTCACTCCACCATTTCAATGCTGCATGTCAATCCTCCATGTCACTCCTCCATGTCACTCCTCCATGTCGCTCCTCCATGTCATTCCTCCATGTTGCTCCTCCTTGTCACTCCTCCATGTCACTCCTTCTTGCTGCTCCACGTCGCTCCTCCATGTCACTCCTCCATGTCACCTCTCCATGTCACTCCTCCTTCTCACTCCTCCATGTTACCCCTCCATGTCACTCCTCAATGAAACTCCTTCATATCACTCCAACCATGTCGCTCCTCCACGTCACTCCCCCATGTCACTCCTACATGTCACTCCTCCATGTCACCCCTCCTTCTCACTCCTCCATGTCACTCCGCCATTTCAATCCTCCAAGTCGATTCTCCATATCGCTCCTCCATATCACTCGTCCTTATCACTCTTTCTTGCTCCCCCATGTCACTCCTCTATGTCACTCCTCCATGTCACTCCTTCTTGTTGCTCCACGTCGCTCCTCCGTGTCACTCCTTCTTGCTGCTCCACGTCGCTCCTCCATGTCACTCCTCTATATCACTCCTCTATTTCGCTCCTCCAACTCACTCCTCAATGTCACTCCTCCATGTCACTCCCCCTTGTCACTATTACATATCGCTTCTCCATATCTTCCATGTCACTCCTCCATGTCTCTCATCCATGTATTTCCTCCTTGTCACTCCTACTTGTCCTACTTGTGCCATGTCGCTCATCCTTGCTCGTCCGTGGATCTCCTCCATGTCACTCCAGAATGTCACTCCAGAATATCAACCCTCCATTTCCCTCCGCCATGTCACTCCTCCATGTAACCCTTCCATGTCACTCCTCCATGTCACTCCTTCTTGCTGCTCCACGTCGCTCCTCCATTTCACTCCTTCTTGCTGCTCCACGTCGCTCCTCCATGTCACTCCTCTACATCACTCCTCTATGCCACTCCGCCATGTCACTCCTTCTTCTCACTCCTCCATGTCACTCCGCCATTTCAATCCTCCATGTCATTCCTCAATTTCACTCCTCCATGTCACTCCTCCATGTCACTGTTCCTTGCTCCTCAATGTTACTCCTCCATGTCACTCCTCTATGTCACTCCTCCATATCGCTCCCCCATGTCACTCCTACATGTCACTCCTCCATGTCACTCCTACATGTCACTCTTTCAAGTCACTCCTCCATGTAACTCCTTCTTGCTGCTCCATATCACTCCTCTATGTCACTCCTCTATTTCGCTCGTCCACGTCACTCCTCTATGTCACTCCTCCATTTCACTCCTCAATATTACGTCACTCCTCTATGTCACTCCTCCATGTCACCTCTCCATGTCACTCCTCCTTCTCACTCCTCCATGTCACCCCTCCATGTCACTTCTCAATGAAACTCCTCCATGTCACTTCTCCATGTCGCTCCTCCTCGTCACTCTACTCTGTCACTCCTTCATGTCACTCTTCCATGTCTATCATCCATGTCGCTCCCCCATGTCACTCCTACATGTCACTCCTCCATGTCACTCCTCCATGTCATTCCTTCTTGCTGCTCCACGTCGCTCCTCCATGTCACTACTCCATTTCACTCCTCAATATTACATCACTCCTCTATGTAACTCCTCCATGTCACCTCTCCATGTCACTCCTCCTTCTCACTCCTCCATGTCACCCCTCCATGTCACTTCTCAATGTCACTCCTCATTCTAACTCCTCCATGTCACCCCTCCATGTTACTCCTCCATGTCGCTCCTCAATGTCGATCCTCCATGTCACTCCTCCATGTCACTACTACATGTCCCTCCTCCATGTCACTCCTCCATGTCACTCCTTCTTGCTGCTCCACGTCGCTCCTTTATGTCACTCCTCCATGTCACCTCTCCATGTTACTCCTCCTTCTCACTCAACCATGTCACCCCTCCATGTCACTCCTCCATGTCGCTCCTCAATGTCGATCCTCCATGTCACTTCTCCATGTCACCCCTCCATGTCACTCCTTCCATGTCACTCCTTCTTGCTGCTCCACGTCGCTCCTTTATGTCACTCCTCCATGTCACCTCTCCATGTCACTCCTCCTTCTCACTCAACCATGTCACCCCTCCATGTCACTCCTCCATGTCGCTCCTCAATGTCGATCCTCCATGTCACTCCTCTATGTCACTCCTCCATGTCACTCCTCCTTCTCACTCCTCCATGTCACTCCACCATTTCAATCCTGCATGTCAATCCTCCATGTCGCTCCTCCATGTCACTCCTCCATATCACTCCTCTATGTCACTCCTCCATGCGACTCTTCCATGTCTCTCATCCATGTCGCTCCCCCATGTCACTCCTACATGTCACTCCTCCATGTCACTCCTACATGTCACTCCTCCATGTCACTCCTCCATGTCACTCCTTCTTGCTGCTCCATATCACTCCTCTATGTCACTCCTCTATTTCGCTCGTCCACGTCACTCCTCTATGTCACTCCTCCATGTCACCTCTCCATGTCACTCCTCCTTCTCACTCCTCCATGTCACCCCTCCATGTCACTTCTCAATGAAACTCCACCATGTCACTTCTCCATGTCGCTCCTCCTCGTCACTTTACTCTGTCACTCCTTCATGTCACTCTTCCATGTCTATCATCCATGTCGCTCCCCCATGTCACTCCTACATGTCACTCCTCCATGTCACTCCTCCATGTCACTCCTTCTTGCTGCTCCACGTAGCTCCTCCATGTCACTACTCCATTTCACTCCTCAATATTACATCACTCCTCTATGTAACTCCTCCATGTCACCTCTCCATGTCACTCCTCCTTCTCACTCCTCCATGTCACCCCTCCATGTTACTCCTCCATGTCGCTCCTCAATGTCGATCCTCCATGTCACTCCTCCATGTCACTCCTCCATGTCACTCCTCCACGTCTCTCCTCTATGTCACTCCTCCATGTCACTCCTCCATGTCACTCCTCAATGTCGATTCTCCATGTCACTCCTCAATGTCAATCCTCCATGTCACTTCTCCATGTCACCCCTCCATGCCACTCCTCCATGTCACTCCTTCTTGCTAATCCACGTCGCTCCTTTATGTCACTCCTCCATGTCACCCCTCCATTTCACTCCTCCATGTCACTCCTTCTTGATGCTCCATGTCGCTCCTCCATGTCACTCCTCCATGTCACCTCTCCATGTCACTCCTCTTTCTCACTCCTCAATGTCGATCCTCCATGTCACTCCTCCATGTCACTACTACATGTCCCTCATCCATTTCACTCCTCCATGAAGCTCAACCATGTCATTCCTCCATGTCACTCTTCCTTGCTCCTCAATGTCACACCTCCGTGTCACTCCTCAATGAAACTCCTTCATATCACTCCTCCATGCCGCTCCTCCACGTCACTCCTCTATGTAACTCCACTATGTCACTCCTCCATGCCACTCTTTCATGTCGCTCCCCCATGTCACTCCTACATGTCACTCCTCCATGTCACTCCTCCATATCACTCCTTCTTGCTGCTCCACGTCGCTCCTTTATGTCACTCCTCCATGTCACCTCTCCATGTTACTCCTCCTTCTCACTCAACCATGTCACCCCTCCATGTCACTCCTCCATGTCGCTCCTCAATGTCGATCCTCCATGTCACTCAACCATGTCACCCCTCCATGTCACTCCTCCATGTCGCTCCTCTATGTCACTCCTCCATGTCACTCCTCCTTCTCACTCCTCCATGTCACTCCACCATTTCAATCCTGCATGTCAATCCTCCATGTCACTCCTCCATGTCACTCCTCCATGTCGCTCCTCCATGTCATTCCTCCATGTTGCTCCTCCTTGTCACTCCTCCATGTCACTCCTTCTTGCTGCTCCACGTCGCTCCTCCATGTCACTCCTCCATGTCACCTCTCCATGTCACTCCTCCTTCTCACTCCTCCATGTTACCCCTCCATGTCACTCCTCAATGAAACTCCTTCATATCACTCCAACCATGTCGCTCCCCCACGTCACTCCTCTATTTCACTCCACTATGTCACTCCTCCATGCCACTCTTCCATGTCTCTCATCCATGTTGCTCCCCCATGTCACTCCTACATGTCACTTCTCCATGTCACTACTACATGTCACTCCTCCATCTCAATTCTCCATGTCACTCCTTCTTGCTGCTCCATGTCACTCCTCTATGTCACTCCTCTATTTCGCTCGTCCACGTCACTCCTCTATGTCACTCCTCCATTTCACTCCTCCTCGTCACTCCTCTCTGTCACTCCTTCATGTCACTCTTCCATGTCTATCATCCATGTCGCTCCCCCATGTCACTCCTACATGTCACTCCTCCATCTCACATCTCCATGTCACTCCTTCTTGCTGCTCAATGTCACATCACTCCTCTTTGTCACTCCTCCATTTCACTCCTCAATATTACGTCACTCCTCCATGTCACCCCTCCATGTCACTCCTCCATATCGCTCCTCCTCGTCACTCCTCTCTGTCACTCCTTCATGTCACTCTTCCATGTCTATCATCCATGTCGCTCCCCCATGTCACTCCTACATGTCACTCCTCCATGTCACTCCTCCTTCTCACTCCTCCATGTGACCCCTCCATGTCACTCCTCCATGTCACTCCTCAATGTCGATCCTCCATGTCACTCCTCCATGTCACTACTACATGTCCCTCCTCCATGTCACTCCTCCATGAAACTCCACCATGTCATTCCTCCATGTCACTCTTCCTTGCTCCTCAATGTCACTCCTCAATGAAACTCCTTCTTATAACTCCTCCATGTCGCTCCTCCACGTCATTCCTCTATGTCACTCCACTATGTCACTCCTCCATGCCAATCTTCCATGTCTCTCATCCATGTCGCTCCCCCATGTCACTCCTACATGTCACTTTTCCATGTCACTCCTACATGTCACTCCTCCATCTCACTCCTCCATGTCACTCCTTCTTGCTGCTCCATGTCACTCCTCTATGTCACTCCTCTATTTCGCTCGTCCACATCACTCCTCTATGTCACTCCTCCATTTCACTCCTCAATATTACATCACTCCTCTATGTAACTGCTCCATGTCACCTCTCCATGTCACTCCTCCTTCTCACTCCTCCATGTCACCCCTCCATGTCACTTCTCAATGAAACTCCTCCATGTCACTCCTCCATGTCGCTCCTCCTCGTCACTCCTCTATGTCACTCCTTCATGTCACTCTTCCATGTCTATCATCCATGTCGCTCCCCCATGTCACTCCTACATGTCACTCCTTCTTGCTGCTCCATATCACTCCTCTTTGTCACTCCTCCATTTCACTCCTCAATATTACATCACTCCTCCATGTAACCCCTCCATGTCACTCCTCCATGTCGCTCCTCCTCGTCACTCCTCTATGTCACTCCTTCATGTCACTCTTCCATGTCTATCATCCATGTCGCTCCCCCATGTCACTCCTACATGTCACTCCTCCATGTCACTCCTCCATGTCACTCCTCCTTCCCACTCCTCCATGTCAACCCTCCATGTCACTCCTCCATGTCACTCCTCAATGTCGATCCTCCATGTCACTCCTCCATGTCACTGTTCCTTGCTCCTCAATGTTACTCCTCCATGTCACTCCTCTATGTCACTCCTCCATATCGCTCCTCCATGTCGCTCCTCCATGTCACTCCTCCTTCTCACTCCTCCATGTCACTCCACCATTTCAATGCTGCATGTCAATCCTCCATGTCACTCATCCATGTCACTCCTCCATGTCGCTCCTCCATGTCATTCCTCCATGTTGCTCCTCCTTGTCACTCCTCCATATCACTCCTTCTTGCTGCTCCACGTCGCTCCTCCATGTCACTCCTCCATGTCACCTCTCCATGTCACTCCTCCTTCTCACTCCTCCATGTTACCCCTCCATGTCACTCCTCAATGAAACTCCTTCATATCACTCCAACCATGTCGCTCCTCCACGTCACTCCCCCATGTCACTCCTACATGTCACTCCTCCATGTCACCCCTCCTTCTCACTCCACCATGTCACTCCGCCATTTCAATCCTCCAAGTCGATTCTCCATATCGCTCCTCCATATCACTCGTCCTTATCACTCTTTCTTGCTCCCCCATGTCACTCCTCTATGTCACTCCTCCATGTCACTCCTTCTTGTTGCTCCACGTCGCTCCTCCGTGTCACTCCTTCTTGCTGCTCCACGTCGCTCCTCCATGTCACTCCTCTATATCACTCCTCTATTTCGCTCCTCCAACTCACTCCTCAATGTCACTCCTCCATGTCACTCCCCCTTGTCACTATTAAAATATCGCTTCTCCATATCTTCCATGTCACTCCTCCATGTCTCTCATCCATGTATTTCCTCCTTGTCACTCCTACTTGTCCTACTTGTGCCATGTCGCTCATCCTTGCTCGTCCGTGGATCTCCTCCATGTCACTCCAGAATGTCACTCCAGAATATCAACCCTCTATTTCCCTCCGCCATGTCACTCCTCCATGTAACCCTTCCATGTCACTCCTCCATGTCACTCCTTCTTGCTGGTCCACGTCGCTCCTCCATTTCACTCCTTCTTGCTGCTCCACGTCGCTCCTCCATGTCACTCCTCTACATCACTCCTCTATGTCACTCCTCCATGTCACTCCTTCTTCTCACTCCTCCATGTCACTCCGCCATTTCAATCCTCCATGTCATTCCTCCATTTCACTCCTCCATGTCACTCCTCCATGTCACTGTTCCTTGCTCCTCAATGTTACTCCTCCATGTCACTCCTCTATGTCACTCCTCCATATCGCTCCCCCATGTCACTCCTACATGTCACTCCTCCATGTCACTCCTACATGTCACTCCTCCAAGTCACTCCTCCATGTAACTCCTTCTTGCTGCTCCATATCACTCCTCTATGTCACTCCTCTATTTCGCTCGTCCACGTCACTCCTCTATGTCACTCCTCCATTTCACTCCTCAATATTACGTCACTCCTCTATGTCACTCCTCCATGTCACCTCTCCATGTCACTCCTCCTTCTCACTCCTCCATGTCACCCCTCCATGTCACTTCTCAATGAAACTCCTCCATGTCACTTCTCCATGTCGCTCCTCCTCGTCACTCTACTCTGTCACTCCTTCATGTCACTCTTCCATGTCTATCATCCATGTCGCTCCCCCATGTCACTCCTCTATGTCACTCCTCCATGTCACCTCTCCATGTCACTCCTCCTTCTCACTCCTCCATGTCACCCCTCCATGTCACTTCTCAATGAAACTCCTCCATGTCACTTCTCCATTTCGCTCCTCCTCGTCACTCTACTCTGTCACTCCTTCATGTCACTCTTCCATGTCTATCATCCATGTCGCTCCCCCATGTCACTCCTACATGTCAGTCCTCCATGTCACTCCTCCATGTCATTCCTTCTTGCTGCTCCACGTCGCTCCTCCATGTCACTACTCCATTTCACTCCTCAATATTACATCACTCCTCTATGTAACTCCTCCATGTCACCTCTCCATGTCACTCCTCCTTCTCACTCCTCCATGTCACCCCTCCATGTCACTTCTCAATGTCACTCCTCATTCTCACTCCTCCATGTCACCCCTCCATGTTACTCCTCCATGTCGCTCCTCAATGTCGATCCTCCATGTAACTCCTCCATGTCACTACTACATGTCCCTCCTCCATGTCACTCCTCCATGTCACTCCTTCTTGCTGCTCCACGTCGCTCCTTTATGTCACTCCTCCATGTCACCTCTCCATGTTACTCCTCCTTCTCACTCAACCATGTCACCCCTCCATGTCACTCCTCCATGTCGCTCCTCAATGTCGATCCTCCATGTCACTTCTCCATGTCACCCCTCCATGTCACTCCTTCCATGTCACTCCTTCTTGCTGCTCCACGTCGCTCCTTTATGTCACTCCTCCATGTCACCTCTCCATGTCACTCCTCCTTCTCACTCAACCATGTCACCCCTCCATGTCACTCCTCCATGTCGCTCCTCAATGTCGATCCTCCATGTCACTCCTCTATGTAACTCCTCCATGTCACTCCTCCTTCTCACTCCTCCATGTCACTCCACCATTTCAATCCTGCATGTCAATCCTCCATGTCACCTCTCCATGTCACTCCTCCATATCACTCCTTCTTGCTGCTCCATGTAACTCCTCTATGTCACTCCTCTATTTCGCTCCTCCACGTAACTCCTCCATGTCACCTCTCCATGTCACTCCTCTGTCTCACTCCTCCACGTTACCCCTCCATGTCACTCCTCCATGTCACTCCTCCATGTCAATCCTCAATGTCGATCCTCCATGTCACTCCTCCATGTTACTCCTCAATGTCGATCCTCCATGTCACTCCTCCATGTCACTACTACATATCCCTCCATGTCACCCCTCCATGTCACTCCTCCATGTCGCTCCTCCACATCACACCTCTATGTCACTCCTCCATGTCACTCCTCAATGTCAATCCTCCATGTCACTCCTCCATGTTACTCTTCCTTGCTCCTCAATGTCACCCCTCCGTATCACTCCTCAATGAAACTCCTTCATATCACTCCTCCATGCCGCTCCTCCACGTCACTCCTCTATGTCACTCCACTATGTCACTCCTCCATGCCACTCTTCCATGTCTCTCATCCATGTCGCTCCCCCATGTCACTCCTACATGTCACTCCTCCATGTCACTCCTACATGTCACTCCTCCATGTCACTCCTCCATATCACTCCTTCTTGCTGCTCCATGTAACTCCTCTGTCACTCCTCTATTTTGCTCCTCCACATCACTCCTCCATGTCACCTCTCCATGTAACTCCTCTTTCTCACTCCTCCTTGTCACTCCTTCATGTCACTCCTCAATGTCGATCCTCCATGTCACTCCTCCATGTTACTCCTCAATGTCGATCGTCCATGTCACTCCTCCATGTCACTACTACATGTCCCTCCATGTCACTCCTCCATGAAGCACCACCATGTTATTCCTCCATGTCACTCTTCCTTGCTACTCAATGTCCCTCCTCCATGTCACTGCTCCTTCTCACTCCTCCATGTCACCCCTCCGTGTCACTCCTCAATGAAACTCCTTCATATCACTCCTCCATGTCACCCCTCCATGTCACTCCTCCATGTCACTCCTTGCTGCTCCACGTCGCTCCTCCATGTCACTCCTCCATGTCACCTCTCCATGTCACTCCTCTTTCTCACTCCTCCATGTCACCCCTCCATGTCACTCCTCCATGTCGCTCCTCCACATCACTCCTCTATGTCACTCCTACATGTCCCTCATCCATGTCACTCCTCCATGAAGCTCCACCATGTCATTTCTCCATGTTACTCTTCCTTGCTCCTCAATGTCACCCCGCCATGTCACTCCTCAATGAAACTCCTTCATATCACTCCTCCATGCCATGCCTCTCCTCCACGTCACTCCTCTATGTCACTCCACTATGTCACTCCTCCATGCCACTCTTCCATGTCTCTCATCCATGTCGCTCCCCCATGTCACTCCTTCATGTCACTCCTACATGTCACTCCTCCATGTCACTCCTCCATATCACTCCTTCTTGCTGCTCCATGTAACTCCTCTGTCACTCCTCTATTTTGCTCCTCCACATCACTCCTCTATGTCACCTCTCCATGTCACTCCTCCATGTCACTCCTCCATGTCACTACTACATGTCCCTCCATGTCACTCCTCCATGAAGCACCACCATGTTATTCCTCCATGTCACTCTTCCTTGCTCCTCAATGTCCCTCCTCCATCTCACTGCTCCTTCTCACTCCTCCATGTCACCCCTCTGTGTCACTCCTCAATGAAACTCCTTCATATCACTCCTCCATGTCACCCCTCCATGTCACTCCTCCATGTCACTCCTTGCTGCTCCACGTCGCTCCTCCATGTCACTCCTCCATGTCACCTCTCCATGTCACTCCTCTTTCTCACTCCTCCATGTCACCCCTCCATGTCACTCCCCCATGTCGCTCCTCCACGTCACTCCTCTATGTCACTCCTCAATGTCACTCCTCAATGTCGATCCTCCATGTCACACCTCCATGTCACTACTACATGTCCCTCATCCATGTCACTCCTCCATGAAGCTCCACCATGTCATTTCTCCATGTTACTCTTCCTTGCTCCTCAATGTCACCCCTCCGTATCACTCCTCAATGAAACTCCTTCATATCACTCCTCCATGCCGCTCCTCCACGTCACTCCTCTATGTCACTCCACTATGTCACTCCTCCATGAAGCACCACCATGTTATTCCTCCATGTCACTCTTCCTTGCTCCTCAATGTCCCTCCTCCATCTCACTGCTCCTTCTCACTCCTCCATGTCACCCCTCTGTGTCACTCCTCAATGAAACTCCTTCATATCACTCCTCCATGTCACCCCTCCATGTCACTCCTCCATGTCACTCCTTGCTGCTCCACGTCGCTCCTCCATGTCACTCCTCCATGTCACCTCTCCATGTCACTCCTCTTTCTCACTCCTCCATGTCACCCCTCCATGTCACTCCTCCATGTCGCTCCTCCACGTCACTCCTCTATGTCACTCCTCAATGTCGATCCTCCATGTCACACCTCTATGTCACTACTACATGTCCCTCAGCCATGTCACTCCTCCATGAAGCTCCACCATGTCATTTCTCCATGTTACTCTTCCTTGCTCCTCAATGTCACCCCTCCGTGTCACTCCTCAATGAAACTCCTTCATATCACTCCTCCATACCGCTCCTCCACGTCACTCCTCTATGTCACTCCACTATGTCACTCCTCCATGCCACTCTTCCATGTCTCTCATCCATGTTGCTCCCCCATGTCACTCCTACATGTCACTCCTTCATGTCACTCCTACATGTCACTCCTCCATGTCACTCATCCATGTCGCTCCCCCATGTCACTCCTTCATGTCACTCCTTCATGTCACTCCTACATGTCACTCCTCCATGTCACTCCTCCATATCACTCCTTCTTGCTGCTCCATGTAACTCCTCTGTCACTCCTCTATTTTGCTCCTCCACATCACTCCTCCATGTCACCTCTCCATGCCACTCTTCCATGTCTCTCATCCATGTCGCTCCCCCATGTCACTCCTACATGTCACTCCTCCATGTCACTCCTACATGTCACTTCTCCATGTCACTCCTACATGTCACTCCTCCATGTCACTCTTCCATATCACTCCTTCTTGCTGCTCCATGTAACTCCTCTGTCACTCCTCTATTTTGCACCTCCACATCACTCCTCCATTGTCACCTCTCCATGTCACTCCTCTTTCTCACTCCTCCTTTGTCACCCCTCCATGTCACTCCTCCATGTCACTCCTCCATGTCAATCCTCAATGTCGATCCTCCATGTCACTCCTCCATGTCACTACTACATATCCCTACATGTCACTCCTCCATGAAGCACCACCATGTTATTCCTCCATGTCACTCTTCCTTGCTCCTCAATGTCCCTCCTCCATGTCACTGCTCCTTGTCACTCCTCCATTTCACCCCTCCGTGTCACTCCTCAATGAAACTCCTTCATATCACTCCTCCATGTCACCCCTCCATGTCGCTCCCCCATGTCACTCCTACATGTCACTCCTTCATGTCACTCCTACATGTCACTCCTCCATGTCGCTCATCCATGTCGCTCCCCCATGTCACTCCTACATGTCACTCCTTCATGTCACTCCTACATGTCACTCCTCCATGTCACTCCTCCATATCACTCCTTCTTGCTGCTCCATGTTACTCCTCTGTCACTCCTCTATTTTGCTCCTCCACATCACTCCTCCATGTCACCTCTCCATGTCACTCCTCTTTCTCACTCCTCCATGTCACTCCTCCATGTCGCTCCTCCACGTCACTCCTCTATGTCACTCCTCCATGTCACTCCTCCATGTCACTCCTCCATGTCGCTCCTCCACGTCACTCCTCTATGTCACCTCTCCATGTCACTCCTCCTTCTCACTCAACCATGTCACCCCTCCATGTCACTCCTCCATGTCGCTCCTCAATGTCGATCCTCCATGTCACTCCTCTATGTAACTCCTCCATGTCACTCCTCCTTCTCACTCCTCCATGTCACTCCACCATTTCAATCCTGCATGTCAATCCTCCATGTCACCTCTCCATGTCACTCCTCCATATCACTCCTTCTTGCTGCTCCATGTAACTCCTCTATGTCACTCCTCTATTTCGCTCCTCCACGTAACTCCTCCATGTCACCTCTCCATGTCACTCCTCTGTCTCACTCCTCCACGTTACCCCTCCATGTCACTCCTCCATGTCACTCCTCCATGTCAATCCTCAATGTCGATCCTCCATGTCACTCCTCCATGTTACTCCTCAATGTCGATCCTCCATGTCACTCCTCCATGTCACTACTACATATCCCTCCATGTCACCCCTCCATGTCACTCCTCCATGTCGCTCCTCCACATCACACCTCTATGTCACTCCTCCATGTCACTCCTCAATGTCAATCCTCCATGTCACTCCTCCATGTTACTCTTCCTTGCTCCTCAATGTCACCCCTCCGTATCACTCCTCAATGAAACTCCTTCATATCACTCCTCCATGCCGCTCCTCCACGTCACTCCTCTATGTCACTCCACTATGTCACTCCTCCATGCCACTCTTCCATGTCTCTCATCCATGTCGCTTCCCCATGTCACTCCTACATGTCACTCCTCCATGTCACTCCTACATGTCACTCCTCCATGTCACTCCTCCATATCACTCCTTCTTGCTGCTCCATGTAACTCCTCTGTCACTCCTCTATTTTGCTCCTCCACATCACTCCTCCATGTCACCTCTCCATGTAACTCCTCTTTCTCACTCCTCCTTGTCACTCCTTCATGTCACTCCTCAATGTCGATCCTCCATGTCACTCCTCCATGTTACTCCTCAATGTCGATCGTCCATGTCACTCCTCCATGTCACTACTACATGTCCCTCCATGTCACTCCTCCATGAAGCACCACCATGTTATTCCTCCATGTCACTCTTCCTTGCTACTCAATGTCACCCCTCCGTATCACTCCTCAATGAAACTCCTTCATATCACTCCTCCATGCCGCTCCTCCACGTCACTCCTCTATGTCACTCCACTATGTCACTCCTCCATGAAGCACCACCATGTTATTCCTCCATGTCACTCTTCCTTGCTCCTCAATGTCCCTCCTCCATCTCACTGCTCCTTCTCACTCCTCCATGTCACCCCTCTGTGTCACTCCTCAATGAAACTCCTTCATATCACTCCTCCATGTCACCCCTCCATGTCACTCCTCCATTTCACTCCTTGCTGCTCCACGTCGCTCCTCCATGTCACTCCTCCATGTCACCTCTCCATGTCACTCCTCTTTCTCACTCCTCCATGTCACCCCTCCATGTCACTCCTCCATGTCGCTCCTCCACGTCACTCCTCTATGTCACTCCTCAATGTCGATCCTCCATGTCACACCTCTATGTCACTACTACATGTCCCTCAGCCATGTCACTCCTCCATGAAGCTCCACCATGTCATTTCTCCATGTTACTCTTCCTTGCTCCTCAATGTCACCCCTCCGTGTCACTCCTCAATGAAACTCCTTCATATCACTCCTCCATACCGCTCCTCCACGTCACTCCTCTATGTCACTCCACTATGTCACTCCTCCATGCCACTCTTCCATGTCTCTCATCCATGTTGCTCCCCCATGTCACTCCTACATGTCACTCCTTCATGTCACTCCTACATGTCACTCCTCCATGTCACTCATCCATGTCGCTCCCCCATGTCACTCCTTCATGTCACTCCTTCATGTCACTCCTACATGTCACTCCTCCATGTCACTCCTCCATATCACTCCTTCTTGCTGCTCCATGTAACTCCTCTGTCACTCCTCTATTTTGCTCCTCCACATCACTCCTCCATGTCACCTCTCCATGCCACTCTTCCATGTCTCTCATCCATGTCGCTCCCCCATGTCACTCCTACATGTCACTCCTCCATGTCACTCCTACATGTCACTTCTCCATGTCACTCCTACATGTCACTCCTCCATGTCACTCTTCCATATCACTCCTTCTTGCTGCTCCATGTAACTCCTCTGTCACTCCTCTATTTTGCACCTCCACATCACTCCTCCATTGTCACCTCTCCATGTCACTCCTCTTTCTCACTCCTCCTTTGTCACCCCTCCATGTCACTCCTCCATGTCACTCCTCCATGTCAATCCTCAATGTCGATCCTCCATGTCACTCCTCCATGTCACTACTACATATCCCTACATGTCACTCCTCCATGAAGCACCACCATGTTATTCCTCCATGTCACTCTTCCTTGCTCCTCAATGTCCCTCCTCCATGTCACTGCTCCTTGTCACTCCTCCATTTCACCCCTCCGTGTCACTCCTCAATGAAACTCCTTCATATCACTCCTCCATGTCACCCCTCCATGTCGCTCCCCCATGTCACTCCTACATGTCACTCCTTCATGTCACTCCTACATGTCACTCCTCCATGTCGCTCATCCATGTCGCTCCCCCATGTCACTCCTACATGTCACTCCTTCATGTCACTCCTACATGTCACTCCTCCATGTCACTCCTCCATATCACTCCTTCTTGCTGCTCCATGTTACTCCTCTGTCACTCCTCTATTTTGCTCCTCCACATCACTCCTCCATGTCACCTCTCCATGTCACTCCTCTTTCTCACTCCTCCATGTCACTCCTCCATGTCGCTCCTCCACGTCACTCCTCTATGTCACTCCTCCATGTCACTCCTCCATGTCACTCCTCCATGTCGCTCCTCCACGTCACTCCTCTATGTCACCTCTCCATGTCACTCCTCCTTCTCACTCAACCATGTCACCCCTCCATGTCACTCCTCCATGTCGCTCCTCAATGTCGATCCTCCATGTCACTCCTCTATGTAACTCCTCCATGTCACTCCTCCTTCTCACTCCTCCATGTCACTCCACCATTTCAATCCTGCATGTCAATCCTCCATGTCACCTCTCCATGTCACTCCTCCATATCACTCCTTCTTGCTGCTCCATGTAACTCCTCTATGTCACTCCTCTATTTCGCTCCTCCACGTAACTCCTCCATGTCACCTCTCCATGTCACTCCTCTGTCTCACTCCTCCACGTTACCCCTCCATGTCACTCCTCCATGTCACTCCTCCATGTCAATCCTCAATGTCGATCCTCCATGTCACTCCTCCATGTTACTCCTCAATGTCGATCCTCCATGTCACTCCTCCATGTCACTACTACATATCCCTCCATGTCACCCCTCCATGTCACTCCTCCATGTCGCTCCTCCACATCACACCTCTATGTCACTCCTCCATGTCACTCCTCAATGTCAATCCTCCATGTCACTCCTCCATGTTACTCTTCCTTGCTCCTCAATGTCACCCCTCCGTATCACTCCTCAATGAAACTCCTTCATATCACTCCTCCATGCCGCTCCTCCACGTCACTCCTCTATGTCACTCCACTATGTCACTCCTCCATGCCACTCTTCCATGTCTCTCATCCATGTCGCTCCCCCATGTCACTCCTACATGTCACTCCTCCATGTCACTCCTACATGTCACTCCTCCATGTCACTCCTCCATATCACTCCTTCTTGCTGCTCCATGTAACTCCTCTGTCACTCCTCTATTTTGCTCCTCCACATCACTCCTCCATGTCACCTCTCCATGTAACTCCTCTTTCTCACTCCTCCTTGTCACTCCTTCATGTCACTCCTCAATGTCGATCCTCCATGTCACTCCTCCATGTTACTCCTCAATGTCGATCGTCCATGTCACTCCTCCATGTCACTACTACATGTCCCTCCATGTCACTCCTCCATGAAGCACCACCATGTTATTCCTCCATGTCACTCTTCCTTGCTACTCAATGTCCCTCCTCCATGTCACTGCTCCTTCTCACTCCTCCATGTCACCCCTCCGTGTCACTCCTCAATGAAACTCCTTCATATCACTCCTCCATGTCACCCCTCCATGTCACTCCTCCATGTCACTCCTTGCTGCTCCACGTCGCTCCTCCATGTCACTCCTCCATGTCACCTCTCCATGTCACTCCTGTTTCTCACTCCTCCATGTCACCCCTCCATGTCACTCCTCCATGTCGCTCCTCCACATCACTCCTCTATGTCACTCCTACATGTCCCTCATCCATGTCACTCCTCCATGAAGCTCCACCATGTCATTTCTCCATGTTACTCTTCCTTGCTCCTCAATGTCACCCCGCCATGTCACTCCTCAATGAAACTCCTTCATATCACTCCTCCATGCCATGCCTCTCCTCCACGTCACTCCTCTATGTCACTCCACTATGTCACTCCTCCATGCCACTCTTCCATGTCTCTCATCCATGTCGCTCCCCCATGTCACTCCTTCATGTCACTCCTACATGTCACTCCTCCATGTCACTCCTCCATATCACTCCTTCTTGCTGCTCCATGTAACTCCTCTGTCACTCCTCTATTTTGCTCCTCCACATCACTCCTCTATGTCACCTCTCCATGTCACTCCTCCATGTCACTCCTCCATGTCACTACTACATGTCCCTCCATGTCACTCCTCCATGAAGCACCACCATGTTATTCCTCCATGTCACTCTTCCTTGCTCCTCAATGTCCCTCCTCCATCTCACTGCTCCTTCTCACTCCTCCATGTAACCCCTCTGTGTCACTCCTCAATGAAACTCCTTCATATCACTCCTCCATGTCACCCCTCCATGTCACTCCTCCATGTCACTCCTTGCTGCTCCACGTCGCTCCTCCATGTCACTCCTCCATGTCACCTCTCCATGTCACTCCTCTTTCTCACTCCTCCATGTCACCCCTCCATGTCACTCCCCCATGTCGCTCCTCCACGTCACTCCTCTATGTCACTCCTCAATGTCACTCCTCAATGTCGATCCTCCATGTCACACCTCCATGTCACTACTACATGTCCCTCATCCATGTCACTCCTCCATGAAGCTCCACCATGTCATTTCTCCATGTTACTCTTCCTTGCTCCTCAATGTCACCCCTCCGTATCACTCCTCAATGAAACTCCTTCATATCACTCCTCCATGCCGCTCCTCCACGTCACTCCTCTATGTCACTCCACTATGTCACTCCTCCATGAAGCACCACCATGTTATTCCTCCATGTCACTCTTCCTTGCTCCTCAATGTCCCTCCTCCATCTCACTGCTCCTTCTCACTCCTCCATGTCACCCCTCTGTGTCACTCCTCAATGAAACTCCTTCATATCATTCCTCCATGTCACCCCTCCATGTCACTCCTCCATGTCACTCCTTGCTGCTCCACGTCGCTCCTCCATGTCACTCCTCCATGTCACCTCTCCATGTCACTCCTCTTTCTCACTCCTCCATGTCACCCCTCCATGTCACTCCTCCATGTCGCTCCTCCACGTCACTCCTCTATGTCACTCCTCAATGTCGATCCTCCATGTCACACCTCTATGTCACTACTACATGTCCCTCAGCCATGTCACTCCTCCATGAAGCTCCACCATGTCATTTCTCCATGTTACTCTTCCTTGCTCCTCAATGTCACCCCTCCGTGTCACTCCTCAATGAAACTCCTTCATATCACTCCTCCATACCGCTCCTCCACGTCACTCCTCTATGTCACTCCACTATGTCACTCCTCCATGCCACTCTTCCATGTCTCTCATCCATGTTGCTCCCCCATGTCACTCCTACATGTCACTCCTTCATGTCACTCCTACATGTCACTCCTCCATGTCACTCATCCATGTCGCTCCCCCATGTCACTCCTTCATGTCACTCCTTCATGTCACTCCTACATGTCACTCCTCCATGTCACTCCTCCATATCACTCCTTCTTGCTGCTCCATGTAACTCCTCTGTCACTCCTCTATTTTGCTCCTCCACATCACTCCTCCATGTCACCTCTCCATGCCACTCTTCCATGTCTCTCATCCATGTCGCTCCCCCATGTCACTCCTACATGTCACTCCTCCATGTCACTCCTACATGTCACTTCTCCATGTCACTCCTACATGTCACTCCTCCATGTCACTCTTCCATATCACTCCTTCTTGCTGCTCCATGTAACTCCTCTGTCACTCCTCTATTTTGCACCTCCACATCACTCCTCCATTGTCACCTCTCCATGTCACTCCTCTTTCTCACTCCTCCTTTGTCACCCCTCCATGTCACTCCTCCATGTCACTCCTCCATGTCAATCCTCAATGTCGATCCTCCATGTCACTCCTCCATGTCACTACTACATATCCCTACATGTCACTCCTCCATGAAGCACCACCATGTTATTCCTCCATGTCACTCTTCCTTGCTCCTCAATGTCCCTCCTCCATGTCACTGCTCCTTGTCACTCCTCCATTTCACCCCTCCGTGTCACTCCTCAATGAAACTCCTTCATATCACTCCTCCATGTCACCCCTCCATGTCGCTCCCCCATGTCACTCCTACATGTCACTCCTTCATGTCACTCCTACATGTCACTCCTCCATGTCGCTCATCCATGTCGCTCCCCCATGTCACTCCTACATGTCACTCCTTCATGTCACTCCTACATGTCACTCCTCCATGTCACTCCTCCATATCACTCCTTCTTGCTGCTCCATGTTACTCCTCTGTCACTCCTCTATTTTGCTCCTCCACATCACTCCTCCATGTCACCTCTCCATGTCACTCCTCTTTCTCACTCCTCCATGTCACTCCTCCATGTCGCTCCTCCACGTCACTCCTCTATGTCACTCCTCCATGTCACTCCTCCATGTCACTCCTCGATGTCGATCCTCCATGTCACTCCTCCATGTCACTACTACATGTCCCTCATCCATGTCACTCCTCCATGAAGCTCCACCATGTCATTCCTCCATGTCACTCTTCCTTGCTCCTCAATGTCACCCCTCCATGTCACTCCTCAATGAAACTCCTTCATATCACTCCTCCATGCCGCTCCTCCACGTCACTGCTCTATGTCAATCCACTATGTCACTCCACCATGCCACTCTTCCATGTTTCTCAGCCATGTCGCTCCCCCATGTCACTCCTACATGTCACTCCTCCATGTCACTCCTACATGTCACTCCTTCATGTCACTCCTCCATGTCACTCCTCTATGTCACTCCTCTATTTCGCTCCTCAACGTCACTCCTCTATGTCACTCCTCCATTTCACTCCTCAATATTACATCACTCCTCTATGTCACTCCTCCATGTCACTCCACCATGTCACTCCTACATGTCACTCCTCCATGTCTCTCATCCATGTCGCTCCCCCATGTCACTCTTCCTTGCTCCTCAATGTCACCCCTCCGTGTCACTCCTCAATGAAACTCCTTCATATCACTCCTCCATGCCGCTCCTCCACGTCACTCCTCTATGTCACTCCACCATGTCACTCCTACATGTCACTCCTCCATGTCTCTCACCCATGTCGCTCCCCCATGTCACTCCTCCATGTCACTCCTCTATGTCACTCCTCCATGTCGCTCCTCCTCGTCACTCCTCTATGTCACTCCTTCATGTCACTCTTCCATGTCTATCATCCATGTCACTCCACCATGTCACTCCTTCTTGCTGCTCCATATCACTCCTCTTTGTCACTCCTCCATTTCACTCCTCAATATTACATCACTCCTCCATGTCACCCCTCCATGTCACTCCTCCATGTCGCTCCTCCTCGTCACTCCTCTATGTCACTCCTTCATGTCACTCTTCCATGTCTATCATCCATGTCGCTCCCCCATGTCACTCCTACATGTCACTCCTCCTTCCCACTCCTCCATGTCAACCCTCCATGTCACTCCTCCATGTCACTCCTCAATGTCGATCCTCCATGTCACTCCTCCATGTCACTACTACATGTCCTTCCTCCATGTCACTCCTCCATGAAGCTCCACCATTTTATTCCTCCATGTCACTCATCCTTGCTCCTCAATGTCCCTCCTCCATGTCACTCCTCCTTCTCACTCCTCCATGTCACCCCTCCGTGTCACTCCTCTTTGTCAATCCTCCATGTCACTGCTCAATGTCAATCCTCCATGTCACTCTTCCATGTCTTCCATGTTGACACATGTCGCTCCTCCATGTCGCTCCTCCTTGCTCATCCATGTCACTCCTCCATGTCACTCTTCCTTGCTCCTCAATGTCACTCCTCCACATCACTCCTCTATGTCACTCCTCCTTGTCACTCCTCCTTCTCACTCCTCCATGTCACTCCACCATTTCAATCCTCCATGTCATTCCTCCATGTCACTCCTCCATGTCACTCCTCCATGTCGCTCCCCCATGTCACTCCTACATGTCACTTCTACATGTCACTACTACATGTCACTCCTCCATCTCACTTCTCCATGTCACTCCTTCTCACTCCTCCATGTCACTCCTCCATGTCACTGTTCCTTGCTCCTCAATGTTACTCCTCCATGTCACTCCTCTATGTCACTCCTCCATATCGCTCCTCCATGTCGCTCCTCCACATCACTCCTCTATGTCACTCCTCCATGTCACTCCTCCTTCTCACTCCTCCATGTCACTCCACCATTTCAATGCTGCATGTCAATCCTCCATGTCACTCATCCATGTCACTCCTCCATGTCGCTCCTCCATGTCATTCCTCCATGTTGCTCCTCCTTGTCACTCCTCCATGTCACTCCTTCTTGCTGCTCCACGTCGCTCCTCCATGTCACTCCTCCATGTCACCTCTCCATGTCACTCCTCCTTCTCACTCCTCCATGTTACCCCTCCATGTCACTCCTCAATGAAACTCCTTCATATCACTCCAACCATGTCGCTCCTCCACGTCACTCCCCCATGTCACTCCTACATGTCACTCCTCCATGTCACCCCTCCTTCTCACTCCTCCATGTCACTCCGCCATTTCAATCCTCCAAGTCGATTCTCCATATCGCTCCTCCATATCACTCGTCCTTATCACTCTTTCTTGCTCCCCCATGTCACTCCTCTATGTCACTCCTCCATGTCACTCCTTCTTGTTGCTCCACGTCGCTCCTCCGTGTCACTCCTTCTTGCTGCTCCACGTCGCTCCTCCATGTCACTCCTCTATATCACTCCTCTATTTCGCTCCTCCAACTCACTCCTCAATGTCACTCCTCCATGTCACTCCCCCTTGTCACTATTACATATCGCTTCTCCATATCTTCCATGTCACTCCTCCATGTCTCTCATCCATGTATTTCCTCCTTGTCACTCCTACTTGTCCTACTTGTGCCATGTCGCTCATCCTTGCTCGTCCGTGGATCTCCTCCATGTCACTCCAGAATGTCACTCCAGAATATCAACCCTCCATTTCCCTCCGCCATGTCACTCCTCCATGTAACCCTTCCATGTCACTCCTCCATGTCACTCCTTCTTGCTGCTCCACGTCGCTCCTCCATTTCACTCCTTCTTGCTGCTCCACGTCGCTCCTCCATGTCACTCCTCTACATCACTCCTCTATGCCACTCCGCCATGTCACTCCTTCTTCTCACTCCTCCATGTCACTCCGCCATTTCAATCCTCCATGTCATTCCTCAATTTCACTCCTCCATGTCACTCCTCCATGTCACTGTTCCTTGCTCCTCAATGTTACTCCTCCATGTCACTCCTCTATGTCACTCCTCCATATCGCTCCCCCATGTCACTCCTACATGTCACTCCTCCATGTCACTCCTACATGTCACTCCTCCAAGTCACTCCTCCATGTAACTCCTTCTTGCTGCTCCATATCACTCCTCTATGTCACTCCTCTATTTCGCTCGTCCACGTCACTCCTCTATGTCACTCCTCCATTTCACTCCTCAATATTACGTCACTCCTCTATGTCACTCCTCCATGTCACCTCTCCATGTCACTCCTCCTTCTCACTCCTCCATGTCACCCCTCCATGTCACTTCTCAATGAAACTCCTCCATGTCACTTCTCCATGTCGCTCCTCCTCGTCACTCTACTCTGTCACTCCTTCATGTCACTCTTCCATGTCTATCATCCATGTCGCTCCCCCATGTCACTCCTACATGTCACTCCTCCATGTCACTCCTCCATGTCATTCCTTCTTGCTGCTCCACGTCGCTCCTCCATGTCACTACTCCATTTCACTCCTCAATATTACATCACTCCTCTATGTAACTCCTCCATGTCACCTCTCCATGTCACTCCTCCTTCTCACTCCTCCATGTCACCCCTCCATGTCACTTCTCAATGTCACTCCTCATTCTAACTCCTCCATGTCACCCCTCCATGTTACTCCTCCATGTCGCTCCTCAATGTCGATCCTCCATGTCACTCCTCCATGTCACTACTACATGTCCCTCCTCCATGTCACTCCTCCATGTCACTCCTTCTTGCTGCTCCACGTCGCTCCTTTATGTCACTCCTCCATGTCACCTCTCCATGTTACTCCTCCTTCTCACTCAACCATGTCACCCCTCCATGTCACTCCTCCATGTCGCTCCTCAATGTCGATCCTCCATGTCACTTCTCCATGTCACCCCTCCATGTCACTCCTTCCATGTCACTCCTTCTTGCTGCTCCACGTCGCTCCTTTATGTCACTCCTCCATGTCACCTCTCCATGTCACTCCTCCTTCTCACTCAACCATGTCACCCCTCCATGTCACTCCTCCATGTCGCTCCTCAATGTCGATCCTCCATGTCACTCCTCTATGTCACTCC
This sequence comes from Sebastes fasciatus, assembly GCF_043250625.1. Classification (NCBI taxonomy): domain Eukaryota; kingdom Metazoa; phylum Chordata; class Actinopteri; order Perciformes; family Sebastidae; genus Sebastes; species Sebastes fasciatus. The sequence continues at coordinate 35,661,487 of NC_133806.1, read as the reverse complement.
TCCATGTCACTCCTCCTTCTCACTCCTCCATGTCACTCCACCATTTCAATCCTGCATGTCAATCCTCCATGTCGCTCCTCCATGTCACTCCTCCATATCACTCCTCTATGTCACTCCTCCATGCGACTCTTCCATGTCTCTCATCCATGTCGCTCCCCCATGTCACTCCTACATGTCACTCCTCCATGTCACTCCTACATGTCACTCCTCCATGTCACTCCTCCATGTCACTCCTTCTTGCTGCTCCATATCACTCCTCTATGTCACTCCTCTATTTCGCTCGTCCACGTCACTCCTCTATGTCACTCCTCCATGTCACCTCTCCATGTCACTCCTCCTTCTCACTCCTCCATGTCACCCCTCCATGTCACTTCTCAATGAAACTCCACCATGTCACTTCTCCATGTCGCTCCTCCTCGTCACTTTACTCTGTCACTCCTTCATGTCACTCTTCCATGTCTATCATCCATGTCGCTCCCCCATGTCACTCCTACATGTCACTCCTCCATGTCACTCCTCCATGTCACTCCTTCTTGCTGCTCCACGTAGCTCCTCCATGTCACTACTCCATTTCACTCCTCAATATTACATCACTCCTCTATGTAACTCCTCCATGTCACCTCTCCATGTCACTCCTCCTTCTCACTCCTCCATGTCACCCCTCCATGTTACTCCTCCATGTCGCTCCTCAATGTCGATCCTCCATGTCACTCCTCCATGTCACTCCTCCATGTCACTCCTCCACGTCTCTCCTCTATGTCACTCCTCCATGTCACTCCTCCATGTCACTCCTCAATGTCGATTCTCCATGTCACTCCTCAATGTCAATCCTCCATGTCACTTCTCCATGTCACCCCTCCATGCCACTCCTCCATGTCACTCCTTCTTGCTAATCCACGTCGCTCCTTTATGTCACTTCTCCATGTCACCTCTCCATGTCACTCCTCCTTCTCACTCAACCATGTCACCCCTCCATGTCACTCCTCCATGTCGCTCCTCAATGTCGATCCTCCATGTCACTCCTCCATGTCACTACTACATGTCCCTCCTCCATGTCACTCCTCCATGAAGCTCCACCATGTCATTCCTCCATGTCACTCTTCCTTGCTCCTCAATGTCCCTCCTCCATATCACTCCTCCTTCTCACTCCTCCATGTCACCCCTCCCTGTCCCTCCTCCATGTCACTCCTCCATGAAGCTCCACCATGTCATTCCTCCATGTCACTCTTCCTTGCTCCTCAATGTCCCTCCTCCATATCACTCCTCCATATCACTCCTCTATGTCACTCCTTCATGTCACTCTTCCATGTCTATCACCCAAGTCGCTCCCCCATGTCATTCCTACATGTCACTCCTCCATGTCACTCCTCCATGTCACCTCTCCATGTCACTCCTCCAAGTCACTCCTTTTTGCTGCTCCACTTTGCTCCTTTATGTCACTCCTCCATGTCACCTCTCCATGTCACTCATCATTCTCACTCCTCCATGTCACCCCTCCATGTCACTCCTCCATGTCGCTCCTCAATGTCGATCCTCCTCTGTCACTCCTCTATTTCGCTCCTCCACGTAACTCCTCCATGTCACCTCTCCATGTCACTCCTCTTTCTCACTCCTCCACGTTACCCCTCCATGTCACTCCTCCATGTCAATCCTCCACGTCTCTCCTCTATGTCACTCATCCATGTCGCTCCCCCATGTCACTCCTACATGTCACTCCTCCATGTCACCCCTCCATTTCACTCCTCCATGTCACTCCTTCTTGATGCTCCATGTCGCTCCTCCATGTCACTCCTCCATGTCACCTCTCCATGTCACTCCTCTTTCTCACTCCTCAATGTCGATCCTCCATGTCACTCCTCCATGTCACTACTACATGTCCCTCATCCATTTCACTCCTCCATGAAGCTCAACCATGTCATTCCTCCATGTCACTCTTCCTTGCTCCTCAATGTCACACCTCCGTGTCACTCCTCAATGAAACTCCTTCATATCACTCCTCCATGCCGCTCCTCCACGTCACTCCTCTATGTAACTCCACTATGTCACTCCTCCATGCCACTCTTTCATGTCGCTCCCCCATGTCACTCCTACATGTCACTCCTCCATGTCACTCCTCCATATCACTCCTTCTTGCTGCTCCACGTCGCTCCTTTATGTCACTCCTCCATGTCACCTCTCCATGTTACTCCTCCTTCTCACTCAACCATGTCACCCCTCCATGTCACTCCTCCATGTCGCTCCTCAATGTCGATCCTCCATGTCACTTCTCCATGTCACCCCTCCATGTCACTCCTTCCATGTCACTCCTTCTTGCTGCTCCACGTCGCTCCTTTATGTCACTCCTCCATGTCACCTCTCCATGTCACTCCTCCTTCTCACTCAACCATGTCACCCCTCCATGTCACTCCTCCATGTCGCTCCTCTATGTCACTCCTCCATGTCACTCCTCCTTCTCACTCCTCCATGTCACTCCACCATTTCAATCCTGCATGTCAATCCTCCATGTCACTCCTCCATGTCACTCCTCCATGTCGCTCCTCCATGTCATTCCTCCATGTTGCTCCTCCTTGTCACTCCTCCATGTCACTCCTTCTTGCTGCTCCACGTCGCTCCTCCATGTCACTCCTCCATGTCACCTCTCCATGTCACTCCTCCTTCTCACTCCTCCATGTTACCCCTCCATGTCACTCCTCAATGAAACTCCTTCATATCACTCCAACCATGTCGCTCCCCCACGTCACTCCTCTATTTCACTCCACTATGTCACTCCTCCATGCCACTCTTCCATGTCTCTCATCCATGTTGCTCCCCCATGTCACTCCTACATGTCACTTCTCCATGTCACTACTACATGTCACTCCTCCATCTCAATTCTCCATGTCACTCCTTCTTGCTGCTCCATGTCACTCCTCTATGTCACTCCTCTATTTCGCTCGTCCACGTCACTCCTCTATGTCACTCCTCCATTTCACTCCTCCTCGTCACTCCTCTCTGTCACTCCTTCATGTCACTCTTCCATGTCTATCATCCATGTCGCTCCCCCATGTCACTCCTACATGTCACTCCTCCATCTCACATCTCCATGTCACTCCTTCTTGCTGCTCAATGTCACATCACTCCTCTTTGTCACTCCTCCATTTCACTCCTCAATATTACGTCACTCCTCCATGTCACCCCTCCATGTCACTCCTCCATATCGCTCCTCCTCGTCACTCCTCTCTGTCACTCCTTCATGTCACTCTTCCATGTCTATCATCCATGTCGCTCCCCCATGTCACTCCTACATGTCACTCCTCCATGTCACTCCTCCTTCTCACTCCTCCATGTGACCCCTCCATGTCACTCCTCCATGTCACTCCTCAATGTCGATCCTCCATGTCACTCCTCCATGTCACTACTACATGTCCCTCCTCCATGTCACTCCTCCATGAAACTCCACCATGTCATTCCTCCATGTCACTCTTCCTTGCTCCTCAATGTCACTCCTCAATGAAACTCCTTCTTATAACTCCTCCATGTCGCTCCTCCACGTCATTCCTCTATGTCACTCCACTATGTCACTCCTCCATGCCAATCTTCCATGTCTCTCATCCATGTCGCTCCCCCATGTCACTCCTACATGTCACTTTTCCATGTCACTCCTACATGTCACTCCTCCATCTCACTCCTCCATGTCACTCCTTCTTGCTGCTCCATGTCACTCCTCTATGTCACTCCTCTATTTCGCTCGTCCACATCACTCCTCTATGTCACTCCTCCATTTCACTCCTCAATATTACATCACTCCTCTATGTAACTGCTCCATGTCACCTCTCCATGTCACTCCTCCTTCTCACTCCTCCATGTCACCCCTCCATGTCACTTCTCAATGAAACTCCTCCATGTCACTCCTCCATGTCGCTCCTCCTCGTCACTCCTCTATGTCACTCCTTCATGTCACTCTTCCATGTCTATCATCCATGTCGCTCCCCCATGTCACTCCTACATGTCACTCCTTCTTGCTGCTCCATATCACTCCTCTTTGTCACTCCTCCATTTCACTCCTCAATATTACATCACTCCTCCATGTAACCCCTCCATGTCACTCCTCCATGTCGCTCCTCCTCGTCACTCCTCTATGTCACTCCTTCATGTCACTCTTCCATGTCTATCATCCATGTCGCTCCCCCATGTCACTCCTACATGTCACTCCTCCATGTCACTCCTCCATGTCACTCCTCCTTCCCACTCCTCCATGTCAACCCTCCATGTCACTCCTCCATGTCACTCCTCAATGTCGATCCTCCATGTCACTCCTCCATGTCACTGTTCCTTGCTCCTCAATGTTACTCCTCCATGTCACTCCTCTATGTCACTCCTCCATATCGCTCCTCCATGTCGCTCCTCCATGTCACTCCTCCTTCTCACTCCTCCATGTCACTCCACCATTTCAATGCTGCATGTCAATCCTCCATGTCACTCATCCATGTCACTCCTCCATGTCGCTCCTCCATGTCATTCCTCCATGTTGCTCCTCCTTGTCACTCCTCCATATCACTCCTTCTTGCTGCTCCACGTCGCTCCTCCATGTCACTCCTCCATGTCACCTCTCCATGTCACTCCTCCTTCTCACTCCTCCATGTTACCCCTCCATGTCACTCCTCAATGAAACTCCTTCATATCACTCCAACCATGTCGCTCCTCCACGTCACTCCCCCATGTCACTCCTACATGTCACTCCTCCATGTCACCCCTCCTTCTCACTCCACCATGTCACTCCGCCATTTCAATCCTCCAAGTCGATTCTCCATATCGCTCCTCCATATCACTCGTCCTTATCACTCTTTCTTGCTCCCCCATGTCACTCCTCTATGTCACTCCTCCATGTCACTCCTTCTTGTTGCTCCACGTCGCTCCTCCGTGTCACTCCTTCTTGCTGCTCCACGTCGCTCCTCCATGTCACTCCTCTATATCACTCCTCTATTTCGCTCCTCCAACTCACTCCTCAATGTCACTCCTCCATGTCACTCCCCCTTGTCACTATTAAAATATCGCTTCTCCATATCTTCCATGTCACTCCTCCATGTCTCTCATCCATGTATTTCCTCCTTGTCACTCCTACTTGTCCTACTTGTGCCATGTCGCTCATCCTTGCTCGTCCGTGGATCTCCTCCATGTCACTCCAGAATGTCACTCCAGAATATCAACCCTCTATTTCCCTCCGCCATGTCACTCCTCCATGTAACCCTTCCATGTCACTCCTCCATGTCACTCCTTCTTGCTGCTCCACGTCGCTCCTCCATTTCACTCCTTCTTGCTGCTCCACGTCGCTCCTCCATGTCACTCCTCTACATCACTCCTCTATGTCACTCCTCCATGTCACTCCTTCTTCTCACTCCTCCATGTCACTCCGCCATTTCAATCCTCCATGTCATTCCTCCATTTCACTCCTCCATGTCACTCCTCCATGTCACTGTTCCTTGCTCCTCAATGTTACTCCTCCATGTCACTCCTCTATGTCACTCCTCCATATCGCTCCCCCATGTCACTCCTACATGTCACTCCTCCATGTCACTCCTACATGTCACTCCTCCAAGTCACTCCTCCATGTAACTCCTTCTTGCTGCTCCATATCACTCCTCTATGTCACTCCTCTATTTCGCTCGTCCACGTCACTCCTCTATGTCACTCCTCCATTTCACTCCTCAATATTACGTCACTCCTCTATGTCACTCCTCCATGTCACCTCTCCATGTCACTCCTCCTTCTCACTCCTCCATGTCACCCCTCCATGTCACTTCTCAATGAAACTCCTCCATGTCACTTCTCCATGTCGCTCCTCCTCGTCACTCTACTCTGTCACTCCTTCATGTCACTCTTCCATGTCTATCATCCATGTCGCTCCCCCATGTCACTCCTCTATGTCACTCCTCCATGTCACCTCTCCATGTCACTCCTCCTTCTCACTCCTCCATGTCACCCCTCCATGTCACTTCTCAATGAAACTCCTCCATGTCACTTCTCCATTTCGCTCCTCCTCGTCACTCTACTCTGTCACTCCTTCATGTCACTCTTCCATGTCTATCATCCATGTCGCTCCCCCATGTCACTCCTACATGTCAGTCCTCCATGTCACTCCTCCATGTCATTCCTTCTTGCTGCTCCACGTCGCTCCTCCATGTCACTACTCCATTTCACTCCTCAATATTACATCACTCCTCTATGTAACTCCTCCATGTCACCTCTCCATGTCACTCCTCCTTCTCACTCCTCCATGTCACCCCTCCATGTCACTTCTCAATGTCACTCCTCATTCTCACTCCTCCATGTCACCCCTCCATGTTACTCCTCCATGTCGCTCCTCAATGTCGATCCTCCATGTCACTCCTCCATGTCACTACTACATGTCCCTCCTCCATGTCACTCCTCCATGTCACTCCTTCTTGCTGCTCCACGTCGCTCCTTTATGTCACTCCTCCATGTCACCTCTCCATGTTACTCCTCCTTCTCACTCAACCATGTCACCCCTCCATGTCACTCCTCCATGTCGCTCCTCAATGTCGATCCTCCATGTCACTTCTCCATGTCACCCCTCCATGTCACTCCTTCCATGTCACTCCTTCTTGCTGCTCCACGTCGCTCCTTTATGTCACTCCTCCATGTCACCTCTCCATGTCACTCCTCCTTCTCACTCAACCATGTCACCCCTCCATGTCACTCCTCCATGTCGCTCCTCAATGTCGATCCTCCATGTCACTCCTCTATGTAACTCCTCCATGTCACTCCTCCTTCTCACTCCTCCATGTCACTCCACCATCTCAATCCTGCATGTCAATCCTCCATGTCACCTCTCCATGTCACTCCTCCATATCACTCCTTCTTGCTGCTCCATGTAACTCCTCTATGTCACTCCTCTATTTCGCTCCTCCACGTAACTCCTCCATGTCACCTCTCCATGTCACTCCTCTGTCTCACTCCTCCACGTTACCCCTCCATGTCACTCCTCCATGTCACTCCTCCATGTCAATCCTCAATGTCGATCCTCCATGTCACTCCTCCATGTTACTCCTCAATGTCGATCCTCCATGTCACTCCTCCATGTCACTACTACATATCCCTCCATGTCACCCCTCCATGTCACTCCTCCATGTCGCTCCTCCACATCACACCTCTATGTCACTCCTCCATGTCACTCCTCAATGTCAATCCTCCATGTCACTCCTCCATGTTACTCTTCCTTGCTCCTCAATGTCACCCCTCCGTATCACTCCTCAATGAAACTCCTTCATATCACTCCTCCATGCCGCTCCTCCACGTCACTCCTCTATGTCACTCCACTATGTCACTCCTCCATGCCACTCTTCCATGTCTCTCATCCATGTCGCTCCCCCATGTCACTCCTACATGTCACTCCTCCATGTCACTCCTACATGTCACTCCTCCATGTCACTCCTCCATATCACTCCTTCTTGCTGCTCCATGTAACTCCTCTGTCACTCCTCTATTTTGCTCCTCCACATCACTCCTCCATGTCACCTCTCCATGTAACTCCTCTTTCTCACTCCTCCTTGTCACTCCTTCATGTCACTCCTCAATGTCGATCCTCCATGTCACTCCTCCATGTTACTCCTCAATGTCGATCGTCCATGTCACTCCTCCATGTCACTACTACATGTCCCTCCATGTCACTCCTCCATGAAGCACCACCATGTTATTCCTCCATGTCACTCTTCCTTGCTACTCAATGTCCCTCCTCCATGTCACTGCTCCTTCTCACTCCTCCATGTCACCCCTCCGTGTCACTCCTCAATGAAACTCCTTCATATCACTCCTCCATGTCACCCCTCCATGTCACTCCTCCATGTCACTCCTTGCTGCTCCACGTCGCTCCTCCATGTCACTCCTCCATGTCACCTCTCCATGTCACTCCTCTTTCTCACTCCTCCATGTCACCCCTCCATGTCACTCCTCCATGTCGCTCCTCCACATCACTCCTCTATGTCACTCCTACATGTCCCTCATCCATGTCACTCCTCCATGAAGCTCCACCATGTCATTTCTCCATGTTACTCTTCCTTGCTCCTCAATGTCACCCCGCCATGTCACTCCTCAATGAAACTCCTTCATATCACTCCTCCATGCCATGCCTCTCCTCCACGTCACTCCTCTAAGTCACTCCACTATGTCACTCCTCCATGCCACTCTTCCATGTCTCTCATCCATGTCGCTCCCCCATGTCACTCCTTCATGTCACTCCTACATGTCACTCCTCCATGTCACTCCTCCATATCACTCCTTCTTGCTGCTCCATGTAACTCCTCTGTCACTCCTCTATTTTGCTCCTCCACATCACTCCTCTATGTCACCTCTCCATGTCACTCCTCCATGTCACTCCTCCATGTCACTACTACATGTCCCTCCATGTCACTCCTCCATGAAGCACCACCATGTTATTCCTCCATGTCACTCTTCCTTGCTCCTCAATGTCCCTCCTCCATCTCACTGCTCCTTCTCACTCCTCCATGTCACCCCTCTGTGTCACTCCTCAATGAAACTCCTTCATATCACTCCTCCATGTCACCCCTCCATGTCACTCCTCCATGTCACTCCTTGCTGCTCCACGTCGCTCCTCCATGTCACTCCTCCATGTCACCTCTCCATGTCACTCCTCTTTCTCACTCCTCCATGTCACCCCTCCATGTCACTCCCCCATGTCGCTCCTCCACGTCACTCCTCTATGTCACTCCTCAATGTCACTCCTCAATGTCGATCCTCCATGTCACACCTCCATGTCACTACTACATGTCCCTCATCCATGTCACTCCTCCATGAAGCTCCACCATGTCATTTCTCCATGTTACTCTTCCTTGCTCCTCAATGTCACCCCTCCGTATCACTCCTCAATGAAACTCCTTCATATCACTCCTCCATGCCGCTCCTCCACGTCACTCTTCTATGTCACTCCACTATGTCACTCCTCCATGAAGCACCACCATGTTATTCCTCCATGTCACTCTTCCTTGCTCCTCAATGTCCCTCCTCCATCTCACTGCTCCTTCTCACTCCTCCATGTCACCCCTCTGTGTCACTCCTCAATGAAACTCCTTCATATCACTCCTCCATGTCACCCCTCCATGTCACTCCTCCATGTCACTCCTTGCTGCTCCACGTCGCTCCTCCATGTCACTCCTCCATGTCACCTCTCCATGTCACTCCTCTTTCTCACTCCTCCATGTCACCCCTCCATGTCACTCCTCCATGTCGCTCCTCCACGTCACTCCTCTATGTCACTCCTCAATGTCGATCCTCCATGTCACACCTCTATGTCACTACTACATGTCCCTCAGCCATGTCACTCCTCCATGAAGCTCCACCATGTCATTTCTCCATGTTACTCTTCCTTGCTCCTCAATGTCACCCCTCCGTGTCACTCCTCAATGAAACTCCTTCATATCACTCCTCCATACCGCTCCTCCACGTCACTCCTCTATGTCACTCCACTATGTCACTCCTCCATGCCACTCTTCCATGTCTCTCATCCATGTTGCTCCCCCATGTCACTCCTACATGTCACTCCTTCATGTCACTCCTACATGTCACTCCTCCATGTCACTCATCCATGTCGCTCCCCCATGTCACTCCTTCATGTCACTCCTTCATGTCACTCCTACATGTCACTCCTCCATGTCACTCCTCCATATCACTCCTTCTTGCTGCTCCATGTAACTCCTCTGTCACTCCTCTATTTTGCTCCTCCACATCACTCCTCCATGTCACCTCTCCATGCCACTCTTCCATGTCTCTCATCCATGTCGCTCCCCCATGTCACTCCTACATGTCACTCCTCCATGTCACTCCTACATGTCACTTCTCCATGTCACTCCTACATGTCACTCCTCCATGTCACTCTTCCATATCACTCCTTCTTGCTGCTCCATGTAACTCCTCTGTCACTCCTCTATTTTGCACCTCCACATCACTCCTCCATTGTCACCTCTCCATGTCACTCCTCTTTCTCACTCCTCCTTTGTCACCCCTCCATGTCACTCCTCCATGTCACTCCTCCATGTCAATCCTCAATGTCGATCCTCCATGTCACTCCTCCATGTCACTACTACATATCCCTACATGTCACTCCTCCATGAAGCACCACCATGTTATTCCTCCATGTCACTCTTCCTTGCTCCTCAATGTCCCTCCTCCATGTCACTGCTCCTTGTCACTCCTCCATTTCACCCCTCCGTGTCACTCCTCAATGAAACTCCTTCATATCACTCCTCCATGTCACCCCTCCATGTCGCTCCCCCATGTCACTCCTACATGTCACTCCTTCATGTCACTCCTACATGTCACTCCTCCATGTCGCTCATCCATGTCGCTCCCCCATGTCACTCCTACATGTCACTCCTTCATGTCACTCCTACATGTCACTCCTCCATGTCACTCCTCCATATCACTCCTTCTTGCTGCTCCATGTTACTCCTCTGTCACTCCTCTATTTTGCTCCTCCACATCACTCCTCCATGTCACCTCTCCATGTCACTCCTCTTTCTCACTCCTCCATGTCACTCCTCCATGTCGCTCCTCCACGTCACTCCTCTATGTCACTCCTCCATGTCACTCCTCCATGTCACTCCTCGATGTCGATCCTCCATGTCACTCCTCCATGTCACTACTACATGTCCCTCATCCATGTCACTCCTCCATGAAGCTCCACCATGTCATTCCTCCATGTCACTCTTCCTTGCTCCTCAATGTCACCCCTCCATGTCACTCCTCAATGAAACTCCTTCATATCACTCCTCCATGCCGCTCCTCCACGTCACTGCTCTATGTCAATCCACTATGTCACTCCACCATGCCACTCTTCCATGTTTCTCAGCCATGTCGCTCCCCCATGTCACTCCTACATGTCACTCCTCCATGTCACTCCTACATGTCACTCCTTCATGTCACTCCTCCATGTCACTCCTCTATGTCACTCCTCTATTTCGCTCCTCAACGTCACTCCTCTATGTCACTCCTCCATTTCACTCCTCAATATTACATCACTCCTCTATGTCACTCCTCCATGTCACTCCACCATGTCACTCCTACATGTCACTCCTCCATGTCTCTCATCCATGTCGCTCCCCCATGTCACTCTTCCTTGCTCCTCAATGTCACCCCTCCGTGTCACTCCTCAATGAAACTCCTTCATATCACTCCTCCATGCCGCTCCTCCACGTCACTCCTCTATGTCACTCCACCATGTCACTCCTACATGTCACTCCTCCATGTCTCTCACCCATGTCGCTCCCCCATGTCACTCCTCCATGTCACTCCTCTATGTCACTCCTCTATTTCGCTCCTCCACGTCACTCCTCTATGTCACTCCTCCATTTCACTCCTCAATATTACATCACTCCTCTATATCACTCCTCCATGTCACCTCTCCATGTCAGCTTTCCTTGCTCCTCAATGTCGCTCCTCCACATCACTCCTCTACATCACTCCACTATGTCACTTCTCCATGTCACTCCTCCATGTCACTCCCCCATCTCACTCCTCCATGTCACTCCGCCATGTCACTCCTCCATGTCGATTCTCCATAACGCTCCTCCATATCACTCGTCCTTTTCACTCTTTCTTGCTCCCTCATGTAACTCCTCCATGTCATTCCTCCATGTCGATCCTCCATGTCACTCCCCAATGTCAATATTACATGTCGCTTCTCCATATCTTCCATGTCACTCCTTCGTGTATCTCCTCCATGTCACTCCTCCATTTCACTCCTCAATATTACATCACTCCTCTATGTCACTCCTCCATGTCACCTCTCCATGTCACTCCTCTATATCAATTCTCTATTTCGCTCCTCCAACTCACTCCTCAATGTCACTCCTCCATGTCATTCCTCCATGTCGCTCCTCCATGTCTCTCCTCCTTGTCACTCCTCCATGTGGATCCTCCATGTCACTCCACCATGTCACTATTACATGTCGCTTCTCCATATCTTCCATGTCACTCCTCCATGTCTCTCATCCATGTCGCTCCTTCTTGTCACTCCTACTTGTCCTACTTGTGCCATGTCGCTCATCCTTGCTCGTCCGTGTATCTCCTCCATGTCGCTCCTCCATGTCACTCCAGAATGTTACTCCAGAATATCAACCCTCCATTTCCCTCCGCCATGTCACTCCTCCATGTCACCCCTCCATGTCACTCCTCCATGTCACTCCTTCTACCTGCTCCACATCGCTCCTCCATGTCACTCATCTACATCACTCCTCTATGTCACTCCTCCATGTCACTCCTCCATGTCACTCCTCCTTCTCACTCCTACATGTCACTCCTCCATATCACTCCTCTATGTCACTCCTCCATGTCACTCCTCCTTCTCACTCCTTCTTGCTGCTCCATGTAACTCCTCTGTCACTCCTGTATTTTGCTCCTCCACATCACTCCTCCATGTCACCTCTCCATGCCACTCTTCCATGTCTCTCCTCCATGTCGCTCCCCCATGTCACTCCTACATGTCACTCCTCCATGTCACTCCTACATGTCACTTCTCCATGTCACTCCTACATGTCACTCCTCCATGTCACTCCTCCATGTCACTCCTTCTTGCTGCTCCATGTAACTCCTCTGTCACTCCTCTATTTTGCTCCTCCACATCACTCCTCCATGTCACCTCTCCATGTCACTCCTCTTTCTCACTCCTCCTTTGTCACCCCTCCATGTCACTCCTCCATGTCACTCCTCCATGTCAATCCTCAATGTCGATCCTCCATGTCACTCCTCCATGTCACTACTACATATACCTCCATGTCACTCCTCCATGAAGCACCACCATGTTATTCCTCCATGTCACTCTTCCTTGCTCCTCAATGTCCCTCCTCCATGTCACTCCTCCATGTCACCCCTCCGTGTCACTCCTCAATGAAACTCCTTCATATCACTCCTCCATGTCGCCTCTCCATGTCACTCCTCTTTCTCACTCCTCCATGTCACCCCTCCATGTCACTCCTCCATGTCGCTCCTCCACGTCACTCCTCTATGTCACTCCTACATGTCACCCCTCCATGTCACTCCTCCATGTCGCTCCTCCACGTCACTCCTCTATGTCAATCCTACATGTCCCTCATCCATGTCACTCCTCCATGAAGCTCCACCATGTCATTTCTCCATGTTACTCTTCCTTGCTCCTCAGTGTCACTCCTCAATGAAACTCCTTCATATCACTCCTCCATGTCGCCTCTCCATGTCACTCCTCTTTCTCACTCCTCCATGTCACCCCTCCATGTCACTCCTCCATGTCGCTCCTCCACGTCACTCCTCTATGTCACTCCTACATGTCACTCCTCTATGTCACCTCTCCATGCCACTCTTCCATGTCTCTCATCCATGTCGCTCCCCCATGTTACTCCTACATGTCACTCCTCCATGTCACTCCTACATGTCACTTCTCCATGTCACTCCTACATGTCACTCCTCCATGTCACTCCTCCATGTCACTCCTTCTTGCTGCTCCATGTAACTCCTCTGTCACTCCTCTATTTTGCTCCTCTACATCACTCCTCCATGTCACCTCTCCATGCCACTCTTCCATGTCTCTCATCCATGTCGCTCCCCCATGTCACTCCTACATGTCACTCCTCCATGTGACTCCTACATGTCACTTCTCCATGTCACTCCTCCATATCACCCCTTCTTGCTGCTCCATGTAACTCCTCTGTCACGCCTCTATTTTGCTACTCCACATCACTCCTCCATGTCACCTCTCCATGTCACTCCTCCTTCTCACTCCTAAATGTCACTCCTCCATGTCACTCCTACATGTCACTCCTCCATGTCACTCCTCCATGTCACTCCTCCATGTCACTCCTTCTTGCTGCTCCATGTCACTCCTCTATGTCACTCCTCCATTTCAATCCTCAATATTACGTCACTCCTCTATGTCACTCGTCCATGTCACCTCTCCATGTCACTCCTCCTTCTCACTCCTCCATGTCACCCCTCCATGTCACTTCTCAATGAAACTCCTCCATGTCACTCCTCCATGTCACTCCTCCATGTCACCCCTCCATGTCACTCCTCCATGTCACTCCTCCATGTCACTCCTTCTTGCTGCTCCATGTCACTCCTCTATGTCACTCCTCTATTTTGCTCCTCCACGTCACTCCTCTATGTCACTCCTCCATTTCACTCCTCAATATTACGTCACTCCCCCATGTCACTCCTCCATGTCACTCCTCCATGTCACCCCTCCATGTCACTCCTCCATGTCACTCTTCCTTGCTCCTCAATGTGACTCCTCCACATCACTCCTCTATGTCACTCCTCCAAGTCACTCCTCCATGTCACTCCTCTATGTCACTCCTCCATTTCTCTCCTCCATATCGCTCCTCCATGTTGCTCCTCCACGTCACTCCTCCATGTCACTCCTCCTTCTCACTCCGCCATGTCACTCCTCTATGTCACTCCTCCATGTCACTCCTCTATGTCACTCTTCTATTTCGCTCCTCCACGTCACTCCTCTATATCACCCCTCCATTTCACTCCTCAATATTACGTCACTCCTCCATGTCACTTCTTCTTGCTGCTCCACGTCGCTCCTCCATGTCACTCCTCAATGTCGATCCTCCATGTCATTCCTCCATGTCACTACTACATGTCCCTCCTCCATGTCACTCCTCCATGAAGCACCACCATGTTATTCCTCCATGTCACTCTTCCTTGCTCCTCAATGTCCCTCCTCCATGTCACTGCTCCTTCTCACTCCTCCAGATCACCCCTCCGTGTCACTCCTCAATGAAACTCCTTCATATCACTCCTCCATGTCACCCCTCCATGTGACTCCTCCATGTCACTCCTTGCTGCTCCACGTCGCTTCTCCATGTCACTCCTCCATGTCACCCCTCCATGTCACTCCTCCATGTCGCTCCTCCACGTCACTCCTCTATGTCAATCCTACATGTCCCTCATCCATGTCACTCCTCCATGAAGCTCCACCATGTCATTTCTCCATGTTACTCTTCCTTGCTCCTCAGTGTCACTCCTCAATGAAACTCCTTCATATCACTCCTCCATGTCGCCTCTCCATGTCACTCCTCTTTCTCACTCCTCCATGTCACCCCTCCATGTCACTCCTCCATGTCGCTCCTCCACGTCACTCCTCTATGTCACTCCTACATGTCACTCCTCTATGTCACCTCTCCATGCCACTCTTCCATGTCTCTCATCCATGTCGCTCCCCCATGTCACTCCTACATGTCACTCCTCCATGTCACTCCTACATGTCACTTCTCCATGTCACTCCTACATGTCACTCCTCCATGTCACTCCTCCATGTCACTCCTACTTGCTGCTCCATGTAACTCCTCTGTCACTCCTCTATTTTGCTCCTCTACATCACTCCTCCATGTCACCTCTCCATGCCACTCTTCCATGTCTCTCATCCATGTCGCTCCCCCATGTCACTCCTACATGTCACTCCTCCATGTCACTCCTACATGTCACTTCTCCATGTCACTCCTCCATATCACCCCTTCTTGCTGCTCCATGTAACTCCTCTGTCACGCCTCTATTTTGCTACTCCACATCACTCCTCCATGTCACCTCTCCATTTCACTCCTCCTTCTCACTCCTAAATGTCACTCCTCCATGTCACTCCTACATGTCACTCCTCCATGTCACTCCTCCATGTCACTCCTCCATGTCACTCCTTCTTGCTGCTCCATGTCACTCCTCTATGTCACTCCTCCATTTCAATCCTCAATATTACGTCACTCCTCTATGTCACTCCTCCATGTCACCTCTCCATGTCACTCCTCCTTCTCACTCCTCCATGTCACCCCTCCATGTCACTTCTCAATGAAACTCCTCCATGTCACTCCTCCATGTCACTCCTCCATGTCACCCCTCCATGTCACTCCTCCATGTCACTCCTCCATGTCACTCCTTCTTGCTGCTCCATGTCACTCCTCTATGTCACTCCTCTATTTTGCTCCTCCACGTCACTCCTCTATGTCACTCCTCCATTTCACTCCTCAATATTACGTCACTCCCCCATGTCACTCCTCCATGTCACTCCTCCATGTCACCCCTCCATGTCACTCCTCCATGTCACTCTTCCTTGCTCCTCAATGTGACTCCTCCACATCACTCCTCTATGTCACTCCTCCAAGTCACTCCTCCATGTCACTCCTCTATGTCACTCCTCCATTTCTCTCCTCCATATCGCTCCTCCATGTTGCTCCTCCACGTCACTCCGCCATGTCACTCCTCCTTCTCACTCCGCCATGTCACTCCTCTATGTCACTCCTCCATGTCACTCCTCTATGTCACTCTTCTATTTCGCTCCTCCACGTCACTCCTCTATATCACCCCTCCATTTCACTCCTCAATATTACGTAACTCCTCCATGTCACTTCTTCTTGCTGCTCCACGTCGCTCCTCCATGTCACTCCTCAATGTCGATCCTCCATGTCATTCCTCCATGAAGCACCACCATGTTATTCCTCCATGTCACTCTTCCTTGCTCCTCAATGTCCCTCCTCCATGTCACTGCTCCTTCTCACTCCTCCAGATCACCCCTCCGTGTCACTCCTCAATGAAACTCCTTCATATCACTCCTCCATGTCACCCCTCCATGTGACTCCTCCATGTCACTCCTTGCTGCTCCACGTCGCTCCTCCATGTCACTCCTCCATGTCACCTCTCCATGTCACTCCTCTTTCTCACTCCTCCATGTCACCCCTCCATGTCACTCCTCCATGTCGCTCCTCCACGTCACACCTCTATGTCACTCCTCCATGTCACTCCTCAATGTCGATCCTCCATGTCACTCCTCCATGTCACCACTAATTGTCCCTCAGCCATGTCACTCCTCCATGAAGCTCCACCATGTCATTCCTCCATGTTACTCTTCCTTGCTCCTCAATGTCACCCCTCCGTGTCACTCCTCAATGAAACTCCTTCATATCACTCCTCCATGCCGCTCCTCCACGTCACTCCTCTATGTCACTCCACTATGTCACTCCTCCATGCCACTCTTCCATGTCTCTCAGCCATGTCGCTCCCCCATGTCACTCCTACATGTCACTCCTCCATGTCACTCCTCCATGTCACTCCTACATGTCACTCCTCCATGTCACTCATCCATGTCGCTCCCCCATGTCACTCCTACATGTCACTCCATCATGTCACTCCTACATGTCACTCCTCCATGTCACTCCTCCATATCACTCCTTCTTGCTGCTCCATGTAACTCCTCTGTCACTCCTCTATTTTGCTCCTCTACATCACTCCTCCATGTCACCTCTCCATGCCACTCTTCCATGTCTCTCATCCATGTCGCTCCCCCATGTCACTCCTACATGTCACTCCTCCATGTCACTCCTACATGTCACTCCTCCATGTCACTCCTCCATATCACTCCTTCTTGCTGCTCCATGTAACTCCTCTGTCACTCCTCTATTTTGCTCCTCCACATCACTCCTCCATGTCACCTCTCCATGTCACTCCTCTTTCTCACTCCTCCTTGTCACTCCTTCATGTCACTCCTCAATGTCGATCCTCCATGTCACTCCTCCATGTTACTCCTCAATGTCGATCGTCCATGTCACTCCTCCATGTCACTCCTCTATGTCACTCCTACATGTCCCTCCATGTCACTCCTCCATGAAGCACCACCATGTTATTCCTCCATGTCACTCTTCCTTGCTACTCAATGTCCCTCCTCCATGTCACTGCTCCTTCTCACTCCTCCATGTCACCCCTCCGTGTCACTCCTCAATGAAACTCCTTCATATCACTCCTCCATGTCACCCCTCCATGTCACTCCTCCATGTCACTCCTTGCTGCTCCACGTCGCTCCTCCATGTCACTCCTCCATGTCACCCCTCCATGTCACTCCTCCATGTTGCTCCTCCACGTCACTCCTCTATGTCACTCCTACATGTCCCTCATCCATGTCACTCCTCCATGAAGCTCCACCATGTCATTTCTCTATGTTACTCTTCCTTGCTCCTCAATGTCACCCCTCCGTGTCACTCCTCAATGAAACTCCTTCATATCACTCCTCCATGCCATGCCGCTCCTCCACGTCACTCCTCTATGTCACTCCACTATGTCACTCCTCCATGCCACTCTTCCATGTCTCTCATCCATGTCGCTCCCCCATGTCACTCCTACATGTCACTCCTTCATGTCACTCCTACATGTCCCTCCTCCATGTAACTCATCCATGTCGCTCCCCCATGTCACTCCTACATGTCACTCCTTCATGTCACTCCTACATGTCACTCCTCCATGTCACTCCTCCATATCACTCCTTCTTGCTGCTCCATGTAACTCCTCTGTCACTCCTCTATTTTGCTCCTCCACATCACTCCTCTATGTCACCTCTCCATGTCACTCCTCCATGTCACTCCTCCATGTTACTCCTCAATGTCGATCCTCCATGTCACTCCTCCATGTTACTCCTCATTGTCGATCCTCCATGTCACTACTACATGTCCCTCCATGTCACTCCTCCATGAAGCACCACCATGTTATTCCTCCATGTCACTCTTCCTTGCTCCTCAATGTCCCTCCTCCATCTCACTGCTCCTTCTCACTCCTCCATGTCACCCCTCTGTGTCACTCCTCAATGAAACTCCTTCATATCACTCCTCCATGTCACCCCTCCATGTCACTCCTCCATGTCACTCCTTGCTGCTCCACGTCGCTCCTCCATGTCACTCCTCCATGTCACCTCTCCATGTCACTCCTCTTTCTCACTCCTCCATGTCACCCCTCCATGTCACTCCTCCATGTCGCTCCTCCACGTCACTCCTCTATGTCACTCCTCAATGTCACTCCTCAATGTCGATCCTCCATGTCACACCTCCATGTCACTACTACATGTCCCTCATCCATGTCACTCCTCCATGAAGCTCCACCATGTCATTTCTCCATGTTACTCTTCCTTGCTCCTCAATGTCACCCCTCCGTGTCACTCCTCAATGAAACTCCTTCATATCACTCCTCCATGCCGCTCCTCCACGTCACTCCTCTATGTCACTCCACTATGTCACTCCTCCATGAAGCACCACCATGTTATTCCTCCATGTCACTCTTCCTTGCTCCTCAATGTCCCTCCTCCATCTCACTGCTCCTTCTCACTCCTCCATGTCACCCCTCTGTGTCACTCCTCAATGAAACTCCTTCATATCACTCCTCCATGTCACCCCTCCATGTCACTCCTCCATGTCACTCCTTGCTGCTCCACGTCGCTCCTCCATGTCACTCCTCCATGTCACCTCTCCATGTCACTCCTCTTTCTCACTCCTCCATGTCACCCCTCCATGTCACTCCTCCATGTCGCTCCGCCACGTCACTCCTCTATGTCACTCCTCAATGTCACTCCTCAATGTCGATCCTCCATGTCACACCTCCATGTCACTACTACATGTCCCTCATCCATATCACTCCTCCATGAAGCTCCACCATGTCATTTCTCCATGTTACTCTTCCTTGCTCCTCAATGTCACCCCTCCGTGTCACTCCTCAATGAAACTCCTTCATATCACTCCTCCATACCGCTCCTCCACGTCACTCCTCTATGTCACTCCTCCATTTCACTACTCAATATTACATCACTCCTCTATGTAACTCCTCCATGTCACCTCTCCATGTCACTCCTCCTTCTCACTCCTCCATGTCACCCCTCCATGTCACTTCTCAATGAAACTCCTCCATGTCACTCCTCCATGTCGCTCCTCCTCGTCACTCCTCTATGTCACTCCTTCATGTCACTCTTCCATGTCTATAATCCATGTCGCTCCCCCATGTCACTCCTACATGTCACTCCTCCATGTCACTCCTCCATGTCACCCCTCCATTTCACTCCTCCATTTCACTCCTCAATATTAAATCCCTTCTCTATGTAACTCCTCCATGTCACCTCTCCATGTCACTCCTCCTTCTCACTCCTCCATGTCACCCCTCCATTTCACTTCTCAATGAAACTCCACCATGTGATTCCTCCATGTCACTCTTCCTTGCTCCTCAATGTCCCTCCTCCATGTCACTCCTCCTTCTCACTCCTCTATTTCGCTCCTCCACGTTACTCCTCTGTCACTCCTCCATGTCACCTCTCCATGTCACTCCTCCTTCTCATTCCTCCATGTCACCTCTCCATGTCACTCCTCCTTCTCACTCCTTCATGTCCCCCCTCCATGTCACTTCTCAATGAAACTCCTCCATGTCACTCCTCCATGTCGCTCCACCTTGTCACTCCTCCATGTCACTCCTTCTTGCTGCTCCACGTCGCTCCTCCATGTCACTCCTCCATGTCACCCCTCTGTGTCACTCCTCAATGAAACTGCTTCATATCACTCCTCCATGTCACCCCTCCATGTCACTCCTCCATGTCACTCCTTGCTGCTCCACGTCGCTCCTCCATGTCACTCCTCCATGTCACCTCTCCATGTCACTCCTCTTTCTCACTCCTCCATGTCACCCCTCCATGTCACTCCTCCATGTCGCTCCTCCACGTCACTCCTCTATGTCACTCCTCAATGTCACTCCTCAATGTCGATCCTCCATGTCACACCTCCATGTCACTACTACATGTCCCTCATCCATGTCACTCCTCCATGAAGCTCCACCATGTCATTTCGCCATGTTACTCTTCCTTGCTCCTCAATGTCACCCCTCCGTGTCACTCCTCAATGAAACTCCTTCATATCACTCCTCCATACCGCTCCTCCACGTCACTCCTCTATGTCACTCCTCCATTTCACTACTCAATATTACATCACTCCTCTATGTAACTCCTCCATGTCACCTCTCCATGTCACTCCTCCATGTCACTCCTCCATGTCGCTCCTCCTCGTCACTCCTCTATGTCACTCCTTCATGTCACTCTTCCATGTCTATAATCCATGTCGCTCCCCCATGTCACTCCTACATGTCACTCCTCCATGTCACTCCTCCATGTCACCCCTCCATTTCACTCCTCCATTTCACTCCTCAATATTAAATCCCTTCTCTATGTAACTCCTCCATGTCACCTCTCCATGTTACTCCTCCTTCTCACTCCTCCATGTCACCCCTCCATTTCACTTCTCAATGAAACTCCACCATGTGATTCCTCCATGTCACTCTTCCTTGCTCCTCAATGTCCCTCCTCCATGTCACTCCTCCTTCTCACTCCTCTATTTCGCTCCTCCACGTTACTCCTCTATGTCACTCCTCCATGTCACCTCTCCATGTCACTCCTCCTTCTCATTCCTCCATGTCACCTCTCCATGTCACTCCTCCTTCTCACTCCTTCATGTCCCCCCTCCATGTCACTTCTCAATGAAACTCCTCCATGTCACTCCTCCATGTCGCTCCTCCTTGTCACTCCTCCATGTCACTCCTTCTTGCTGCTCCACGTCACTCCTCCATGTCACTCCTCCATGTCACCTCTCCATGTCACTCCTCTTTGTCACTCCTCTATTTCGCTCCTCCACTTCACTCCTCTATGTCACTCCTTCATGTCACTCTTCCATGTCTATCATCCATGTCGCTCCCCCATGTCACTCCTACATGTCACTCCTCCATGTCACCCCTCCTTCTCACTCCTCCATGTCACTCCGCCATTTCAATCCTCCAAGTCGATTCTCCATATCGCTCCTCCATATCACTCGTCCTTATGACTCTTTCTTGCTCCCCCATGTCACTCCTCTATGTCACTCCTCCATGTCACTCCTTCTTGTTGCTCCACGTCGCTCCTCCGTGTCACTCCTTCTTGCTGCTCCACGTCGCTCCTCCATGTCACTCCTCTATATCACTCCTCTATTTCGCTCCTCCAACTCACTCCTCAATGTCACTCCTCCATGTCACTCCCCCTTGTCACTATTACATATCGCTTCTCCATATCTTCCATGTCACTCCTCCATGTCTCTCATCCATGTATTTCCTCCTTGTCACTCCTACTTGTCCTACTTGTGCCATGTCGCTCATCCTTGCTCGTCCGTGGATCTCCTCCATGTCACTCCAGAATGTCACTCCAGAATATCAACCCTCCATTTCCCTCCGCCATGTCACTCCTCCATGTCACCCTTCCATGTCACTCCTCCATGTCACTCCTTCTTGCTGCTCCACGTCGCTCCTCCATTTCACTCCTTCTTGCTGCTCCACGTCGCTCCTCCATGTCACTCCTCTACATCACTCCTCTATGTCACTCCTCCATGTCACTCCTTCTTCTCACTCCTCCATGTCACTCCGCCATTTCAATCCTCCATGTCATTCCTCCATTTCACTCCTCCATGTCACTCCTCCATGTCACTGTTCCTTGCTCCTCAATGTTACTCCTCCATGTCACTCCTCTATGTCACTCCTCCATTTCACTCCTCAATATTACGTCACTCCCCCATGTCACTCCTCCATGTCACTCCTCCATGTCACCCCTCCATGTCACTCCTCCATGTCACTCTTCCTTGCTCCTCAATGTGACTCCTCCACATCACTCCTCTATGTCACTCCTCCAAGTCACTCCTCCATGTCACTCCTCTATGTCACTCCTCCATTTCTCTCCTCCATATCGCTCCTCCATGTTGCTCCTCCACGTCACTCCTCCATGTCACTCCTCCTTCTCACTCCGCCATGTCACTCCTCTATGTCACTCCTCCATGTCACTCCTCTATGTCACTCTTCTATTTCGCTCCTCCACGTCACTCCTCTATATCACCCCTCCATTTCACTCCTCAATATTACGTCACTCCTCCATGTCACTTCTTCTTGCTGCTCCACGTCGCTCCTCCATGTCACTCCTCAATGTCGATCCTCCATGTCATTCCTCCATGTCACTACTACATGTCCCTCCTCCATGTCACTCCTCCATGAAGCACCACCATGTTATTCCTCCATGTCACTCTTCCTTGCTCCTCAATGTCCCTCCTCCATGTCACTGCTCCTTCTCACTCCTCCAGATCACCCCTCCGTGTCACTCCTCAATGAAACTCCTTCATATCACTCCTCCATGTCACCCCTCCATGTGACTCCTCCATGTCACTCCTTGCTGCTCCACGTCGCTTCTCCATGTCACTCCTCCATGTCACCCCTCCATGTCACTCCTCCATGTCGCTCCTCCACGTCACTCCTCTATGTCAATCCTACATGTCCCTCATCCATGTCACTCCTCCATGAAGCTCCACCATGTCATTTCTCCATGTTACTCTTCCTTGCTCCTCAGTGTCACTCCTCAATGAAACTCCTTCATATCACTCCTCCATGTCGCCTCTCCATGTCACTCCTCTTTCTCACTCCTCCATGTCACCCCTCCATGTCACTCCTCCATGTCGCTCCTCCACGTCACTCCTCTATGTCACTCCTACATGTCACTCCTCTATGTCACCTCTCCATGCCACTCTTCCATGTCTCTCATCCATGTCGCTCCCCCATGTCACTCCTACATGTCACTCCTCCATGTCACTCCTACATGTCACTTCTCCATGTCACTCCTACATGTCACTCCTCCATGTCACTCCTCCATGTCACTCCTACTTGCTGCTCCATGTAACTCCTCTGTCACTCCTCTATTTTGCTCCTCTACATCACTCCTCCATGTCACCTCTCCATGCCACTCTTCCATGTCTCTCATCCATGTCGCTCCCCCATGTCACTCCTACATGTCACTCCTCCATGTCACTCCTACATGTCACTTCTCCATGTCACTCCTCCATATCACCCCTTCTTGCTGCTCCATGTAACTCCTCTGTCACGCCTCTATTTTGCTACTCCACATCACTCCTCCTTCTCACTCCTAAATGTCACTCCTCCATGTCACTCCTACATGTCACTCCTCCATGTCACTCCTCCATGTCACTCCTCCATGTCACTCCTTCTTGCTGCTCCATGTCACTCCTCTATGTCACTCCTCCATTTCAATCCTCAATATTACGTCACTCCTCTATGTCACTCCTCCATGTCACCTCTCCATGTCACTCCTCCTTCTCACTCCTCCATGTCACCCCTCCATGTCACTTCTCAATGAAACTCCTCCATGTCACTCCTCCATGTCACTCCTCCATGTCACCCCTCCATGTCACTCCTCCATGTCACTCCTCCATGTCACTCCTTCTTGCTGCTCCATGTCACTCCTCTATGTCACTCCTCTATTTTGCTCCTCCACGTCACTCCTCTATGTCACTCCTCCATTTCACTCCTCAATATTACGTCACTCCCCCATGTCACTCCTCCATGTCACTCCTCCATGTCACCCCTCCATGTCACTCCTCCATGTCACTCTTCCTTGCTCCTCAATGTGACTCCTCCACATCACTCCTCTATGTCACTCCTCCAAGTCACTCCTCCATGTCACTCCTCTATGTCACTCCTCCATTTCTCTCCTCCATATCGCTCCTCCATGTTGCTCCTCCACGTCACTCCGCCATGTCACTCCTCCTTCTCACTCCGCCATGTCACTCCTCTATGTCACTCCTCCATGTCACTCCTCTATGTCACTCTTCTATTTCGCTCCTCCACGTCACTCCTCTATATCACCCCTCCATTTCACTCCTCAATATTACGTAACTCCTCCATGTCACTTCTTCTTGCTGCTCCACGTCGCTCCTCCATGTCACTCCTCAATGTCGATCCTCCATGTCATTCCTCCATGTCACTACTACATGTCCCTCCTCCATGTCACTCCTCCATGAAGCACCACCATGTTATTCCTCCATGTCACTCTTCCTTGCTCCTCAATGTCCCTCCTCCATGTCACTGCTCCTTCTCACTCCTCCAGATCACCCCTCCGTGTCACTCCTCAATGAAACTCCTTCATATCACTCCTCCATGTCACCCCTCCATGTGACTCCTCCATGTCACTCCTTGCTGCTCCACGTCGCTCCTCCATGTCACTCCTCCATGTCACCTCTCCATGTCACTCCTCTTTCTCACTCCTCCATGTCACCCCTCCATGTCACTCCTCCATGTCGCTCCTCCACGTCACACCTCTATGTCACTCCTCCATGTCACTCCTCAATGTCGATCCTCCATGTCACTCCTCCATGTCACCACTAATTGTCCCTCAGCCATGTCACTCCTCCATGAAGCTCCACCATGTCATTCCTCCATGTTACTCTTCCTTGCTCCTCAATGTCACCCCTCCGTGTCACTCCTCAATGAAACTCCTTCATATCACTCCTCCATGCCGCTCCTCCACGTCACTCCTCTATGTCACTCCACTATGTCACTCCTCCATGCCACTCTTCCATGTCTCTCAGCCATGTCGCTCCCCCATGTCACTCCTACATGTCACTCCTCCATGTCACTCCTCCATGTCACTCCTACATGTCACTCCTCCATGTCACTCATCCATGTCGCTCCCCCATGTCACTCCTACATGTCACTCCATCATGTCACTCCTACATGTCACTCCTCCATGTCACTCCTCCATATCACTCCTTCTTGCTGCTCCATTTAACTCCTCTGTCACTCCTCTATTTTGCTCCTCTACATCACTCCTCCATGTCACCTCTCCATGCCACTCTTCCATGTCTCTCATCCATGTCGCTCCCCCATGTCACTCCTACATGTCACTCCTCCATGTCACTCCTACATGTCACTCCTCCATGTCACTCCTCCATATCACTCCTTCTTGCTGCTCCATGTAACTCCTCTGTCACTCCTCTATTTTGCTCCTCCACATCACTCCTCCATGTCACCTCTCCATGTCACTCCTCTTTCTCACTCCTCCTTGTCACTCCTTCATGTCACTCCTCAATGTCGATCCTCCATGTCACTCCTAAAATGTTACTCCTCAATGTCGATCGTCCATGTCACTCCTCCATGTCACTCCTCTATGTCACTCCTACATGTCCCTCCATGTCACTCCTCCATGAAGCACCACCATGTTATTCCTCCATGTCACTCTTCCTTGCTACTCAATGTCCCTCCTCCATGTCACTGCTCCTTCTCACTCCTCCATGTCACCCCTCCGTGTCACTACTCAATGAAACTCCTTCATATCACTCCTCCATGTCACCCCTCCATGTCACTCCTCCATGTCACTCCTTGCTGCTCCACGTCGCTCCTCCATGTCACTCCTCCATGTCACCCCTCCATGTCACTCCTCCATGTTGCTCCTCCACGTCACTCCTCTATGTCACTCCTACATGTCCCTCATCCATGTCACTCCTCCATGAAGCTCCACCATGTCATTTCTCTATGTTACTCTTCCTTGCTCCTCAATGTCACCCCTCCGTGTCACTCCTCAATGAAACTCCTTCATATCACTCCTCCATGCCATGCCGCTCCTCCACGTCACTCCTCTATGTCACTCCACTATGTCACTCCTCCATGCCACTCTTCCATGTCTCTCATCCATGTCGCTCCCCCATGTCACTCCTACATGTCACTCCTTCATGTCACTCCTACATGTCCCTCCTCCATGTAACTCATCCATGTCGCTCCCCCATGTCACTCCTCCATATCACTCCTTCTTGCTGCTCCATGTAACTCCTCTGTCACTCCTCTATTTTGCTCCTCCACATCACTCCTCTATGTCACCTCTCCATGTCACTCCTCCATGTCACTCCTCCATGTTACTCCTCAATGTCGATCCTCCATGTCACTCCTCCATGTTACTCCTCATTGTCGATCCTCCATGTCACTACTACATGTCCCTCCATGTCACTCCTCCATGAAGCACCACCATGTTATTCCTCCATGTCACTCTTCCTTGCTCCTCAATGTCCCTCCTCCATCTCACTGCTCCTTCTCACTCCTCCATGTCACCCCTCTGTGTCACTCCTCAATGAAACTCCTTCATATCACTCCTCCATGTCACCCCTCCATGTCACTCCTCCATGTCACTCCTTGCTGCTCCACGTCGCTCCTCCATGTCACTCCTCCATGTCACCTCTCCATGTCACTCCTCTTTCTCACTCCTCCATGTCACCCCTCCATGTCACTCCTCCATGTCGCTCCTCCACGTCACTCCTCTATGTCACTCCTCAATGTCACTCCTCAATGTCGATCCTCCATGTCACACCTCCATGTCACTACTACATGTCCCTCATCCATGTCACTCCTCCATGAAGCTCCACCATGTCATTTCTCCATGTTACTCTTCCTTGCTCCTCAATGTCACCCCTCCGTGTCACTCCTCAATGAAACTCCTTCATATCACTCCTCCATGCCGCTCCTCCACGTCACTCCTCTATGTCACTCCACTATGTCACTCCTCCATGAAGCACCACCATGTTATTCCTCCATGTCACTCTTCCTTGCTCCTCAATGTCCCTCCTCCATCTCACTGCTCCTTCTCACTCCTCCATGTCACCCCTCTGTGTCACTCCTCAATGAAACTCCTTCATATCACTCCTCCATGTCACCCCTCCATGTCACTCCTCCATGTCACTCCTTGCTGCTCCACGTCGCTCCTCCATGTCACTCCTCCATGTCACCTCTCCATGTCACTCCTCTTTCTCACTCCTCCATGTCACCCCTCCATGTCACTCCTCCATGTCGCTCCGCCACGTCACTCCTCTATGTCACTCCTCAATGTCACTCCTCAATGTCGATCCTCCATGTCACACCTCCATGTCACTACTACATGTCCCTCATCCATATCACTCCTCCATGAAGCTCCACCATGTCATTTCTCCATGTTACTCTTCCTTGCTCCTCAATGTCACCCCTCCGTGTCACTCCTCAATGAAACTCCTTCATATCACTCCTCCATACCGCTCCTCCACGTCACTCCTCTATGTCACTCCTCCATTTCACTACTCAATATTACATCACTCCTCTATGTAACTCCTCCATGTCACCTCTCCATGTCACTCCTCCTTCTCACTCCTCCATGTCACCCCTCCATGTCACTTCTCAATGAAACTCCTCCATGTCACTCCTCCATGTCGCTCCTCCTCGTCACTCCTCTATGTCACTCCTTCATGTCACTCTTCCATGTCTATAATCCATGTCGCTCCCCCATGTCACTCCTACATGTCACTCCTCCATGTCACTCCTCCATGTCACCCCTCCATTTCACTCCTCCATTTCACTCCTCAATATTAAATCCCTTCTCTATGTAACTCCTCCATGTCACCTCTCCATGTCACTCCTCCTTCTCACTCCTCCATGTCACCCCTCCATTTCACTTCTCAATGAAACTCCACCATGTGATTCCTCCATGTCACTCTTCCTTGCTCCTCAATGTCCCTCCTCCATGTCACTCCTCCTTCTCACTCCTCTATTTCGCTCCTCCACGTTACTCCTCTGTCACTCCTCCATGTCACCTCTCCATGTCACTCCTCCTTCTCATTCCTCCATGTCACCTCTCCATGTCACTCCTCCTTCTCACTCCTTCATGTCCCCCCTCCATGTCACTTCTCAATGAAACTCCTCCATGTCACTCCTCCATGTCGCTCCTCCTTGTCACTCCTCCATGTCACTCCTTCTTGCTGCTCCACGTCGCTCCTCCATGTCACTCCTCCATGTCACCCCTCTGTGTCACTCCTCAATGAAACTGCTTCATATCACTCCTCCATGTCACCCCTCCATGTCACTCCTCCATGTCACTCCTTGCTGCTCCACGTCGCTCCTCCATGTCACTCCTCCATGTCACCTCTCCATGTCACTCCTCTTTCTCACTCCTCCATGTCACCCCTCCATGTCACTCCTCCATGTCGCTCCTCCACGTCACTCCTCTATGTCACTCCTCAATGTCACTCCTTAATGTCGATCCTCCATGTCACACCTCCATGTCACTACTACATGTCCCTCATCCATGTCACTCCTCCATGAAGCTCCACCATGTCATTTCGCCATGTTACTCTTCCTTGCTCCTCAATGTCACCCCTCCGTGTCACTCCTCAATGAAAGTCCTTCATATCACTCCTCCATACCGCTCCTCCACGTCACTCCTCTATGTCACTCCTCCATTTCACTACTCAATATTACATCACTCCTCTATGTAACTCCTCCATGTCACCTCTCCATGTCACTCCTCCATGTCACTCCTCCATGTCGCTCCTCCTCGTCACTCCTCTATGTCACTCCTTCATGTCACTCTTCCATGTCTATAATCCATGTCGCTCCCCCATGTCACTCCTACATGTCACTCCTCCATGTCACTCCTCCATGTCACCCCTCCATTTCACTCCTCCATTTCACTCCTCAATATTAAATCCCTTCTCTATGTAACTCCTCCATGTCACCTCTCCATGTTACTCCTCCTTCTCACTCCTCCATGTCACCCCTCCATTTCACTTCTCAATGAAACTCCACCATGTGATTCCTCCATGTCACTCTTCCTTGCTCCTCAATGTCCCTCCTCCATGTCACTCCTCCTTCTCACTCCTCTATTTCGCTCCTCCACGTTACTCCTCTATGTCACTCCTCCATGTCACCTCTCCATGTCACTCCTCCTTCTCATTCCTCCATGTCACCTCTCCATGTCACTCCTCCTTCTCACTCCTTCATGTCCCCCCTCCATGTCACTTCTCAATGAAACTCCTCCATGTCACTCCTCCATGTCGCTCCTCCTTGTCACTCCTCCATGTCACTCCTTCTTGCTGCTCCACGTCACTCCTCCATGTCACTCCTCCATGTCACCTCTCCATGTCACTCCTCTTTGTCACTCCTCTATTTCGCTCCTCCACTTCACTCCTCTATGTCACTCCTTCATGTCACTCTTCCATGTCTATCATCCATGTCGCTCCCCCATGTCACTCCTACATGTCACTCCTCCATGTCACCCCTCCTTCTCACTCCTCCATGTCACTCCGCCATTTCAATCCTCCAAGTCGATTCTCCATATCGCTCCTTCTTGTTGCTCCACGTCGCTCCTCCGTGTCACTCCTTCTTGCTGCTCCACGTCGCTCCTCCATGTCACTCCTCTATATCACTCCTCTATTTCGCTCCTCCAACTCACTCCTCAATGTCACTCCTCCATGTCACTCCCCCTTGTCACTATTACATATCGCTTCTCCATATCTTCCATGTCACTCCTCCATGTCTCTCATCCATGTATTTCCTCCTTGTCACTCCTACTTGTCCTACTTGTGCCATGTCGCTCATCCTTGCTCGTCCGTGGATCTCCTCCATGTCACTCCAGAATGTCACTCCAGAATATCAACCCTCCATTTCCCTCCGCCATGTCACTCCTCCATGTCACCCTTCCATGTCACTCCTCCATGTCACTCCTTCTTGCTGCTCCACGTCGCTCCTCCATTTCACTCCTTCTTGCTGCTCCACGTCGCTCCTCCATGTCACTCCTCTACATCACTCCTCTATGTCACTCCTCCATGTCACTCCTTCTTCTCACTCCTCCATGTCACTCCGCCATTTCAATCCTCCATGTCATTCCTCCATTTCACTCCTCCATGTCACTCCTCCATGTCACTGTTCCTTGCTCCTCAATGTTACTCCTCCATGTCACTCCTCTATGTCACTCCTCCATATCGCTCCCCCATGTCACTCCTACATGTCACTCCTCCATGTCACTCCTACATGTCACTCCTCCAAGTCACTCCTCCATGTAACTTCTTCTTGCTGCTCCATATCACTCCTCTATGTCACTCCTCTATTTCGCTCGTCCACGTCACTCCTCTATGTCACTCCTCCATTTCACTCCTCAATATTACGTCACTCCTCTATGTCACTCCTCCATGTCACCTCTCCATGTCACTCCTCCTTCTCACTCCTCCATGTCACCCCTCCTTCTCACTCCTCCATGTCACCCCTCCATGTCACTTCTCAATGAAACTCCTCCATGTCACTTCTCCATGTCGCTCCTCCTCGTCACTCTACTCTGTCACTCCTTCATGTCACTCTTCCATGTCTATCAACCATGTCGCTCCCCCATGTCACTCCTACATGTCACTCCTCCATGTCACTCCTCCATGTCATTCCTTCTTGCTGCTCCACGTCGCTCCTCCATGTCACTACTCCATTTCACTCCTCAATATTACATCACTCCTCTATGTAACTCCTCCATGTCACCTCTCCATGTCACTCCTCCTTCTCACTCCTCCATGTCACCCCTCCATGTCACTTCTCAATGTCACTCCTCATTCTCACTCCTCCATGTCACCCCTCCATGTTACTCCTCCATGTCGCTCCTCAATGTCGATCCTCCATGTCACTCCTCCATGTCACTACTACATGTCCCTCCTCCATGTCACTCCTCCATGTCACTCCTTCTTGCTGCTCCACGTCGCTCCTTTATGTCACTCCTCCATGTCACCTCTCCATGTTACTCCTCCTTCTCACTCAACCATGTCACCCCTCCATGTCACTCCTCCATGTCGCTCCTCAATGTCGATCCTCCATGTCACTTCTCCATGTCACCCCTCCATGTCACTCCTTCCATGTCACTCCTTCTTGCTGCTCCACATCGCTCCTTTATGTCACTCCTCCATGTCACCTCTCCATGTCACTCCTCCTTCTCACTCAACCATGTCACCCCTCCATGTCACTCCTCCATGTCGCTCCTCAATGTCGATCCTCCATGTCACTCCTCTATGTCACTCCTCCATGTCACTCCTCCTTCTCACTCCTCCATGTCACTCCACCATTTCAATCCTGCATGTCAATCCTCCATGTCGCTCCTCCATGTCACTCCTCCATATCACTCCTCTATGTCACTCCTCCATGCGACTCTTCCATGTCTCTCATCCATGTCGCTCCCCCATGTCACTCCTACATGTCACTCCTCCATGTCACTCCTACATGTCACTCCTCCATGTCACTCCTCCATGTCACTCCTTCTTGCTGCTCCATATCACTCCTCTATGTCACTCCTCTATTTCGCTCGTCCACGTCACTCCTCTATGTCACTCCTCCATGTCACCTCTCCATGTCACTCCTCCTTCTCACTCCTCCATGTCACCCCTCCATGTCACTTCTCAATGAAACTCCTCCATGTCACTTCTCCATGTCGCTCCTCCTCGTCACTTTACTCTGTCACTCCTTCATGTCACTCTTCCATGTCTATCATCCATGTCGCTCCCCCATGTCACTCCTACATGTCACTCCTCCATGTCACTCCTCCATGTCACTCCTTCTTGCTGCTCCACGTCGCTCCTCCATGTCACTACTCCATTTCACTCCTCAATATTACATCACTCCTCTATGTAACTCCTCCATGTCACCTCTCCATGTCACTCCTCTTTGTCACTCCTCTATTTCGCTCCTCCACTTCACTCCTCTATGTCACTCCTTCATGTCACTCTTCCATGTCTATCATCCATGTCGCTCCCCCATGTCACTCCTACATGTCACTCCTTCATGTCACCCCTCCTTCTCACTCCTCCATGTCACTCCGCCATTTCAATCCTCCAAGTCGATTCTCCATATCGCTCCTCCATATCACTCGTCCTTATCACTCTTTCTTGCTCCCCCATGTCACTCCTCTATGTCACTCCTCCATGTCACTCCTTCTTGTTGCTCCACGTCGCTCCTCCGTGTCACTCCTTCTTGCTGCTCCACGTCGCTCCTCCATGTCACTCCTCTATATCACTCCTCTATTTCGCTCCTCCAACTCACTCCTCAATGTCACTCCTCCATGTCACTCCCCCTTGTCACTATTACATATCGCTTCTCCATATCTTCCATGTCACTCCTCCATGTCTCTCATCCATGTATTTCCTCCTTGTCACTCCTACTTGTCCTACTTGTGCCATGTCGCTCATCCTTGCTCGTCCGTGGATCTCCTCCATGTCACTCCAGAATGTCACTCCAGAATATCAACCCTCCATTTCCCTCCGCTATGTCACTCCTCCATGTCACCCTTCCATGTCACTCCTCCATGTCACTCCTTCTTGCTGCTCCACGTCGCTCCTCCATTTCACTCCTTCTTGCTGCTCCACGTCGCTCCTCCATGTCACTCCTCTACATCACTCCTCTATGTCACTCCTCCATGTCACTCCTTCTTCTCACTCCTCCATGTCACTCCGCCATTTCAATCCTCCATGTCATTCCTCCATTTCACTCCTCCATGTCACTCCTCCATGTCACTGTTCCTTGCTCCTCAATGTTACTCCTCCATGTCACTCCTCTATGTCACTCCTCCATATCGCTCCCCCATGTCACTCCTACATGTCACTCCTCCATGTCACTCCTACATGTCACTCCTCCAAGTCACTCCTCCATGTAACTCCTTCTTGCTGCTCCATATCAATCCTCTATGTCACTCCTCTATTTCGCTCGTCCACGTCACTCCTCTATGTCACTCCTCCATTTCACTCCTCAATATTACGTCACTCCTCTATGTCACTCCTCCATGTCACCTCTCCATGTCACTCCTCCTTCTCACTCCTCCATGTCACCCCTCCATGTCACTTCTCAATGAAACTCCTCCATGTCACTTCTCCATGTCGCTCCTCCTCGTCACTCTACTCTGTCACTCCTTCATGTCACTCTTCCATGTCTATCATCCATGTCGCTCCCCCATGTCACTCCTACATGTCACTCCTCCATGTCACTCCTCCATGTCATTCCTTCTTGCTGCTCCACGTCGCTCCTCCATGTCACTACTCCATTTCACTCCTCAATATTACATCACTCCTCTATGTAACTCCTCCATGTCACCTCTCCATGTCACTCCTCCTTCTCACTCCTCCATGTCACCCCTCCATGTCACTTCTCAATGTCACTCCTCATTCTCACTCCTCCATGTCACCCCTCCATGTTACTCCTCCATGTCGCTCCTCAATGTCGATCCTCCATGTCACTCCTCCATGTCACTACTACATGTCCCTCCTCCATGTCACTCCTCCATGTCACTCCTTCTTGCTGCTCCACGTCGCTCCTTTATGTCACTCCTCCATGTCACCTCTCCATGTTACTCCTCCTTCTCACTCAACCATGTCACCCCTCCATGTCACTCCTCCATGTCGCTCCTCAATGTCGATCCTCCATGTCACTTCTCCATGTCACCCCTCCATGTCACTCCTTCCATTTCACTCCTTCTTGCTGCTCCACGTCGCTCCTTTATGTCACTCCTCCATGTCACCTCTCCATGTCACTCCTCCTTCTCACTCAACCATGTCACCCCTCCATGTCACTCCTCCATGTCGCTCCTCAATGTCGATCCTCCATGTCACTCCTCTATGTCACTCCTCCATGTCACTCCTCCTTCTCACTCCTCCATGTCACTCCACCATTTCAATCCTGCATGTCAATCCTCCATGTCGCTCCTCCATGTCACTCCTCCATATCACTCCTCTATGTCACTCCTCCATGCGACTCTTCCATGTCTCTCATCCATGTCGCTCCCCCATGTCACTCCTACATGTCACTCCTCCATGTCACTCCTACATGTCACTCCTCCATGTCACTCCTCCATGTCACTCCTTCTTGCTGCTCCATATCACTCCTCTATGTCACTCCTCTATTTCGCTCGTCCACGTCACTCCTCTATGTCACTCCTCCATGTCACCTCTCCATGTCACTCCTCCTTCTCACTCCTCCATGTCACCCCTCCATGTCACTTCTCAATGAAACTCCTCCATGTCACTTCTCCATGTCGCTCCTCCTCGTCACTTTACTCTGTCACTCCTTCATGTCACTCTTCCATGTCTATCATCCATGTCGCTCCCCCATGTCACTCCTACATGTCACTCCTCCATGTCACTCCTCCATGTCACTCCTTCTTGCTGCTCCACGTCGCTCCTCCATGTCACTACTCCATTTCACTCCTCAATATTACATCACTCCTCTATGTAACTCCTCCATGTCACCTCTCCATGTCACTCCTCCTTCTCACTCCTCCATGTCACCCCTCCATGTCACTTCTCAATGTCACTCCTCATTCTCACTCCTCCATGTCACCCCTCCATGTTACTCCTCCATGTCGCTCCTCAATGTCGATCCTCCATGTCACTCCTCCATGTCACTCCTCCATGTCACTCCTCCACGTCTCTCCTCTATGTCACTCCTCCATGTCACTCCTCCATGTCACTCCTCAATGTCGATCCTCCATGTCACTCCTCAATGTCAATCCTCCATGTCACTTCTCCATGTCACCCCTCCATGTCACTCCTCCATGTCACTCCTTCTTGCTAATCCACGTCGCTCCTTTATGTCACTCCTCCATGTCACCTCTCCATGTCACTCCTCCTTCTCACTCAACCATGTCACCCCTCCATGTCACTCCTCCATGTCGCTCCTCAATGTCGATCCTCCATGTCACTCCTCCATGTCACTACTACATGTCCCTCCTCCATGTCACTCCTCCATGAAGCTCCACCATGTCATTCCTCCATGTCACTCTTCCTTGCTCCTCAATGTCCCTCCTCCATATCACTCCTCCTTCTCACTCCTCCATGTCACCCCTCCCTGTCCCTCCTCCATGTCACTCCTCCATGAAGCTCCACCATGTCATTCCTCCATGTCACTCTTCCTTGCTCCTCAATGTCCCTCCTCCATATCACTCCTCCTTCTCACTCCTCCATGTCACTCCTCTATGTCACTCCTTCATGTCACTCTTCCATGTCTATCACCCAAGTCGCTCCCCCATGTCACTCCTACATGTCACTCCTCCATGTCACTCCTCCATGTCACCTCTCCATGTCACTCCTCCAAGTCACTCCTTTTTGCTGCTCCACGTTGCTCCTTTATGTCACTCCTCCATGTCACCTCTCCATGTCACTCATCATTCTCACTCCTCCATGTCCCCCCTCCATGTCACTCCTCCATGTCGCTCCTCAATGTCGATCCTCCTCTGTCACTCCTCTATTTCGCTCCTCCACGTAACTCCTCCATGTCACCTCTCCATGTCACTCCTCTTTCTCACTCCTCCATGTTACCCCTCCATGTCACTCCTCCATGTCAATCCTCCACGTCTCTCCTCTATGTCACTCATCCATGTCGCTCCCCCATGTCACTCCTACATGTCACTCCTCCATGTCACCCCTCCATTTCACTCCTCCATGTCACTCCTTCTTGATGCTCCATGTCGCTCCTCCATGTCACTCCTCCATGTCACCTCTCCATGTCACTCCTCTTTCTCACTCCTCAATGTCGATCCTCCATGTCACTCCTCCATGTCACTACTACATGTCCCTCATCCATTTCACTCCTCCATGAAGCTCAACCATGTCATTCCTCCATGTCACTCTTCCTTGCTCCTCAATGTCACACCTCCGTGTCACTCCTCAATGAAACTCCTTCATATCACTCCTCCATGCCGCTCCTCCACGTCACTCCTCTATGTAACTCCACTATGTCACTCCTCCATGCCACTCTTTCATGTCGCTCCCCCATGTCACTCCTACATGTCACTCCTCCATGTCACTCCTCCATATCACTCCTTCTTGCTGCTCCATGTAACTCCTCTATGTCACTCCTCTATTTCGCTCCTCCACGTAACTCCTCCATGTCACCTCTCCATGTCACTCCTCTTTCTCACTCCTCCACGTTACCCCTCCATGTCACTCCTCCATGTCACTCCTCCACGTCTCTCCTCTATGTCACTCCTCCATGTCACTCCTCCATGTCACTCTTCAATGTCGATCCTCCATGTCACTCCTCCATGTCACTCCTCCATGTCACTCTTCAATGTCGATCCTCCATGTCACTCCTCCATGTCACTACTACATGTCCCTCCTCCGTGTCACTCCTCCATGAAGCACCACCATGTTATTCCTCCATGTCACTCTTCCTTGCTCCTCAATGTCCCTCCTCCATGTCACTGCTCCTTCTCACTCCTCCATGTCACCCCTCTGTGTCACTCCTCAATGAAACTCCTTCATATCACTCCTCCATGTCACCCCTCCATGTCACTCCTCCATGTCACTCCTTGCTGCTCCACGTCGCTCCTCCATGTCACTCCTCCTTGTCACCTCTCCATGTCACTCCTCTTTCTCACTCCTCCATGTCACCCCTCCATGTCACTCCTCCATGTCGCTCCTCCACG
The DNA here is from genome assembly GCF_043250625.1 of Sebastes fasciatus. Lineage (NCBI taxonomy): Eukaryota > Metazoa > Chordata > Actinopteri > Perciformes > Sebastidae > Sebastes > Sebastes fasciatus. The sequence goes on along the minus strand of NC_133806.1, from coordinate 35,624,628 downwards.
TCACTCCTCTATGTCACTCCTCAATGTCACTCCTCAATGTCGATCCTCCATGTCACACCTCCATGTCACTACTACATGTCCCTCATCCATGTCACTCCTCCATGAAGCTCCACCATGTCATTTCTCCATGTTACTCTTCCTTGCTCCTCAATGTCACCCCACCGTGTCACTCCTCAATGAAACTCCTTCATATCACTCCTCCATGCCGCTCCTCCACGTCACTCCTCTATGTCACTCCACTATGTCACTCCTCCATGCCACTCTTCCATGTCTCTCATCCATGTCGCTCCCCCATGTCACTCCTACATGTCACTCCTTCTTGCTGCTCCATGTAACTCCTCTGTCACTCCTCTATTTTGCTCCTCCACATCACTCCTCCATGTCACCTCTCCATGTCACTCCTCTTTCTCACTCCTCCTTTGTCACCCCTCCATGTCACTCCTCCATGTCACTCCTCCATGTCAATCCTCAATGTCGATCCTCCATGTCACTCCTCCATGTTACGCCTCAATGTCGATCCTCCATGTCACTCCTCCATGTCACTACTACATATCCCTCCATGTCACCCCTCCATGTCACTCCACCATGTCGCTCCTCCACATCACACCTCTATGTCACTCCTCCATGTCACTCCTCAATGTCAATCCTCCATGTCACTCCTCCATGTTACTCTTCCTTGCTCCTCAATGTCACCCCTCCGTATCACTCCTCAATGAAACTCCTTCATATCACTCCTCCATGCCGCTCCTCCACGTCACTCCTCTATGTCATTCCACTATGTCACTCCTCCATGCCACTCTTCCATGTCTCTCATCCATGTCGCTCCCCCATGTCACTCCTACATGTCACTCCTCCATGTCACTCCTACATGTCACTCCTCCATGTCACTCCTCCATATCACTCCTTCTTGCTGCTCCATGTAACTCCTCTGTCACTCCTCTATTTTGCTCCTCCACATCACTCCTCCATGTCACCTCTCCATGTCACTCCTCTTTCTCACTCCTCCTTGTCACTCCTTCATGTCACTCCTCAATGTCGATCCTCCATGTCACTCCTCCATGTTACTCCTCAATGTCGATCGTCCATGTCACTCCTCCATGTCACTACTACATGTCCCTCCATGTCACTCCTCCATGAAGCACCACCATGTTATTCCTCCATGTCACTCTTCCTTGCTACTCAATGTCCCTCCTCCATGTCACTGCTCCTTCTCACTCCTCCATGTCACCCCTCCGTGTCACTCCTCAATGAAACTCCTTCATATCACTCCTCCATGTCACCCCTCCATGTCACTCCTCCATGTAACTCCTTGCTGCTCCACGTCGCTCCTCCATGTGACTCCTCCATGTCACCTCTCCATGTCACTCCTCTTTCTCACTCCTCCATGTCACCCCTCCATGTCACTCCTCCATGTCGCTCCTCCACGTCACTCCTCTATGTCACTCCTACATGTCCCTCATCCATGTCACTCCTCCATGAAGCTCCTCCATGTCATTCCTCCATGTCACTCCTCCATGTCTCTCATCCATGTAGCTCCCCCATGTCACTCCTTCTTGCTGCTCCATGTAACTCCTCTGTCACTCCTCTATTTTGCTCCTCCACATCACTCCTCCATTTCACCTCTCCATGTCACTCCTCTTTCTCACTCCTCCATGTCACTCCTCCATGTCGCTCCTCCATGTCACTCCTCGATGTCGATCCTCCATGTCACTCCTCCATGTCACTACTACATGTCCCTCATCCATGTCACTCCTCCATGAAGCTCCACCATGTCATTCCTCCATGTCACTCTTCCTTGCTCCTCAATGTCACTCCTCAATGAAACTCCTTCATATAACTCCTCCATGCCGCTCCTCCACATCACTGCTCTATGTCACTACACTATGTCACTCCTCCATGCCACTCTTCCATGTCTCTCATCCATTTCGCTCCCCCATGTCACTCCTGCATGTCACTCCTTCAAGTCACTCCTACATGTCACTCCTCCATGTCACTCATCCATGTCGCTCCCCCATGTCACTCCTACATGTCACTCCTTCATGTCACTCCTACATGTCACTCCTCCATGTCAATCCTCCATATCATTCCTTCTTGCTGCTCCATGTTACTCCTCTGTCACTCCTCTATTTTGCTCTTCCACATCACTCCTCCATGTCACCTCTCCATGTCACTCCTCTTTCTCACTCCTCCATGTCACTCCTCCATGTCGCTCCTCCACGTCACTCCTCTATGTCACTCCTCCATGTCACTCCTCCATGTCACTCCTCCATGTCGATCCTCCATGTCACTCCTCCATGTCACTACTACATGTCCCTCATCCATGTCACTCCTCCATGAAGCTCCACCATGTCATTCCTCCATGTCACTCTTCCTTGCTCCTCAATGTCACCCCTCCATGTCACTCCTCAATGAAACTCCTTCATATAACTCCTCCATGCCGCTCCTCCACGTCACTGCTCTATGTCACTCCACTATGTCACTCCTCCATGCCACTCTTCCATGTCTCTCATCCATGTCACTCCCCCATGTCACTCCTACATGTCACTCCTCCATGTCACTCCTACATGTCACTCCTCCATGTCACTCCTCCATGTCATTCCTCTATATCACTCCTCTATTTCGCTCTTCCACGTCACTCCTCTATGTCACTCCTCCATGTCACCTCTCCATGTCAGCTTTCCTTGCTCCTCAATGTCCCTCCTCCATGTCACTCCTCCTTCTCACTCCTTCATGTCACCCCTCCGTGTCACTCAATGAAACTCCTTCATATCACTCCTCTATGTCGCTCCTCCACGTCACTCCTCTATGTCACTCCACTATGTCACTCCTCCATGCCACTCTTCCATGTCTCTCATCCATGTCACTCCTCTATGTCACTCCTCGATGTCGATCCTCCATGTCACTCCTCCATGTCACTACTACATGTCCCTCATCCATGTCACTCCTCCATGTCATTCCTCTATGTCACTCCTCTATTTCGCTCCTCCACGTCACTCCTCCATGTCACTCCTCCATATCACTCCTCGATGTCGATCCTCCATGTCACTCCTCCATGTCACTACTACATGTCCCTCATCCATGTCACTCCTCCATGAAGCTCCACCATGTCATTCACTCCATGTCACTCCTCCATGTCACTACTACATGTCCCTCATCCATGTCACTCCTTCATGTCATTCCTCTATGTCACTCCTCTATTTCGCTCCTCCACGTCACTCCACTATGTCACTCCTCCATTTCACTCCTCAATATTACATCACTCCTCTATGTCACTCCTAAATGTCACTCCTCCATGTCACTCCTCCATGTCACTCCTCCATGTCACTCCTTGTTGCTGCTCCATGTCACTCCTCTATGTCACTCTTCTATTTCGCTCCTCCACGTCACTCCTCTATATCACCCCTCCATTTCACTCCTCAATATTACAGCACTCCTCCATGTCACTTCTTCTTGCTGCTCCACGTCGCTCCTCCATGTCACTCCTCAATGTCGATCCTCCATGTCATTCCTCCATGTCACTACTACATGTCCCTCCTCCATGTCACTCCTCCATGAAGCACCACCATGTTATTCCTCCATGTCACTCTTCCTTGCTCCTCAATGTCCCTCCTCCATGTCACTGCTCCTTCTCACTCCTCCAGATCACCCCTCCGTGTCACTCCTCAATGAAACTCCTTCATATCACTCCTCCATGTCACCCCTCCATGTCACTCCTCCATGTCACTCCTTGCTGCTCCACGTCGCTCCTCCATGTCACTCCTCCATGTCACCTCGCCATGTCACTCCTCTTTCTCACTCCTCCATGTCCCCCTTCCATGTCACTCCTCCATGTCGCTCCTCCACGTCACACCTCTATGTCACTCCTCCATGTCACTCCTCAATGTCGATCCTCCATGTCACTCCTCCATGTCACCACTACATGTCCCTCAGCCATGTCACTCCTCCATGAAGCTCCACCATGTCATTCCTCCATGTTACTCTTCCTTGCTCCTCAATGTCACCCCTCCGTGTCACTCCTCAATGAAACTCCTTCATATCACTCCTCCATGTCGCTCCTCCACGTCACTCCTCTATGTCACTCCACTATGTCACTCCACCATGCCAATCTTCCATGTCTCTCATCCATGTCGCTACCCCATGTCACTCCTACATGTCACTTCTCCATGTCACTCCTACATGTCACTCCTCCATCTCACTCCTCCATTTCACTCCTTCTTGCTGCTCCATGTCACTCCTCTATGTCACTCCTCTATTTCGCTCGTCCACATCACTCCTCTTTGTCACTCCTCCATTTCACTCCTCAATATTACGTCACTCCTCCATGTCACCCCTCCATGTCACTTCTCAATGAAACTCCTCCATGTCACTCCTCCATGTCGCTCCTCCTCGTCACTCCTCTATGTCACTCCTTCATGTCACTCTTCCATGTCTATCATCCATGTCGCTCCCCCATGTCACTCCTCCATGTCACCCCTACATGTCACTCCTCCATGTCACTCCTTCTTGCTGCTCCAAGTCGCTCCTTTATGTCACTCCTCCATGTCAACTCTCCATGTCACTCCTCCTTCTCACTCCTCCATGTCACCTCTCCATGTCACTCCTACATGTCACTTCTCCATGTCACTCCTACATGTCACTCCTCCATCTCACTCCTCCATGTCACTCCTTCTTGCTGTTCCATGTCACTCCTCTATGTAACTGCTTTATTTCGCTCGTCCACATCACTCCTCTTTGTCACACCTCCATTTCACTCCTCAATATTACGTCACTCCTCCATGTCACTCCTCCATGTCACTCCTCCATGTCGCTCCTCCTCGTCACTCCTCTATTTCACTTCTTCATGTCACTCTTCCATGTCTATCATCCATGTCGCTCCCCCATGTCACTCCTACATGTCACTCCTCCATGTCACTCCTCCTTCTCACTCCTCCATGTCACCCCTCCATGTCACTCCTCCATGTCACTCCTCAATGTCGATCCTCCATGTCACTCCTCCATGTCACTACTACATGTCCCTCCTCCATGTCACTTCTCCATGAAACTCCACCATGTCGCTCCTCCACGTCACTCCTCTATGTCACTCCACTATGTCACTCCTCCATGCCAATCTTCCATGTCTCTCATCCATGTCGCTCCCCCATGTCACTCCTACATGTCACTTTTCCATGTCACTCCTCCATGTCACTCCTTCTTGCTGCTCCATGTCACTCCTCTATGTCACTCCTCTATTTCGCTCGTCCACGTCACTCCTCTATGTCACTCCTCCATTTCACTACTCAATATTACATCACTCCTCTATGTAACTCCTCCATGTCACCTCTCCATGTCACTCCTCCTTCTCACTCCTCCATGTCACCCCTCCATGTCACTTCTCAATGAAACTCCTCCATGTCACTCCTCCATGTCGCTCCTCCTCGTCACTCCTCTATGTCACTCCTTCATGTCACTCTTCCATGTCTATAATCCATGTCGCTCCCCCATGTCACTCCTACGTCACTCCTCCATGTCACTCCTCCATGTCACCCCTCCATTTCACTCCTCCATTTCACTCCTCAATATTAAATCCCTTCTCTATGTAACTCCTCCATGTCACCTCTCCATGTCACTCCTCCTTCTCACTCCTCCATGTCACCCCTCCATTTCACTTCTCAATGAAACTCCACCATGTGATTCCTCCATGTCACTCTTCCTTGCTCCTCAATGTCCCTCCTCCATGTCACTCCTCCTTCTCACTCCTCTATTTCGCTCCTCCACGTTACTCCTCTATGTCACTCCTCCATGTCACCTCTCCATGTCATTCCTCCTTCTCATTCCTCCATGTCACCTCTCCATGTCACTCCTCCTTCTCAGTCCTTCATGTCCCCCCTCCATGTCACTTCTCAATGAAACTCCTCCATGTCACTCCTCCATGTCGCTCCTCCTTGTCACTCCTCCATGTCACTCCTTCTTGCTGCTCCACGTCGCTCCTCCATGTCACTCCTCCATGTCACCTCTCCATGTCACTCCTCTTTGTCACTCCTCTATTTCGCTCCTCCACTTCACTCCTCTATGTCACTCCTTCATGTCACTCTTCCATGTCTATCATCCATGTCGCTCCCCCATGTCACTCCTACATGTCAATCCTCCATGTCACCCCTCCTTCTCACTCCTCCATGTCACTCCGCCATTTCAATCCTCCAAGTCGATTCTCCATATCGCTCCTCCATATCACTCGTCCTTATCACTCTTTCTTGCTCCCCCATGTCACTCCTCTATGTCACTCCTCCATGTCACTCCTTCTTGTTGCTCCACGTCGCTCCTCCGTGTCACTCCTTCTTGCTGCTCCACGTCGCTCCTCCATGTCACTCCTCTATATCACTCCTCTATTTCGCTCCTCCAACTCACTCCTCAATGTCACTCCTCCATGTCACTCCCCCTTGTCACTATTACATATCGCTTCTCCATATCTTCCATGTCACTCCTCCATGTCTCTCATCCATGTATTTCCTCCTTGTCACTCCTACTTGTCCTACTTGTGCCATGTCGCTCATCCTTGCTCGTCCGTGGATCTCCTCCATGTCACTCCAGAATGTCACTCCAGAATATCAACCCTCCATTTCCCTCCGCCATGTCACTCCTCCATGTCACCCTTCCATGTCACTCCTCCATGTCACTCCTTCTTGCTGCTCCACGTCGCTCCTCCATTTCACTCCTTCTTGCTGCTCCACGTCGCTCCTCCATGTCACTCCTTCTTCTCACTCCTCCATGTCACTCCGCCATTTCAATCCTCCATGTCATTCCTCCATTTCACTCCTCCATGTCACTCCTCCATGTCACTGTTCCTTGCTCCTCAATGTTACTCCTCCATGTCACTCCTCTATGTCACTCCTCCATATCGCTCCCCCATGTCACTCCTACATGTCACTCCTCCATGTCACTCCTACATGTCACTCCTCCAAGTCACTCCTCCATGTAACTCCTTCTTGCTGCTCCATATCACTCCTCTATGTCACTCCTCTATTTCGCTCGTCCACGTCACTCCTCTATGTCACTCCTCCATTTCACTCCTCAATATTACGTCACTCCTCTATGTCACTCCTCCATGTCACCTCTCCATGTCACTCCTCCTTCTCACTCCTCCATGTCACCCCTCCATGTCACTTCTCAATGAAACTCCTCCATGTCACTTCTACATGTCGCTCCTCCTCGTCACTCTACTCTGTCACTCCTTCATGTCACTCTTCCATGTCTATCATCCATGTCGCTCCCCCATGTCACTCCTACATGTCACTCCTCCATGTCACTCCTCCATGTCATTCCTTCTTGCTGCTCCACGTCGCTCCTCCATGTCACTACTCCATTTCACTCCTCAATATTACATCACTCCTCTATGTAACTCCTCCATGTCACCTCTCCATGTCACTCCTCCTTCTCACTCCTCCATGTCACCCCTCCATGTCACTTCTCAATGTCACTCCTCATTCTCACTCCTCCATGTCACCCCTCCATGTTACTCCTCCATTTCGCTCCTCAATGTCGATCCTCCATGTCACTCCTCCATGTCACTACTACATGTCACTCCATCATGTCACTCCTACATGTCACTCCTCCATGTCACTCCTCCATATCACTCCTTCTTGCTGCTCCATGTAACTCCTCTGTCACTCCTCTATTTTGCTCCTCTACATCACTCCTCCATGTCACCTCTCCATGCCACTCTTCCATGTCTCTCATCCATGTCGCTCCCCCATGTCACTCCTACATGTCACTCCTCCATGTCACTCCTACATGTCACTCCTCCATGTCACTCCTCCATATCACTCCTTCTTGCTGCTCCATGTAACTCCTCTGTCACTCCTCTATTTTGCTCCTCCACATCACTCCTCCATGTCACCTCTCCATGTCACTCCTCTTTCTCACTCCTCCTTGTCACTCCTTCATGTCACTCCTCAATGTCGATCCTCCATGTCACTCCTCCATGTTACTCCTCAATGTCGATCGTCCATGTCACTCCTCCATGTCACTCCTCTATGTCACTCCTACATGTCCCTCCATGTCACTCCTCCATGAAGCACCACCATGTTATTCCTCCATGTCACTCTTCCTTGCTACTCAATGTCCCTCCTCCATGTCACTGCTCCTTCTCACTCCTCCATGTCACCCCTCCGTGTCACTCCTCAATGAAACTCCTTCATATCACTCCTCCATGTCACCCCTCCATGTCACTCCTCCATGTCACTCCTTGCTGCTCCACGTCGCTCCTCCATGTCACTCCTCCATGTCACCCCTCCATGTCACTCCTCCATGTTGCTCCTCCACGTCACTCCTCTATGTCACTCCTACATGTCCCTCATCCATGTCACTCCTCCATGAAGCTCCACCATGTCATTTCTCTATGTTACTCTTCCTTGCTCCTCAATGTCACCCCTCCGTGTCACTCCTCAATGAAACTCCTTCATATCACTCCTCCATGCCATGCCGCTCCTCCACGTCACTCCTCTATGTCACTCCACTATGTCACTCCTCCATGCCACTCTTCCATGTCTCTCATCCATGTCGCTCCCCCATGTCACTCCCCCATGTCACTCCTACATGTCACTCCTTCATGTCACTCCTACATGTCACTCCTCCATGTCACTCCTCCATATCACTCCTTCTTGCTGCTCCATGTAACTCCTCTGTCACTCCTCTATTTTGCTCCTCCACATCACTCCTCTATGTCACCTCTCCATGTCACTCCTCCATGTCACTCCTCCATGTTACTCCTCAATGTCGATCCTCCATGTCACTCCTCCATGTTACTCCTCATTGTCGATCCTCCATGTCACTACTACATGTCCCTCCATGTCACTCCTCCATGAAGCACCACCATGTTATTCCTCCATGTCACTCTTCCTTGCTCCTCAATGTCCCTCCTCCATCTCACTGCTCCTTCTCACTCCTCCATGTCACCCCTCTGTGTCACTCCTCAATGAAACTCCTTCATATCACTCCTCCATGTCACCCCTCCATGTCACTCCTCCATGTCACTCCTTGCTGCTCCACGTCGCTCCTCCATGTCACTCCTCCATGTCACCTCTCCATGTCACTCCTCTTTCTCACTCCTCCATGTCACCCCTCCATGTCACTCCTCCATGTCGCTCCTCCACGTCACTCCTCTATGTCACTCCTCAATGTCACTCCTCAATGTCGATCCTCCATGTCACACCTCCATGTCACTACTACATGTCCCTCATCCATGTCACTCCTCCATGAAGCTCCACCATGTCATTTCTCCATGTTACTCTTCCTTGCTCCTCAATGTCACCCCTCCGTGTCACTCCTCAATGAAACTCCTTCATATCACTCCTCCATGCCGCTCCTCCACGTCACTCCTCTATGTCACTCCACTATGTCACTCCTCCATGAAGCACCACCATGTTATTCCTCCATGTCACTCTTCCTTGCTCCTCAATGTCCCTCCTCCATCTCACTGCTCCTTCTCACTCCTCCATGTCACCCCTCTGTGTCACTCCTCAATGAAACTCCTTCATATCACTCCTCCATGTCACCCCTCCATGTCACTCCTCCATGTCACTCCTCCATGTCACCTCTCCATGTCACTCCTCTTTCTCACTCCTCCATGTCACCCCTCCATGTCACTCCTCCATGTCGCTCCGCCACGTCACTCCTCTATGTCACTCCTCAATGTCACTCCTCAATGTCGATCCTCCATGTCACACCTCCATGTCACTACTACATGTCCCTCATCCATGTCACTCCTCCATGAAGCTCCACCATGTCATTTCTCCATGTTACTCTTCCTTGCTCCTCAATGTCACCCCTCCGTGTCACTCCTCAATGAAACTCCTTCATATCACTCCTCCATACCGCTCCTCCACGTCACTCCTCTATGTCACTCCTCCATTTCACTACTCAATATTACATCACTCCTCTATGTAACTCCTCCATGTCACCTCTCCATGTCACTCCTCCTTCTCACTCCTCCATGTCACCCCTCCATGTCACTTCTCAATGAAACTCCTCCATGTCACTCCTCCATGTCGCTCCTCCTCGTCACTCCTCTATGTCACTCCTTCATGTCACTCTTCCATGTCTATAATCCATGTCGCTCCCCCATGTCACTCCTACATGTCACTCCACCATGTCACTCCTCCATGTCACCCCTCCATTTCACTCCTCCATTTCACTCCTCAATATTAAATCCCTTCTCTATGTAACTCCTCCATGTCACCTCTCCATATCACTCCTCCTTCTCACTCCTCCATGTCACCCCTCCATTTCACTTCTCAATGAAACTCCACCATGTGATTCCTCCATGTCACTCTTCCTTGCTCCTCAATGTCCCTCCTCCATGTCACTCCTCCTTCTCACTCCTCTATTTCGCTCCTCCACGTTACTCCTCTCTCACTCCTCCATGTCACCTCTCCATGTCACTCCTCCTTCTCATTCCTCCATGTCACCTCTCCATGTCACTCCTCCTTCTCACTCCTTCATGTCCCCCCTCCATGTCACTTCTCAATGAAACTCCTCCATGTCACTCCTCCATGTCGCTCCTCCTTGTCACTCCTCCATGTCACTCCTTCTTGCTGCTCCACGTCGCTCCTCCATGTCACTCCTCCATGTCACCCCTCTGTGTCACTCCTCAATGAAACTGCTTCATATCACTCCTCCATGTCACCCCTCCATGTCACTCCTCCATGTCACTCCTTGCTGCTCCACGTCGCTCCTCCATGTCACTCCTCCATGTCACCTCTCCATGTCACTCCTCTTTCTCACTCCTCCATGTCACCCCTCCATGTCACTCCTCCATGTCGCTCCTCCACGTCACTCCTCTATGTCACTCCTCAATGTCACTCCTCAATGTCGATCCTCCATGTCACACCTCCATGTCACTACTACATGTCCCTCATCCATGTCACTCCTCCATGAAGCTCCACCATGTCATTTCTCCATGTTACTCTTCCTTGCTCCTCAATGTCACCCCTCCGTGTCACTCCTCAATGAAACTCCTTCATATCACTCCTCCATACCGCTCCTCCACGTCACTCCTCTATGTCACTCCTCCATTTCACTACTCAATATTACATCACTCCTCTATGTAACTCCTCCATGTCACCTCTCCATGTCACTCCTCCATGTCACTCCTCCATGTCGCTCCTCCTCGTCACTCCTCTATGTCACTCCTTCATGTCACTCTTCCATGTCTATAATCCATGTCGCTCCCCCATGTCACTCCTACATGTCACTCCTCCATGTCACTCCTCCATGTCACCCCTCCATTTCACTCCTCCATTTCACTCCTCAATATTAAATCCCTTCTCTATGTAACTCCTCCATGTCACCTCTCCATGTTACTCCTCCTTCTCACTCCTCCATGTCACCCCTCCATTTCACTTCTCAATGAAACTCCACCATGTGATTCCTCCATGTCACTCTTCCTTGCTCCTCAATGTCCCTCCTCCATGTCACTCCTCCTTCTCACTCCTCTATTTCGCTCCTCCACGTTACTCCTCTATGTCACTCCTCCATGTCACCTCTCCATGTCACTCCTCCTTCTCATTCCTCCATGTCACCTCTCCATGTCACTCCTCCTTCTCACTCCTTCATGTCCCCCCTCCATGTCACTTCTCAATGAAACTCCTCCATGTCACTCCTCCATGTCGCTCCTCCTTGTCACTCCTCCATGTCACTCCTTCTTGCTGCTCCACGTCGCTCCTCCATGTCACTCCTCCATGTCACCTCTCCATGTCACTCCTCTTTGTCACTCCTCTATTTCGCTCCTCCACTTCACTCCTCTATGTCACTCCTTCATGTCACTCTTCCATGTCTATCATCCATGTCGCTCCCCCATGTCACTCCTACATGTCACTCCTCCATGTCACCCCTCCTTCTCACTCCTCCATGTCACTCCGCCATTTCAATCCTCCAAGTCGATTCTCCATATCGCTCCTCCATATCACTCGTCCTTATGACTCTTTCTTGCTCCCCCATGTCACTCCTCTATGTCACTCCTCCATGTCACTCCTTCTTGTTGCTCCACGTCGCTCCTCCGTGTCACTCCTTCTTGCTGCTCCACGTCGCTCCTCCATGTCACTCCTCTATATCACTCCTCTATTTCGCTCCTCCAACTCACTCCTCAATGTCACTCCTCCATGTCACTCCCCCTTGTCACTATTACATATCGCTTCTCCATATCTTCCATGTCACTCCTCCATGTCTCTCATCCATGTATTTCCTCCTTGTCACTCCTACTTGTCCTACTTGTGCCATGTCGCTCATCCTTGCTCGTCCGTGGATCTCCTCCATGTCACTCCAGAATATCAACCCTCCATTTCCCTCCGCCATGTCACTCCTCCATGTCACCCTTCCATGTCACTCCTCCATGTCACTCCTTCTTGCTGCTCCACGTCGCTCCTCCATTTCACTCTTTCTTGCTGCTCAACGTCGCTCCTCCATGTCACTCCTCTACATCACTCCTCTATGTCACTCCTCCATGTCACTCCTTCTTCTCACTCCTCCATGTCACTCCGCCATTTCAATCCTCCATGTCATTCCTCCATTTCACTCCTCCATGTCACTCCTCCATGTCACTGTTCCTTGCTCCTCAATGTTACTCCTCCATGTCACTCCTCTATGTCACTCCTCCATATCGCTCCCCCATGTCACTCCTACATGTCACTCCTCCATGTCACTCCTACATGTCACTCCTCCAAGTCACTCCTCCATGTAACTCCTTCTTGCTGCTCCATATCACTCCTCTATGTCACTCCTCTATTTCGCTCGTCCACGTCACTCCTCTATGTCACTCCTCCATTTCACTCCTCAATATTACGTCACTCCTCTATGTCACTCCTCCATGTCACCTCTCCATGTCACTCCTCCTTCTCACTCCTCCATGTCACCCCTCCTTCTCACTCCTCCATGTCACCCCTCCATGTCACTTCTCAATGAAACTCCTCCATGTCACTTCTCCATGTCGCTCCTCCTCGTCACTCTACTCTGTCACTCCTTCATGTCACTCTTCCATGTCTATCATCCATGTCGCTCCCCCATGTCACTCCTACATGTCACTCCTCCATGTCACTCCTCCATGTCATTCCTTCTTGCTGCTCCACGTCGCTCCTCCATGTCACTACTCCATTTCACTCCTCAATATTACATCACTCCTCTATGTAACTCCTCCATGTCACCTCTCCATGTCACTCCTCCTTCTCACTCCTCCATGTCACCCCTCCATGTCACTTCTCAATGTCACTCCTCATTCTCACTCCTCCATGTCACCCCTCCATGTTACTCCTCCATGTCGCTCCTCAATGTCGATCCTCCATGTCACTCCTCCATGTCACTACTACATGTCCCTCCTCCATGTCACTCCTCCATGTCACTCCTTCTTGCTGCTCCACGTCGCTCCTTTATGTCACTCCTCCATGTCACCTCTCCATGTTACTCCTCCTTCTCACTCAACCATGTCACCCCTCCATGTCACTCCTCCATGTCGCTCCTCAATGTCGATCCTCCATGTCACTTCTCCATGTCACCCCTCCATGTCACTCCTTCCATGTCACTCCTTCTTGCTGCTCCACGTCGCTCCTTTATGTCACTCATCCATGTCACCTCTCCATGTCACTCCTCCTTCTCACTCAACCATGTCACCCCTCCATGTCACTCCTCCATGTCGCTCCTCAATGTCGATCCTCCATGTCACTCCTCTATGTCACTCCTCCATGTCACTCCTCCTTCTCACTCCTCCATGTCACTCCACCATTTCAATCCTGCATGTCAATCCTCCATGTCGCTCCTCCATGTCACTCCTCCATATCACTCCTCTATGTCACTCCTCCATGCGACTCTTCCATGTCTCTCATCCATGTCGCTCCCCCATGTCACTCCTACATGTCACTCCTCCATGTCACTCCTACATGTCACTCCTCCATGTCACTCCTCCATGTCACTCCTTCTTGCTGCTCCATATCACTCCTCTATGTCACTCCTCTATTTCGCTCGTCCACGTCACTCCTCTATGTCACTCCTCCATGTCACTCCTCCTTCTCACTCCTCCATGTCACTCCACCATTTCAATCCTGCATGTCAATCCTCCATGTCGCTCCTCCATGTCACTCCTCCATATCACTCCTCTATGTCACTCCTCCATGCGACTCTTCCATGTCTCTCATCCATGTCGCTCCCCCATGTCACTCCTCCTTCTCACTCCTCCAAGTCACCCCTCCATGTCACTTCTCAATGAAACTCCTCCATGTCACTTCTCCATGTCGCTCCTCCTCGTCACTTTACTCTGTCACTCCTTCATGTCACTCTTCCATGTCTATCATCCATGTCGCTCCCCCATGTCACTCCTACATGTCACTCCTCCATGTCACTCCTCCATGTCACTCCTTCTTGCTGCTCCACGTCGCTCCTCCATGTCACTACTCCATTTCACTCCTCAATATTACATCACTCCTCTATGTAACTCCTCCATGTCACCTCTCCATGTCACTCCTCTTTGTCACTCCTCTATTTCGCTCCTCCACTTCACTCCTCTATGTCACTCCTTCATGTCACTCTTCCATGTCTATCATCCATGTCGCTCCCCCATGTCACTCCTACATGTCACTCCTCCATGTCACCCCTCCTTCTCACTCCTCCATGTCACTCCGCCATTTCAATCCTCCAAGTCGATTCTCCATATCGCTCCTCCATATCACTCGTCCTTATCACTCTTTCTTGCTCCCCCATGTCACTCCTCTATGTCACTCCTCCATGTCACTCCTTCTTGTTGCTCCACGTCGCTCCTCCGTGTCACTCCTTCTTGCTGCTCCACGTCGCTCCTCCATGTCACTCCTCTATATCACTCCTCTATTTCGCTCCTCCAACTCACTCCTCAATGTCACTCCTCCATGTCACTCCCCCTTGTCACTATTACATATCGCTTCTCCATATCTTCCATGTCACTCCTCCATGTCTCTCATCCATGTATTTCCTCCTTGTCACTCCTACTTGTCCTACTTGTGCCATGTCGCTCATCCTTGCTCGTCCGTGGATCTCCTCCATGTCACTCCAGAATGTCACTCCAGAATATCAACCCTCCATTTCCCTCCGCTATGTCACTCCTCCATGTCACCCTTCCATGTCACTCCTCCATGTCACTCCTTCTTGCTGCTCCACGTCGCTCCTCCATTTCACTCCTTCTTGCTGCTCCACGTCGCTCCTCCATGTCACTCCTCTACATCACTCCTCTATGTCACTCCTCCATGTCACTCCTTCTTCTCACTCCTCCATGTCACTCCGCCATTTCAATCCTCCATGTCATTCCTCCATTTCACTCCTCCATGTCACTCCTCCATGTCACTGTTCCTTGCTCCTCAATGTTACTCCTCCATGTCACTCCTCTATGTCACTCCTCCATATCGCTCCCCCATGTCACTCCTACGTGTCACTCCTCCATGTCACTCCTACATGTCACTCCTCCAAGTCACTCCTCCATGTAACTCCTTCTTGCTGCTCCATATCACTCCTCTATGTCACTCCTCTATTTCGCTCGTCCACGTCACTCCTCTATGTCACTCCTCCATTTCACTCCTCAATATTACGTCACTCCTCTATGTCACTCCTCCATGTCACCTCTCCATGTCACTCCTCCTTCTCACTCCTCCATGTCACCCCTCCATGTCACTTCTCAATGAAACTCCTCCATGTCACTTCTCCATGTCGCTCCTCCTCGTCACTCTACTCTGTCACTCCTTCATGTCACTCTTCCATGTCTATCATCCATGTCGCTCCCCCATGTCACTCCTACATGTCACTCCTCCATGTCACTCCTCCATGTCATTCCTTCTTGCTGCTCCACATCGCTCCTCCATGTCACTACTCCATTTCACTCCTCAATATTACATCACTCCTCTATGTAACTCCTCCATGTCAACTCTCCATGTCACTCCTCCTTCTCACTCCTCCATGTCACCCCTCCATGTCACTTCTCAATGTCACTCCTCATTCTCACTCCTCCATGTCACCCCTCCATGTTACTCCTCCATGTCGCTCCTCAATGTCGATCCTCCATGTCACTCCTCCATGTCACTACTACATGTCCCTCCTCCATGTCACTCCTCCATGTCACTCCTTCTTGCTGCTCCACGTCGCTCCTTTATGTCACTCCTCCATGTCACCTCTCCATGTTACTCCTCCTTCTCACTCAACCATGTCACCCCTCCATGTCACTCCTCCATGTCGCTCCTCAATGTCGATCCTCCATGTCACTTCTCCATGTCACCCCTCCATGTCACTCCTCCATGTCGCTCCTCAATGTCGATCCTCCATGTCACTTCTCCATGTCACCCCTCCATGTCACTCCTTCCATTTCACTCCTTCTTGCTGCTCCACGTCGCTCCTTTATGTCACTCCTCCATGTCACCTCTCCATGTCACTCCTCCTTCTCACTCAACCATGTCACCCCTCCATGTCACTCCTCCATGTCGCTCCTCAATGTCGATCCTCCATGTCACTCCTCTATGTCACTCCTCCATGTCACTCCTCCTTCTCACTCCTCCATGTCACTCCACCATTTCAATCCTGCATGTCAATCCTCCATGTCGCTCCTCCATGTCACTCCACCATATCACTCCTCTATGTCACTCCTCCATGCGACTCTTCCATGTCTCTCATCCATGTCGCTCCCCCATGTCACTCCTACATGTCACTCCTCCATGTCACTCCTACATGTCACTCCTCCATGTCACTCCTCCATGTCACTCCTTCTTGCTGCTCCATATCACTCCTCTATGTCACTCCTCTATTTCGCTCGTCCACGTCACTCCTCTATGTCACTCCTCCATGTCACCTCTCCATGTCACTCCTCCTTCTCACTCCTCCATGTCACCCCTCCATGTCACTTCTCAATGAAACTCCTCCATGTCACTTCTCCATGTCGCTCCTCCTCGTCACTTTACTCTGTCACTCCTTCATGTCACTCTTCCATGTCTATCATCCATGTCGCTCCCCCATGTCACTCCTACATGTCACTCCTCCATGTCACTCCTCCATGTCACTCCTTCTTGCTGCTCCACGTCGCTCCTCCATGTCACTACTCCATTTCACTCCTCAATATTACATCACTCCTCTATGTAACTCCTCCATGTCACCTCTCCATGTCACTCCTCCTTCTCACTCCTCCATGTCACCCCTCCATGTCACTTCTCAATGTCACTCCTCATTCTCACTCCTCCATGTCACCCCTCCATGTTACTCCTCCATGTCGCTCCTCAATGTCGATCCTCCATGTCACTCCTCCATGTCACTCCTCCATGTCACTCCTCCACGTCTCTCCTCTATGTCACTCCTCCATGTCACTCCTCCATGTCACTCCTCAATGTCGATCCTCCATGTCACTCCTCAATGTCAATCCTCCATGTCACTTCTCCATGTCACCCCTCCATGTCACTCCTCCATGTCACTCCTTCTTGCTAATCCACGTCGCTCCTTTATGTCACTCCTCCATGTCACCTCTCCATGTCACTCCTCCTTCTCACTCAACCATGTCACCCCTCCATGTCACTCCTCCATGTCGCTCCTCAATGTCGATCCTCCATGTCACTCCTCCATGTCACTACTACATGTCCCTCCTCCATGTCACTCCTCCATGAAGCTCCACCATGTCATTCCTCCATGTCACTCTTCCTTGCTCCTCAATGTCCCTCCTCCATATCACTCCTCCTTCTCACTCCTCCATGTCACCCCTCCCTGTCCCTCCTCCATGTCACTCCTCCATGAAGCTCCACCATGTCATTCCTCCATGTCACTCTTCCTTGCTCCTCAATGTCCCTCCTCCATATCACTCCTCCTTCTCACTCCTCCATGTCACTCCTCTATGTCACTCCTTCATGTCACTCTTCCATGTCTATCACCCAAGTCGCTCCCCCATGTCACTCCTACATGTCACTCCTCCATGTCACTCCTCCATGTCACCTCTCCATGTCACTCCTCCAAGTCACTCCTTTTTGCTGCTCCACGTTGCTCCTTTATGTCACTCCTCCATGTCACCTCTCCATGTCACTCATCATTCTCACTCCTCCATGTCCCCCCTCCATGTCACTCCTCCATGTCGCTCCTCAATGTCGATCCTCCTCTGTCACTCCTCTATTTCGCTCCTCCACGTAACTCCTCCATGTCACCTCTCCATGTCACTCCTCTTTCTCACTCCTCCATGTTACCCCTCCATGTCACTCCTCCATGTCAATCCTCCACGTCTCTCCTCTATGTCACTCATCCATGTCGCTCCCCCATGTCACTCCTACATGTCACTCCTCCATGTCACCCCTCCATTTCACTCCTCCATGTCACTCCTTCTTGATGCTCCATGTCGCTCCTCCATGTCACTCCTCCATGTCACCTCTCCATGTCACTCCTCTTTCTCACTCCTCAATGTCGATCCTCCATGTCACTCCTCCATGTCACTACTACATGTCCCTCATCCATTTCACTCCTCCATGAAGCTCAACCATGTCATTCCTCCATGTCACTCTTCCTTGCTCCTCAATGTCACACCTCCGTGTCACTCCTCAATGAAACTCCTTCATATCACTCCTCCATGCCGCTCCTCCACGTCACTCCTCTATGTAACTCCACTATGTCACTCCTCCATGCCACTCTTTCATGTCGCTCCCCCATGTCACTCCTACATGTCACTCCTCCATGTCACTCCTCCATATCACTCCTTCTTGCTGCTCCATGTAACTCCTCTATGTCACTCCTCTATTTCGCTCCTCCACGTAACTCCTCCATGTCACCTCTCCATGTCACTCCTCTTTCTCACTCCTCCACGTTACCCCTCCATGTCACTCCTCCATGTCACTCCTCCACGTCTCTCCTCTATGTCACTCCTCCATGTCACTCCTCCATGTCACTCTTCAATGTCGATCCTCCATGTCACTCCTCCATGTCACTACTACATGTCCCTCCTCCGTGTCACTCCTCCATGAAGCACCACCATGTTATTCCTCCATGTCACTCTTCCTTGCTCCTCAATGTCCCTCCTCCATGTCACTGCTCCTTCTCACTCCTCCATGTCACCCCTCTGTGTCACTCCTCAATGAAACTCCTTCATATCACTCCTCCATGTCACCCCTCCATGTCACTCCTCCATGTCACTCCTTGCTGCTCCACGTCGCTCCTCCATGTCACTCCTCCTTGTCACTCCTCTTTGTCACTCCTCTATTTCGCTCCTCCACTTCACTCCTCTATGTCACTCCTTCATGTCACCTCTCCATGTCACTCCTCTTTGTCACTCCTCTATTTCGCTCCTCCACTTCACTCCTCTATGTCACTCCTTCATGTCACTCTTCCATGTCTATCATCCATGTCGCTCCCCCATGTCACTCCTACATGTCACTCCTCCATGTCACCCCTCCTTCTCACTCCTCCATGTCACTCCGCCATTTCAATCCTCCAAGTCGATTCTCCATATCGCTCCTCCATATCACTCGTCCTTATCACTCTTTCTTGCTCCCCCATGTCACTCCTCTATGTCACTCCTCCATGTCACTCCTTCTTGTTGCTCCACGTCGCTCCTCCGTGTCACTCCTTCTTGCTGCTCCACGTCGCTCCTCCATGTCACTCCTCTATATCACTCCTCTATTTCGCTCCTCCAACTCACTCCTCAATGTCACTCCTCCATGTCACTCCCCCTTGTCACTATTACATATCGCTTCTCCATATCTTCCATGTCACTCCTCCATGTCTCTCATCCATGTATTTCCTCCTTGTCACTCCTACTTGTCCTACTTGTGCCATGTCGCTCATCCTTGCTCGTCCGTGGATCTCCTCCATGTCACTCCAGAATGTCACTCCAGAATATCAACCCTCCATTTCCCTCCGCTATGTCACTCCTCCATGTCACCCTTCCATGTCACTCCTCCATGTCACTCCTTCTTGCTGCTCCACGTCGCTCCTCCATTTCACTCCTTCTTGCTGCTCCACGTCGCTCCTCCATGTCACTCCTCTACATCACTCCTCTATGTCACTCCTCCATGTCACTCCTTCTTCTCACTCCTCCATGTCACTCCGCCATTTCAATCCTCCATGTCATTCCTCCATTTCACTCCTCCATGTCACTCCTCCATGTCACTGTTCCTTGCTCCTCAATGTTACTCCTCCATGTCACTCCTCTATGTCACTCCTCCATATCGCTCCCCCATGTCACTCCTACATGTCACTCCTCCATGTCACTCCTACATGTCACTCCTCCAAGTCACTCCTCCATGTAACTCCTTCTTGCTGCTCCATATCACTCCTCTATGTCACTCCTCTATTTCGCTCGTCCACGTCACTCCTCTATGTCACTCCTCCATTTCACTCCTCAATATTACGTCACTCCTCTATGTCACTCCTCCATGTCACCTCTCCATGTCACTCCTCCTTCTCACTCCTCCATGTCACCCCTCCATGTCACTTCTCAATGAAACTCCTCCATGTCACTTCTCCATGTCGCTCCTCCTCGTCACTCTACTCTGTCACTCCTTCATGTCACTCTTCCATGTCTATCATCCATGTCGCTCCCCCATGTCACTCCTACATGTCACTCCTCCATGTCACTCCTCCATGTCATTCCTTCTTGCTGCTCCACATCGCTCCTCCATGTCACTACTCCATTTCACTCCTCAATATTACATCACTCCTCTATGTAACTCCTCCATGTCAACTCTCCATGTCACTCCTCCTTCTCACTCCTCCATGTCACCCCTCCATGTCACTTCTCAATGTCACTCCTCATTCTCACTCCTCCATGTCACCCCTCCATGTTACTCCTCCATGTCGCTCCTCAATGTCGATCCTCCATGTCACTCCTCCATGTCACTACTACATGTCCCTCCTCCATGTCACTCCTCCATGTCACTCCTTCTTGCTGCTCCACGTCGCTCCTTTATGTCACTCCTCCATGTCACCTCTCCATGTTACTCCTCCTTCTCACTCAACCATGTCACCCCTCCATGTCACTCCTCCATGTCGCTCCTCAATGTCGATCCTCCATGTCACTTCTCCATGTCACCCCTCCATGTCACTCCTCCATGTCGCTCCTCAATGTCGATCCTCCATGTCACTTCTCCATGTCACCCCTCCATGTCACTCCTTCCATTTCACTCCTTCTTGCTGCTCCACGTCGCTCCTTTATGTCACTCCTCCATGTCACCTCTCCATGTCACTCCTCCTTCTCACTCAACCATGTCACCCCTCCATGTCACTCCTCCATGTCGCTCCTCAATGTCGATCCTCCATGTCACTCCTCTATGTCACTCCTCCATGTCACTCCTCCTTCTCACTCCTCCATGTCACTCCACCATTTCAATCCTGCATGTCAATCCTCCATGTCGCTCCTCCATGTCACTCCACCATATCACTCCTCTATGTCACTCCTCCATGCGACTCTTCCATGTCTCTCATCCATGTCGCTCCCCCATGTCACTCCTACATGTCACTCCTCCATGTCACTCCTACATGTCACTCCTCCATGTCACTCCTCCATGTCACTCCTTCTTGCTGCTCCATATCACTCCTCTATGTCACTCCTCTATTTCGCTCGTCCACGTCACTCCTCTATGTCACTCCTCCATGTCACCTCTCCATGTCACTCCTCCTTCTCACTCCTCCACGTCACCCCTCCATGTCACTTCTCAATGAAACTCCTCCATGTCACTTCTCCATGTCGCTCCTCCTCGTCACTTTACTCTGTCACTCCTTCATGTCACTCTTCCATGTCTATCATCCATGTCGCTCCCCCATGTCACTCCTACATGTCACTCCTCCATGTCACTCCTCCATGTCACTCCTTCTTGCTGCTCCACGTCGCTCCTCCATGTCACTACTCCATTTCACTCCTCAATATTACATCACTCCTCTATGTAACTCCTCCATGTCACCTCTCCATGTCACTCCTCCTTCTCACTCCTCCATGTCACCCCTCCATGTCACTTCTCAATGTCACTCCTCATTCTCACTCCTCCATGTCACCCCTCCATGTTACTCCTCCATGTCGCTCCTCAATGTCGATCCTCCATGTCACTCCTCCATGTCACTCCTCCATGTCACTCCTCCACGTCTCTCCTCTATGTCACTCCTCCATGTCACTCCTCCATGTCACTCCTCAATGTCGATCCTCCATGTCACTCCTCAATGTCAATCCTCCATGTCACTTCTCCATGTCACCCCTCCATGTCACTCCTCCATGTCACTCCTTCTTGCTAATCCACGTCGCTCCTTTATGTCACTCCTCCATGTCACCTCTCCATGTCACTCCTCCTTCTCACTCAACCATGTCACCCCTCCATGTCACTCCTCCATGTCGCTCCTCAATGTCGATCCTCCATGTCACTCCTCCATGTCACTACTACATGTCCCTCCTCCATGTCACTCCTCCATGAAGCTCCACCATGTCATTCCTCCATGTCACTCTTCCTTGCTCCTCAATGTCCCTCCTCCATATCACTCCTCCTTCTCACTCCTCCATGTCACCCCTCCCTGTCCCTCCTCCATGTCACTCCTCCATGAAGCTCCACCATGTCATTCCTCCATGTCACTCTTCCTTGCTCCTCAATGTCCCTCCTCCATATCACTCCTCCTTCTCACTCCTCCATGTCACTCCTCTATGTCACTCCTTCATGTCACTCTTCCATGTCTATCACCCAAGTCGCTCCCCCATGTCACTCCTACATGTCACTCCTCCATGTCACTCCTCCATGTCACCTCTCCATGTCACTCCTCCAAGTCACTCCTTTTTGCTGCTCCACGTTGCTCCTTTATGTCACTCCTCCATGTCACCTCTCCATGTCACTCATCATTCTCACTCCTCCATGTCCCCCCTCCATGTCACTCCTCCATGTCGCTCCTCAATGTCGATCCTCCTCTGTCACTCCTCTATTTCGCTCCTCCACGTAACTCCTCCATGTCACCTCTCCATGTCACTCCTCTTTCTCACTCCTCCATGTTACCCCTCCATGTCACTCCTCCATGTCAATCCTCCACGTCTCTCCTCTATGTCACTCATCCATGTCGCTCCCCCATGTCACTCCTACATGTCACTCCTCCATGTCACCCCTCCATTTCACTCCTCCATGTCACTCCTTCTTGATGCTCCATGTCGCTCCTCCATGTCACTCCTCCATGTCACCTCTCCATGTCACTCCTCTTTCTCACTCCTCAATGTCGATCCTCCATGTCACTCCTCCATGTCACTACTACATGTCCCTCATCCATTTCACTCCTCCATGAAGCTCAACCATGTCATTCCTCCATGTCACTCTTCCTTGCTCCTCAATGTCACACCTCCGTGTCACTCCTCAATGAAACTCCTTCATATCACTCCTCCATGCCGCTCCTCCACGTCACTCCTCTATGTAACTCCACTATGTCACTCCTCCATGCCACTCTTTCATGTCGCTCCCCCATGTCACTCCTACATGTCACTCCTCCATGTCACTCCTCCATATCACTCCTTCTTGCTGCTCCATGTAACTCCTCTATGTCACTCCTCTATTTCGCTCCTCCACGTAACTCCTCCATGTCACCTCTCCATGTCACTCCTCTTTCTCACTCCTCCACGTTACCCCTCCATGTCACTCCTCCATGTCACTCCTCCACGTCTCTCCTCTATGTCACTCCTCCATGTCACTCCTCCATGTCACTCTTCAATGTCGATCCTCCATGTCACTCCTCCATGTCACTACTACATGTCCCTCCTCCGTGTCACTCCTCCATGAAGCACCACCATGTTATTCCTCCATGTCACTCTTCCTTGCTCCTCAATGTCCCTCCTCCATGTCACTGCTCCTTCTCACTCCTCCATGTCACCCCTCTGTGTCACTCCTCAATGAAACTCCTTCATATCACTCCTCCATGTCACCCCTCCATGTCACTCCTCCATGTCACTCCTTGCTGCTCCACGTCGCTCCTCCATGTCACTCCTCCTTGTCACCTCTCCATGTCACTCCTCTTTCTCACTCCTCCATGTCACCCCTCCATGTCACTCCTCCATGTCGCTCCTCCACGTCACTCCTCTATGTCACTCCTCAATGTCACTCCTCAATGTCGATCCTCCATGTCACACCTCCATGTCACTACTACATGTCCCTCATCCATGTCACTCCTCCATGAAGCTCCACCATGTCATTTCTCCATGTTACTCTTCCTTGCTCCTCAATGTCACCCCACCGTGTCACTCCTCAATGAAACTCCTTCATATCACTCCTCCATGCCGCTCCTCCACGTCACTCCTCTATGTCACTCCACTATGTCACTCCTCCATGCCACTCTTCCATGTCTCTCATCCATGTCGCTCCCCCATGTCACTCCTACATGTCACTCCTTCTTGCTGCTCCATGTAACTCCTCTGTCACTCCTCTATTTTGCTCCTCCACATCACTCCTCCATGTCACCTCTCCATGTCACTCCTCTTTCTCACTCCTCCTTTGTCACCCCTCCATGTCACTCCTCCATGTCACTCCTCCATGTCAATCCTCAATGTCGATCCTCCATGTCACTCCTCCATGTTACGCCTCAATGTCGATCCTCCATGTCACTCCTCCATGTCACTACTACATATCCCTCCATGTCACCCCTCCATGTCACTCCACCATGTCGCTCCTCCACATCACACCTCTATGTCACTCCTCCATGTCACTCCTCAATGTCAATCCTCCATGTCACTCCTCCATGTTACTCTTCCTTGCTCCTCAATGTCACCCCTCCGTATCACTCCTCAATGAAACTCCTTCATATCACTCCTCCATGCCGCTCCTCCACGTCACTCCTCTATGTCATTCCACTATGTCACTCCTCCATGCCACTCTTCCATGTCTCTCATCCATGTCGCTCCCCCATGTCACTCCTACATGTCACTCCTCCATGTCACTCCTACATGTCACTCCTCCATGTCACTCCTCCATATCACTCCTTCTTGCTGCTCCATGTAACTCCTCTGTCACTCCTCTATTTTGCTCCTCCACATCACTCCTCCATGTCACCTCTCCATGTCACTCCTCTTTCTCACTCCTCCTTGTCACTCCTTCATGTCACTCCTCAATGTCGATCCTCCATGTCACTCCTCCATGTTACTCCTCAATGTCGATCGTCCATGTCACTCCTCCATGTCACTACTACATGTCCCTCCATGTCACTCCTCCATGAAGCACCACCATGTTATTCCTCCATGTCACTCTTCCTTGCTACTCAATGTCCCTCCTCCATGTCACTGCTCCTTCTCACTCCTCCATGTCACCCCTCCGTGTCACTCCTCAATGAAACTCCTTCATATCACTCCTCCATGTCACCCCTCCATGTCACTCCTCCATGTAACTCCTTGCTGCTCCACGTCGCTCCTCCATGTGACTCCTCCATGTCACCCCTCCATGTCACCTCTCCATGTCACTCCTCTTTCTCACTCCTCCATGTCACCCCTCCATGTCACTCCTCCATGTCGCTCCTCCACGTCACTCCTCTATGTCACTCCTACATGTCCCTCATCCATGTCACTCCTCCATGAAGCTCCTCCATGTCATTCCTCCATGTCACTCCTCCATGTCTCTCATCCATGTAGCTCCCCCATGTCACTCCTTCTTGCTGCTCCATGTAACTCCTCTGTCACTCCTCTATTTTGCTCCTCCACATCACTCCTCCATGTCACCTCTCCATGTCACTCCTCTTTCTCACTCCTCCATGTCACTCCTCCATGTCGCTCCTCCATGTCACTCCTCGATGTCGATCCTCCATGTCACTCCTCCATGTCACTACTACATGTCCCTCATCCATGTCACTCCTCCATGAAGCTCCACCATGTCATTCCTCCATGTCACTCTTCCTTGCTCCTCAATGTCACTCCTCAATGAAACTCCTTCATATAACTCCTCCATGCCGCTCCTCCACATCACTGCTCTATGTCACTACACTATGTCACTCCTCCATGCCACTCTTCCATGTCTCTCATCCATTTCGCTCCCCCATGTCACTCCTGCATGTCACTCCTTCAAGTCACTCCTACATGTCACTCCTCCATGTCACTCATCCATGTCGCTCCCCCATGTCACTCCTACATGTCACTCCTTCATGTCACTCCTACATGTCACTCCTCCATGTCAATCCTCCATATCATTCCTTCTTGCTGCTCCATGTTACTCCTCTGTCACTCCTCTATTTTGCTCTTCCACATCACTCCTCCATGTCACCTCTCCATGTCACTCCTCTTTCTCACTCCTCCATGTCACTCCTCCATGTCGCTCCTCCACGTCACTCCTCTATGTCACTCCTCCATGTCACTCCTCCATGTCACTCCTCCATGTCGATCCTCCATGTCACTCCTCCATGTCACTACTACATGTCCCTCATCCATGTCACTCCTCCATGAAGCTCCACCATGTCATTCCTCCATGTCACTCTTCCTTGCTCCTCAATGTCGCTCCTCAATGTCACCCCTCCATGTCACTCCTCAATGAAACTCCTTCATATAACTCCTCCATGCCGCTCCTCCACGTCACTGCTCTATGTCACTCCACTATGTCACTCCTCCATGCCACTCTTCCATGTCTCTCATCCATGTCACTCCCCCATGTCACTCCTACATGTCACTCCTCCATGTCACTCCTACATGTCACTCCTCCATGTCACTCCTCCATGTCATTCCTCTATATCACTCCTCTATTTCGCTCTTCCACGTCACTCCTCTATGTCACTCCTCCATGTCACCTCTCCATGTCAGCTTTCCTTGCTCCTCAATGTCCCTCCTCCATGTCACTCCTCCTTCTCACTCCTTCATGTCACCCCTCCGTGTCACTCAATGAAACTCCTTCATATCACTCCTCTATGTCGCTCCTCCACGTCACTCCTCTATGTCACTCCACTATGTCACTCCTCCATGCCACTCTTCCATGTCTCTCATCCATGTCACTCCTCTATGTCACTCCTCCATGTCACTCCTCCATGTCACTCCTTCTTGCTGCTCCATGTCGCTCCTCCACGTCACTCCTCGATGTCGATCCTCCATGTCACTCCTCCATGTCACTACTACATGTCCCTCATCCATGTCACTCCTCCATGTCATTCCTCTATGTCACTCCTCTATTTCGCTCCTCCACGTCACTCCTCTATGTCACTCCTCCATGTCACTCCTCCATATCACTCCTCGATGTCGATCCTCCATGTCACTCCTCCATGTCACTACTACATGTCCCTCATCCATGTCACTCCTCCATGAAGCTCCACCATGTCATTCACTCCATGTCACTCCTCCATGTCACTACTACATGTCCCTCATCCATGTCACTCCTTCATGTCATTCCTCTATGTCACTCCTCTATTTCGCTCCTCCACGTCACTCCACTATGTCACTCCTCCATTTCACTCCTCAATATTACATCACTCCTCTATGTCACTCCTAAATGTCACTCCTCCATGTCACTCCTCCATGTCACTCCTCCATGTCACTCCTTGTTGCTGCTCCATGTCACTCCTCTATGTCACTCTTCTATTTCGCTCCTCCACGTCACTCCTCTATATCACCCCTCCATTTCACTCCTCAATATTACAGCACTCCTCCATGTCACTTCTTCTTGCTGCTCCACGTCGCTCCTCCATGTCACTCCTCAAAGTCGATCCTCCATGTCATTCCTCCATGTCACTACTACATGTCCCTCCTCCATGTCACTCCTCCATGTCACTCCTACATGTCACTCCTCCATGTCACTCCTCCATGTCATTCCTCTATATCACTCCTCTATTTCGCTCTTCCACGTCACTCCTCTATGTCACTCCTCCATGTCACCTCTCCATGTCAGCTTTCCTTGCTCCTCAATGTCCCTCCTCCATGTCACTCCTCCTTCTCACTCCTTCATGTCACCCCTCCGTGTCACTCAATGAAACTCCTTCATATCACTCCTCTATGTCGCTCCTCCACGTCACTCCTCTATGTCACTCCACTATGTCACTCCTCCATGCCACTCTTCCATGTCTCTCATCCATGTCACTCCTCTATGTCACTCCTCCATGTCACTCCTCCATTTCACTCCTTCTTGCTGCTCCATGTCGCTCCTCCACGTCACTCCTCGATGTCGATCCTCCATGTCACTCCTCCATGTCACTACTACATGTCCCTCATCCATGTCACTCCTCCATGTCATTCCTCTATGTCACTCCTCTATTTCGCTCCTCCACGTCACTCCTCTATGTCACTCCTCCATGTCACTCCTCCATATCACTCCTCGATGTCGATCCTCCATGTCACTCCTCCATGTCACTACTACATGTCCCTCATCCATGTCACTCCTCCATGAAGCTCCACCATGTCATTCACTCCATGTCACTCCTCCATGTCACTACTACATGTCCCTCACCCATGTCACTCCTTCATGTCATTCCTCTATGTCACTCCTCTATTTCGCTCCTCCACGTCACTCCACTATGTCACTCCTCCATTTCACTCCTCAATATTACATCACTCCTCTATGTCACTCCTAAATGTCACTCCTCCATGTCACTCCTCCATGTCACTCCTCCATGTCACTCCTTGTTGCTGCTCCATGTCACTCCTCTATGTCACTCTTCTATTTCGCTCCTCCACGTCACTCCTCTATATCACCCCTCCATTTCACTCCTCAATATTACAGCACTCCTCCATGTCACTTCTTCTTGCTGCTCCACGTCGCTCCTCCATGTCACTCCTCAATGTCGATCCTCCATGTCATTCCTCCATGTCACTACTACATGTCCCTCCTCCATGTCACTCCTCCATGAAGCACCACCATGTTATTCCTCCATGTCACTCTTCCTTGCTCCTCAATGTCCCTCCTCCATGTCACTGCTCCTTCTCACTCCTCCAGATCACCCCTCCGTGTCACTCCTCAATGAAACTCCTTCATATCACTCCTCCATGTCACCCCTCCATGTCACTCCTCCATGTCACTCCTTGCTGCTCCACGTCGCTCCTCCATGTCACTCCTCCATGTCACCTCGCCATGTCACTCCTCTTTCTCACTCCTCCATGTCCCCCTTCCATGTCACTCCTCCATGTCGCTCCTCCACGTCACACCTCTATGTCACTCCTCCATGTCACTCCTCAATGTCGATCCTCCATGTCACTCCTCCATGTCACCACTACATGTCCCTCAGCCATGTCACTCCTCCATGAAGCTCCACCATGTCATTCCTCCATGTTACTCTTCCTTGCTCCTCAATGTCACCCCTCCGTGTCACTCCTCAATGAAACTCCTTCATATCACTCCTCCATGTCGCTCCTCCACGTCACTCCTCTATGTCACTCCACTATGTCACTCCACCATGCCAATCTTCCATGTCTCTCATCCATGTCGCTACCCCATGTCACTCCTACATGTCACTTCTCCATGTCACTCCTACATGTCACTCCTCCATCTCACTCCTCCATTTCACTCCTTCTTGCTGCTCCATGTCACTCCTCTATGTCACTCCTCTATTTCGCTCGTCCACATCACTCCTCTTTGTCACTCCTCCATTTCACTCCTCAATATTACGTCACTCCTCCATGTCACCCCTCCATGTCACTTCTCAATGAAACTCCTCCATGTCACTCCTCCATGTCGCTCCTCCTCGTCACTCCTCTATGTCACTCCTTCATGTCACTCTTCCATGTCTATCATCCATGTCGCTCCCCCATGTCACTCCTCCATGTCACCCCTCCATGTCACTCCTCCATGTCACTCCTTCTTGCTGCTCCAAGTCGCTCCTTTATGTCACTCCTCCATGTCAACTCTCCATGTCACTCCTCCTTCTCACTCCTCCATGTCACCTCTCCATGTCACTCCTACATGTCACTTCTCCATGTCACTCCTACATGTCACTCCTCCATCTCACTCCTCCATGTCACTCCTTCTTGCTGTTCCATGTCACTCCTCTATGTAACTGCTTTATTTCGCTCGTCCACATCACTCCTCTTTGTCACACCTCCATTTCACTCCTCAATATTACGTCACTCCTCCATGTCACTCCTCCATGTCGCTCCTCCATGTCGCTCCTCCTCGTCACTCCTCTATTTCACTTCTTCATGTCACTCTTCCATGTCTATCATCCATGTCGCTCCCCCATGTCACTCCTACATGTCACTCCTCCATGTCACTCCTCCTTCTCACTCCTCCATGTCACCCCTCCATGTCACTCCTCCATGTCACTCCTCAATGTCGATCCTCCATGTCACTCCTCCATGTCACTACTACATGTCCCTCCTCCATGTCACTTCTCCATGAAACTCCACCATGTCGCTCCTCCACGTCACTCCTCTATGTCACTCCACTATGTCACTCCTCCATGCCAATCTTCCATGTCTCTCATCCATGTCGCTCCCCCATGTCACTCCTACATGTCACTTTTCCATGTCACTCCTACATGTCACTCCTCCATCTCACTCCTCCATGTCACTCCTTCTTGCTGCTCCATGTCACTCCTCTATGTCACTCCTCTATTTCGCTCGTCCACGTCACTCCTCTATGTCACTCCTCCATTTCACTACTCAATATTACATCACTCCTCTATGTAACTCCTCCATGTCACCTCTCCATGTCACTCCTCCTTCTCACTCCTCCATGTCACCCCTCCATGTCACTTCTCAATGAAACTCCTCCATGTCACTCCTCCATTTCGCTCCTCCTCGTCACTCCTCTATGTCACTCCTTCATGTCACTCTTCAATGTCTATAATCCATGTCGCTCCCCCATGTCACTCCTACATGTCACTCCTCCATGTCACTCCTCCATGTCACCCCTCCATTTCACTCCTCCATTTCACTCCTCAATATTAAATCCCTTCTCTATGTAACTCCTCCATGTCACCTCTCCATGTCACTCCTCCTTCTCACTCCTCCATGTCACCCCTCCATTTCACTTCTCAATGAAACTCCACCATGTGATTCCTCCATGTCACTCTTCCTTGCTCCTCAATGTCCCTCCTCCATGTCACTCCTCCTTCTCACTCCTCTATTTCGCTCCTCCACGTTACTCCTCTATGTCACTCCTCCATGTCACCTCTCCATGTCATTCCTCCTTCTCATTCCTCCATGTCACCTCTCCATGTCACTCCTCCTTCTCACTCCTTCATGTCCCCCCTCCATGTCACTTCTCAATGAAACTCCTCCATGTCACTCCTCCATGTCGCTCCTCCTTGTCACTCCTCCATGTCACTCCTTCTTGCTGCTCCACGTCGCTCCTCCATGTCACTCCTCCATGTCACCTCTCCATGTCACTCCTCTTTGTCACTCCTCTATTTCGCTCCTCCACTTCACTCCTCTATGTCACTCCTTCATGTCACTCTTCCATGTCTATCATCCATGTCGCTCCCCCATGTCACTCCTACATGTCACTCCTCCATGTCACCCCTCCTTCTCACTCCTCCATGTCACTCCGCCATTTCAATCCTCCAAGTCGATTCTCCATATCGCTCCTCCATATCACTCGTCCTTATCACTCTTTCTTGCTCCCCCATGTCACTCCTCTATGTCACTCCTCCATGTCACTCCTTCTTGTTGCTCCACGTCGCTCCTCCGTGTCACTCCTTCTTGCTGCTCCACGTCGCTCCTCCATGTCACTCCTCTATATCACTCCTCTATTTCGCTCCTCCAACTCACTCCTCAATGTCACTCCTCCATGTCACTCCCCCTTGTCACTATTACATATCGCTTCTCCATATCTTCCATGTCACTCCTCCATGTCTCTCATCCATGTATTTCCTCCTTGTCACTCCTACTTGTCCTACTTGTGCCATGTCGCTCATCCTTGCTCGTCCGTGGATCTCCTCCATGTCACTCCAGAATGTCACTCCAGAATATCAACCCTCCATTTCCCTCCGCCATGTCACTCCTCCATGTCACCCTTCCATGTCACTCCTCCATGTCACTCCTTCTTGCTGCTCCACGTCGCTCCTCCATTTCACTCCTTCTTGCTGCTCCACGTCGCTCCTCCATGTCACTCCTTCTTCTCACTCCTCCATGTCACTCCGCCATTTCAATCCTCCATGTCATTCCTCCATTTCACTCCTCCATGTCACTCCTCCATGTCACTGTTCCTTGCTCCTCAATGTTACTCCTCCATGTCACTCCTCTATGTCACTCCTCCATATCGCTCCCCCATGTCACTCCTACATGTCACTCCTCCATGTCACTCCTACATGTCACTCCTCCAAGTCACTCCTCCATGTAACTCCTTCTTGCTGCTCCATATCACTCCTCTATGTCACTCCTCTATTTCGCTCGTCCACGTCACTCCTCTATGTCACTCCTCCATTTCACTCCTCAATATTACGTCACTCCTCTATGTCACTCCTCCATGTCACCTCTCCATGTCACTCTTCCTTCTCACTCCTCCATGTCACCCCTCCATGTCACTTCTCAATGAAACTCCTCCATGTCACTTCTACATGTCGCTCCTCCTCGTCACTCTACTCTGTCACTCCTTCATGTCACTCTTCCATGTCTATCATCCATGTCGCTCCCCCATGTCACTCCTACATGTCACTCCTCCATGTCACTCCTCCATGTCATTCCTTCTTGCTGCTCCACGTCGCTCCTCCATGTCACTACTCCATTTCACTCCTCAATATTACATCACTCCTCTCTGTAACTCCTCCATGTCACCTCTCCATGTCACTCCTCCTTCTCACTCCTCCATGTCACCCCTCCATGTCACTTCTCAATGTCACTCCTCATTCTCACTCCTCCATGTCACCCCTCCATGTTACTCCTCCATTTCGCTCCTCAATGTCGATCCTCCATGTCACTCCTCCATGTCACTACTACATGTCCCTCCTCCAGTTCACTCCTCCATGTCACTCCTTCTTGCTGCTCCACGTCGCTCCTTTATGTCACTCCTCCATGTCACCTCTCCATGTTACTCCTCCTTCTCACTCAACCATGTCACCCCTCCATGTCACTCCTCCATGTCGCTCCTCAATGTCGATCCTCCATGTCACTTCTCCATGTCACCCCTCCATGTCACTCCTTCCATGTCACTCCTTCTTGCTGCTCCACGTCGCTCCTTTATGTCACTCCTCCATGTCACCTCTCCATGTCACTCCTCCTTCTCACTCAACCATGTCACCCCTCCATGTCACTCCTCCATGTCGCTCCTCAATGTCGATCCTCCATGTCACTCCTCTATGTCACTCCTCCATGTCACTCCTCCTTCTCACTCCTCCATGTCACTCCACCATTTCAATCCTGCATGTCAATCCTCCATGTCGCTCCTCCATGTCACTCCTCCATATCACTCCTCTATGTCACTACTCCATGCGACTCTTCCATGTCTCTCATCCATGTCGCTCCCCCATGTCACTCCTACATGTCACTCCTCCATGTCACTCCTACATGTCACTCCTCCATGTCACTCCTCCATGTCACTCCTTCTTGCTGCTCCATATCACTCCTCTATGTCACTCCTCTATTTCGCTCGACCACGTCACTCCTCTATGTCACTCCTCCATGTCACCTCTCCATGTCACTCCTCCTTCTCCCTCCTCCATGTCACCCCTCCATGTCACTTCTCAATAAAACTCCTCCATGTCACTTCTCCATGTCGCTCCTCCTCGTCACTCTACTCTGTCACTCCTTCATGTCACTCTTCCATGTCTATCACCCATGTCGCTCCCCCATGTCACTCCTACATGTCACTCCTCCATGTCACTCCTCCATGTCACTCCTTCTTGCTGCTCCACGTCGCTCCTCCATGTCACTACTCCATTTCACTCCTCAATATTACATCACTCCTCTATGTAACTCCTCCATGTCACCCCTCCATGTCACTCCTACATGTCACTTCTCCATGTCACTCCTACATGTCACTCCTCCATCTCACTCCTCCATGTCACTCCTTCTTGCTGCTCCATGTCACTCCTCTATGTAACTGCTCTATTTCGCTCGTCCACATCACTCCTCTTTGTCACACCTCCATTTCACTCCTCAATATTACGACACTCCTCCATGTCACTCCTCCATGTCGCTCCTCCTCGTCACTCCTCTATTTCACTCCTTCATGTCACTCTTCCATGTCTATCATCCATGTCGCTCCCCCATGTCACTCCTACATGTCACTCCTCCATGTCACTCTTCCTTGCTCCTCAATGTCACTCCTCCACATCACTCCTCTATGTCACTCCTCCTTGTCACTCCTCCTTCTCAATCCTCCATGTCATTCCTCCATGTCACTCCTCCATGTCATTCCTCCATGTCACTCCTCCATGTCACTGCTCCATGTCACTCCTAAATGTCACTCCTCCATGTCACTCCTACATGTCACTCCTCCATGTCACTCCTCCATGTCACTCCTTCTTGCTGCTCCATGTCACTCCTCTATGTCACTCCTCTATTTTGCTCCTCAATATTACGTCACTCCTCTATGTCACTCCTCCATGTCACCTCTCCATGTCACTCCTCCTTCTCACTCCTAAATGTCACTCCTCCATGTCACTCCTACATGTCACTCCTCCATGTCACTCCTCCATGTAACTCCTTCTTGCTGCTCCATGTCACTCCTCTATGTCACTCCTCCATTTCACTCCTCAATATTACGTCACTCCTCTATGTCACTCCTCCATGTCACCTCTCCATGTCACTCCTCCTTCTCACTCCTCCATGTCACCCCTCCATGTCACTTCTCAATGAAACTCCTCCATGTCACTCCTCCATGTCACTCCTCCATTTCACTCCTCCATGTCACTCCTCCATGTCACTCCTCCATGTCACTCCTTCTTGCTGCTCCATGTCACTCCTCTATGTCACTCCTCTATTTTGCTCCTCCACGTCACTCCTCTATGTCACTCCTCCATTTCACTCCTCAATATTACGTCACTCCCCCATTTCACTCCTCCATGTCACTCCTCCATGTCACCCCTCCATGTCACTCCTCCATGTCACTCTTCCTTGCTCCTCAATGTGACTCCTCCACATCACTCCTCTATGTCACTCCTCCATGTCACTACTCCATGTCACTCCTCCATGTCACTCCTCCATTTCTCTCCTCCATATCGCTCCTCCATGTTGCTCCGCCACGTCACTCCTCCATGTCACTCCTCCTTCTCACTCCGCCATGTCACTCCGCCATGTCACTCCTCCATGTGACTCCTCCATGTCACTCTTCTTTGCTCCTCAATGTCACTCCTCCACATCACTCCTCTTTGTCACTCCTCCTTGTCACTCCTCCTTCTCACTCCTCCATGTCACTCCACCATTTCAATCCTCCATGTAATTCCTCCATGTCACTCCTCCATGTCTCTCATCCATGTTGCTCCCCCATGTCACTCCTACATGTCGCTCCTCCATGTCACTCCTTCTTGCTGCTCCATTTCAATCCTCTATGTCACTCCTCTATTTCGCTCCTCCATGTCACCTCTCCATGTCACTCCTCCTTCTCACTCCTCCATGTCACCCCTCCATGTCACTTCTCAAATAAACTCCTCCATGTCACTCCTAAATGTCACTCCTCCATGTCACTCCTACATGTCACTCCTCCATGTCACTCCACCATTTCAATCCTCCATGTCATTCCTCCATGTCACTCCTCCATGTCACTCCTCCATTTCGCTCCTCCATTTTGCTCCTCCATGTCACTCCTCCATGTTACTCCACCATGTCACTCCTCCACGTCACTCCTCCATGTCACTCCTCCATGTCACTCCTCCTTTTCACTCCTCCATGTCACTCCGCCATGTCACTCCTCCATGTCACTCCTCCATGTCACTCTTATTTTCTCCTCAATGTCACTCCTCCACATCACTCCTCTATGTCACTCCTCCTTGTCACTCCTCCTTCTCACTCCTCCATGTCACTCCACCATTTCAATCCTCCATGTCATTCCTCCATGTCACTCCTCCATGTCACTCCTCCATGTCTCTCATCCATGTAGCTCCCCCATGTCACTCCTACATGTCGCTCCTCCATGTCACTCCTTCTTGCTGCTCCATTTCACTCCTCCATGCCGCTCCTCCACGTCACTCCTCTATTTCACTCCACTATGTCACTCCTCCATGCCACTCTTCCATGTCTCTCATCCATGTCGCTCCCCCATGTCACTCCTGCATGTCACTCCTTCATGTTACTCCTACATGTCACTCCTCCATGTCACTCATCCATGTCGCTCCCCCATGTCACTCCTACATGTCACTCCTTCATGTCACTCCTACATGTCACTCCTCCATGTCACTCCTCCATATCACTCCTTCTTGCTGCTCCATGTAACTCCTCTGTCACTCCTCTATTTTGCTCCTCCACATCACTCCTCCATGTCACCTCTCCATGTCACTCCTCTTTCTCACTCCTCGATGTCGATCCTCCATGTCACTCCTCCATGTCACTACTACATGTCCCTCATCCATGTCAATCCTCAATGAAACTCCTTCATATAACTCCTCCATGCCGCTCCTCCACGTCACTGCTCTATGTCACTCCACTATGTCACTCCTCCATGCCACTCTTCCATGTCTCTCATCCATGTCGCTCCCCCATGTCACTCCTACATGTCACTCCTCCATGTCAATCCTACATGTCACTCCTTCATTTCACTCCTCCATGTCATTCCTCTATGTCACTCCTCTATTTCGCTCCTCCACGTCACTCCTCTATGTCACTCCTCCATTTCACTCCTCAATATTACATCACTCCTCTATGTCACTCCTCCATGTCACCTCTCCATGTCAGCTTTCCTTGCTCCTCAATGTCCCTCCTCCATGTCACTCCTCCTTCTCACTTCTCCATGTCACTCCTCCGTGTCACTCAATGAAACTCCTTCATATGACTCCTCTATGTCGCTCCTCCATGTCACTCCTCTATGTCACTCCACTATGTCACTCCTCCATGCCACTCTTCCATGTCTCTCATCCATGTCACTCCTCTATGTCACTCCTAAATGTCACCCCTCCATGTCACTTCTCAAATAAACTCCTCCATGTCACTCCTAAATGTCACTCCTCCATGTCACTCCTACATGTCACTCCTCCATGTCACTCCTCCATGTCACTCCTTCTTGCTGCTCCATGTCACTCCTCTATGTCACTCCTCTATTTTGCTCCTCAATATTACGTCACTCCTCTATGTCACTCCTCCATGTCACCTCTCCATGTCACTCCTCCTTCTCACTCCTAAATGTCACTCCTCAATGTCACTCCTACATGTCACTCCTCCATGTCACTCCTCCATGTCACTCCTTCTTGCTGCTCCATGTCACTCCTCTATGTCACTCCTCCATTTCACTCCTCAATATTACGTCACTCCTCTATGTCACTCCTCCATGTCACCTCTCCATGTCACTCCTCCTTCTCACTCCTACATGTCACCCCTCCATGTCACTTCTCAATGAAACTCCTCCATGTCACTCCTCCATGTCACTCCTCCATGTCACCCCTCCATGTCACTCCTCCATGTCACTCCTCCATGTCACTCCTTCTTGCTGCTCCATGTCACTCCTCTATGTCACTCCTCTATTTTGCTCCTCAATATTACGTCACTCCTCTATGTCACTCCTCCATGTCACCTCTCCATGTCACTCCTCCTTCTCACTCCTAAATGTCACTCCTCCATGTCACTCCTACATGTCACTCCTCCATGTCACTCCTCCATGTAACTCCTTCTTGCTGCTCCATGTCACTCCTCTATGTCACTCCTCCATTTCACTCCTCAATATTACGTCACTCCTCTATGTCACTCCTCCATGTCACCTCTCCATGTCACTCCTCCTTCTCACTCCTCCATGTCACCCCTCCATGTCACTTCTCAATGAAACTCCTCCATGTCACTCCTCCATGTCACTCCTCCATGTCACCCCTCCATGTCACTCCTCCATGTCACTCCTCCATGTCACTCCTTCTTGCTGCTCCATGTCACTCCTCTATGTCACTCCTCTATTTTGCTCCTCCACGTCACTCCTCTATGTCACTCCTCCATTTCACTCCTCAATATTACGTCACTCCCCCATGTCACTCCTCCATGTCACTCCTCCATGTCACCCCTCCATGTCACTCTTCCTTGCTCCTCAATGTGACTCCTCCACATCACTCCTCTATGTCACTCCTCCATGTCACTCCTCCATGTCACTCCTCCATGTCACTCCTCCATTTCTCTCCTCCATATCGCTCCTCCATGTTGCTCCGCCACGTCACTCCTCCATGTCACTCCTCCTTCTCACTCCGCCATGTCACTCCGCCATGTCACTCCTCCATGTCACTCCTCCATGTCACTCTTCTTTGCTCCTCAATGTCACTCCTCCACATCACTCCTCTTTGTCACTCCTCCTTGTCACTCCTCCTTCTCACTCCTCCATGTCACTCCACCATTTCAATCCTCCATGTAATTCCTCCATGTCACTCCTCCATGTCACTCCTCCATGTCTCTCATCCATGTTGCTCCCCCATGTCACTCCTACATGTCGCTCCTCCATGTCACTCCTTCTTGCTGCTCCATGTCACTCCTCTATGTCACTCCTCTATTTCGCTCCTCCATGTCACCTCTCCATGTCACTCCTCCTTCTCACTCCTCCATGTCACCCCTCCATGTCACTTCTCAAATAAACTCCTCCATGTCACTCCTAAATGTCACTCCTCCATGTCACTCCTACATGTCACTCCTCCATGTCACTAAACCATTTCAATCCTCCATGTCATTCCTCCATGTCACTCCTCCATGTCACTCCTCCATTTCGCTCCTCCATTTTGCTCCTCCATATCGCTCCTCCATGTTACTCCACCATGTCACTCCTCCACGTCACTCCTCCATGTCACTCCTCCATGTCACTCCTCCTTTTCACTCCTCCATGTCACTCCGCCATGTCACTCCTCCATGTCACTCCTCCATGTCACTCTTATTTTCTCCTCAATGTCACTCCTCCACATCACTCCTCTATGTCACTCCTCCTTGTCACTCCTCCTTCTCACTCCTCCATGTCACTCCACCATTTCAATCCTCCATGTCATTCCTCCATGTCACTCCTCCATGTCACTCCTCCATGTCTCTCATCCATGTAGCTCCCCAATGTCACTCCTACATGTCGCTCCTCCATGTCACTCCTTCTTGCTGCTCCATTTCACTCCTCCATGCCGCTCCTCCACGTCACTCCTCTATTTCACTCCACTATGTCACTCCTCCATGCCACTCTTCCATGTCTCTCATCCATGTCGCTCCCCCATGTCACTCCTGCATGTCACTCCTTCATGTTACTCCTACATGTCACTCCACCATGTCACTCATCCATGTCGCTCCCCCATGTCACTCCTACATGTCACTCCTTCATGTCACTCCTACATGTCACTCCTCCATGTCACTCCTCCATATCACTCCTTCTTGCTGCTCCATGTAACTCCTCTGTCACTCCTCTATTTTGCTCCTCCACATCACTCCTCCATGTCACCTCTCCATGTCACTCCTCTTTCTCACTCCTCCATGTCACTCCTCCATGTCGCTCCTCCACGCCACTCCTCTATGTCACTACTCCATGTCACTCCTCCATGTCACTCCTCGATGTCGATCCTCCATGTCACTCCTCCATGTCACTACTACATGTCCCTCATCCATGTCAATCCTCAATGAAACTCCTTCATATAACTCCTCCATGCCGCTCCTCCACGTCACTGCTCTATGTCACTCCACTATGTCACTCCTCCATGCCACTCTTCCATGTCTCTCATCCATGTCGCTCCCCCATGTCACTCCTACATGTCACTCCTCCATGTCAATCCTACATGTCACTCCTTCATTTCACTCCTCCATGTCATTCCTCTATGTCACTCCTCTATTTCGCTCCTCCACGTCACTCCTCTATGTCACTCCTCCATTTCACTCCTCAATATTACATCACTCCTCTATGTCACTCCTCCATGTCACCTCTCCATGTCAGCTTTCCTTGCTCCTCAATGTCCCTCCTCCATGTCACTCCTCCTTCTCACTTCTCCATGTCACTCCTCCGTGTCACTCAATGAAACTCCTTCATATCACTCCTCTATGTCGCTCCTCCATGTCACTCCTCTATGTCACTCCACTATGTCACTCCTCCATGCCACTCTTCCATGTCTCTCATCCATGTCACTCCTCTATGTCACTCCTAAATGTCACCCCTCCATGTCACTTCTCAAATAAACTCCTCCATGTCACTCCTAAATGTCACTCCTCCATGTCACTCCTACATGTCACTCCTCCATGTCACTCCTCCATGTCACTCCTTCTTGCTGCTCCATGTCACTCCTCTATGTCACTCCTCTATTTTGCTCCTCAATATTACGTCACTCCTCTATGTCACTCCTCCATGTCACCTCTCCATGTCACTCCTCCTTCTCACTCCTAAATGTCACTCCTCCATGTCACTCCTACATGTCACTCCTCCATGTCACTCCTCCATGTCACTCCTTCTTGCTGCTCCATGTCACTCCTCTATGTCACTCCTCCATTTCACTCCTCAATATTACGTCACTCCTCTATGTCACTCCTCCATGTCACCTCTCCATGTCACTCCTCCTTCTCACTCCTCCATGTCACCCCTCCATGTCACTTCTCAATGAAACTCCTCCATGTCACTCCTCCATGTCACTCCTCCATGTCACCCCTCCATGTCACTCCTCCATGTCACTCCTCCATGTCACTCCTTCTTGCTGCTCCATGTCACTCCTCTATGTCACTCCTCTATTTTGCTCCTCCACGTCACTCCTCTATGTCACTCCTCCATTTCACTCCTCAATATTACGTCACTCCCCCATTTCACCCCTCCATGTCACTCCTCCATGTCACTCTTCCTTGCTCCTCAATGTGACTCCTCCACATCACTCCTCTATGTCACTCCTCCATGTCACTCCTCCATGTCACTCCTCCATGTCACTCCTCCATATCGCTCCTCCATGTTGCTCCTCCACGTCACTCCTCCATGTCACTCCTCCTTCTCACTCCGCCATGTCACTCCGCCATGTCACTCCTCCATGTCACTCCTCCATGTCACTCTTCTTTGCTCCTTAATGTCACTCCTCCACATCACTCCTCTTTGTCACTCCTCCTTGTCACTCCTCCTTCTCACTCCTCCATGTCACTCCTCCATGTCACTCCTCCATGTCTCTCATCCATGTTGCTCCCCCATGTCACTCCTACATGTCGCTCCTTCATGTCACTCCTTCTTGCTGCTCCATGTCACTCCTCTATGTCACTCCTCTTTTTCGCTCCTCCATGTCACTCTTATTTTCTCCTCAATGTCACTCCTCCACATCACTCCTCTATGTCACTCCTCCTTGTCACTCCTCCTTCTCACTCCTCCATGTCACTCCACCATTTCAATCCTCCATGTCATTCCTCCATGTCACTCCTCCATTTCTCTCATCCATGTAGCTCCCCCATGTCACTCCTACATGTCGCTCCTCCATGTCACTCCTTCTTGCTGCTCCATTTCACTCCTCCATGCCGCTCCTCCACGTCACTCCTCTATGTCACTCCACTATGTCACTCCTCCATAACACTCTTCCATGTCTCTCATCCATGTCGCTCCCCCATGTCACTCCTGCATGTCACTCCTTCATGTAACTCCTACATGTCACTCCTCCATGTCACTCATCCATGTCGCTCCCCCATGTCACTCCTACATGTCACTCCTTCATGTCACTCCTACATGTCACTCCTCCATGTCACTCCTCCATATCACT
Organism: Sebastes fasciatus; assembly: GCF_043250625.1. NCBI lineage: Eukaryota > Metazoa > Chordata > Actinopteri > Perciformes > Sebastidae > Sebastes > Sebastes fasciatus. The sequence continues at coordinate 35,583,000 of NC_133806.1, read as the reverse complement.
CCTTCTTGCAGCTCCATGTAACTCCTCTGTCACTCCTCTATTTTGCTCCTCCACATCACTCCTCCATGTCACCTCTCCATGTCACTCCTCTTTCTCACTCCTCCATGTCACTCCTCCATGTCGCTCCTCCACGTCACTCCTCTATGTCCCTACTCCATGTCACTCCTCGATGTCGATCCGCCATGTCACTCCTCCATGTCACTACTACATGTCCCTCATCCATGTCACTCCTCCATGAAGCTCCACCATGTCATTCCTCCATGTCACTCTTCCTTGCTCCTCAATGTCACTCCTCAATGAAACTCCTTCATATAACTCCTCCATGCCGCTCCTCCACGTCACTGCTCTATGTCACTACACTATGTCACTCCTCCATGCCACTCTTCCATGTCTCTCATCCATTTCGCTCCCCCATGTCACTCCTGCATGTCACTCCTTCAAGTCACTCCTACATGTCACTCCTCCATGTCACTCATCCATGTCGCTCCCCCATGTCACTCCTACATGTCACTCCTTCATGTCACTCCTACATGTCACTCCTCCATGTCACTCCTCCATATCACTCCTTCTTGCTGCTCCATGTAACTCCTCTGTCACTCCTCTATTTTGCTCTTCCACATCACTCCTCCATGTCACCTCTCCATGTCACTCCTTTTTCTCACTCCTCCATGTCAATCCTCCATGTCGCTCCTCCACGTCACTCCTCTATGTCACTCCTCCATGTCACTCCTCGATGTCGATCCTCCATGTCACTCCTCCATGTCACTACTACATGTCCCTCATCCATGTCACTCCTCCATGAAGCTCCACCATGTCATTCCTCCATGTCACTCTTCCTTGCTCCTCAATGTCACCCCTCCATGTCACTCCTCAATGAAACTCCTTCATATAACTCCTCCATGCCGCTCCTCCACGTCACTGCTCTATGTCACTCCACTATGTCACTCCTCCATGCCACTTTTCCATGTCTCTTATCCATGTCACTCCCCCATGTCACTCCTACATGTCACTCCTCCATGTCACTCCTACATGTCACTCCTCCATGTCACTCCTCCATGTCATTCCTCTATGTCACTCCTCTATTTCGCTCCTCCACGTCACTCCTCTATGTCACTCCTCCATGTCACCTCTCCATGTCAGCTTTCCTTGCTCCTCAATGTCCCTCCTCCATGTCACTCCTCCTTCTCACTCCTCCATGTCACCCCTCCGTGTCACTCAATGAAACTCCTTCATATCACTCCTCTATGTCGCTCCTCCACGTCACTCCTCTATGTCACTCCACTATGTCACTCCTCCATGCCACTCTTCCATGTCTCTCATCCATGTCACTCCTCTATGTCACTCCTAAATGTCACTCCTCCATGTCACTCCTCCATGTCACTCCTTCTTGCTGCTCCATGTCGCTCCTCCACGTCACTCCTCGATGTCGATCCTCCATGTCACTCCTCCATGTCACTACTACATGTCCCTCATCCATGTCACTCCTCCATGTCATTCCTCTATGTCACTCCTCTATTTCGCTCCTCCACGTCACTCCTCTATGTCACTCCTCCATGTCACTCCTCCATATCACTCCTCCATGTCGATCCTCCATGTCACTCCTCCATGTCACTACTATATGTCCCTCATCCATGTCACTCCTCCATGAAGCTCCACCATGTCATTCACTCCATGTCACTCCTCCATGTCACTACTACATGTCCCTCATCCATGTCACTCCTTCATGTCATTCCTCTATGTCACTCCTCTATTTCGCTCCTCCACGTCACTCCACTATGTCACTCCTCCATTTCACTCCTCAATATTACATCACTCCTCTATGTCACTCCTAAATGTCACTCCTCCATTTCACTCCTCCATGTCACTCCTCCATGTCACTCCTTGTTGCTGCTCCATGTCACTCCTCTATGTCACTCTTCTATTTCGCTCCTCCACGTCACTCCTCTATATCACCCCTCCATTTCACTCCTCAATATTACAGCACTCCTCCATGTCACTTCTTCTTGCTGCTCCACGTCGCTCCTCCATGTCACTCCTCAATGTCGATCCTCCATGTCATTCCTCCATGTCACTACTACATGTCCCTCCTCCATGTCACTCCTCCATGAAGCACCACCATGTTATTCCTCCATGTCACTCTTCCTTGCTCCTCAATGTCCCTCCTCCATGTCACTGCTCCTTCTCACTCCTCCAGATCACCCCTCCGTGTCACTCCTCAATGAAACTCCTTCATATCACTCCTCCATGTCACCCCTCCATGTCACTCCTCCATGTCACTCCTTGCTGCTCCACGTCGCTCCTCCATGTCACTCCTCCATGTCACCTCGCCATGTCACTCCTCTTTCTCACTCCTCCATGTCCCCCTTCCATGTCACTCCTCCATGTCGCTCCTCCACATCACACCTCTATGTCACTCCACCATGTCACTCCTCAATGTCGATCCTCCATGTCACTCCTCCATGTCACCACTACATGTCCCTCAGCCATGTCACTCCTCCATGAAGCTCCACCATGTCATTCCTCCATGTTACTCTTCCTTGCTCCTCAATGTCACCCCTCCGTGTCACTCCTCAATGAAACTCCTTCATATCACTCCTCCATGTCGCTCCTCCACGTCACTCCTCTATGTCACTCCACTATGTCACTCCACCATGCCAATCTTCCATGTCTCTCATCCATGTCGCTACCCCATGTCACTCCTACATGTCACTTCTCCATGTCACTCCTACATGTCACTCCTCCATCTCACTCCTCCATGTCACTCCTTCTTGCTGCTCCATGTCACTCCTCTATGTTACTCCTCTATTTCGCTCGTCCACATCACTCCTCTTTGTCACTCCTACATTTCACTCCTCAATATTACGTCACTCCTCCATGTCACCCCTCCATGTCACTTCTCAATGAAACTCCTCCATGTCACTCCTCCATGTCGCTCCTCCTCGTCACTCCTCTATGTCACTCCTTCATGTCACTCTTCCATGTCTATCATCCATGTCGCTCCCCCATGTCACTCCTCCATGTCACCCCTCCATGTCACTCCTCCATGTCACTCCTTCTTGCTGCTCCAAGTCGCTCCTTTATGTCACTCCTCCATGTCACTCCTACATGTCACTCCTCCATGTCACTCATCCATGTCGCTCCCCCATGTCACTCCTACATGTCACTCCATCATGTCACTCCTACATGTCACTCCTCCATATCCCTCCTTCTTGCTGCTCCATGTAACTCCTCTGTCACTCCTCTATTTTGCTCCTCTACATCACTCCTCCATGTCACCTCTCCATGCCACTCTTCCATGTCTCTCATCCATGTCGCTCCCCCATGTCACTCCTACATGTCACTCCTCCATGTCACTCCTACATGTCACTTCTCCATGTCACTCCTCCATATCACTCCTTCTTGCTGCTCCATGTAACTCCTCTGTCACTCCTCTATTTTGCTACTCCACATCACTCCTCCATGTCACCTCTCCATGTCACTCCTCTTTCTCACTCCTCCTTTGTCACCCCTCCATGTCACTCCTCCATGTCACTCCTCCATGTCAATCCTCAATGTCGATCCTCCATGTCACTCCTCCATGTTACTCCTCAATGTCGATCCTACATGTCACTCCTCCATGTCACCCCTCCATGTCACTCCTCCATGTCACTCCTTCTTGATGCTCCACGTCGCTCCTCCATGTCACTCCTCCATATCACCTCTCAATGTCACTCCTCTTTCTCACTCCTCAATGTCAATCCTCCATGTCACTCCTCCATGTCACTACTACATGTCCCTCATCCATTTCACTCCTCCATGAAGCTCCACCATGTCATTCCTCCATGTCACTCTTCCTTGCTCCTCAATGTCACACCTCCGTGTCACTCCTCAATGAAACTCCTTCATATCACTCCTCCTTCTCACTCCGCCATGTCACTCCTCCACGTAACTCCTCTATGTCACTCCACCATGTCACTCCACCATTTCAATCCTCCATGTCATTCCTCCATATCACTCCTCCATGTCACTCCTCCATGTCTCTCATCCATGTAGCTCCCCCATGTTACTCCTACATCTCGCTCCTCCATGTCACTCCTTCTTGCTGCTCCATTTCACTCCTCTATGTCACTCCTCTATTTCGCTCCTCCACGTAACTCCTCCATGTCACCTCTCCATGTCACTCCTCTTTCTCACTCCTCCACGTTACCCCTCCATGTCACTCCTCCATGTCACTCCTCCACGTCTCTCCTCTATGTCACTCCTCCATGTCACTCCTCCATGTCACTCCTCAATGTCGATCCTCCATGTCACTCCTCCATGTCACTACTACATGTCCCTCCTCCATGTCACTCCTCCTTGAAGCTCCACCATGTCATTCCTCCATGTCACTCTTCCTTGCTCCTCAATGTCCCTCCTCCATGTCACTCCTCCTTCTCACTCCTCCATGTCACCCCTCCGTGTCACTCCTCAATGAAACTCCTTCATATCACTCCATGTCGCTCCTCCACGTCACTCCTCTATGTCACTCCACTATGTCACTCCAACATGCCAATCTTCCATGTCTCTCATCCATGTCTCTCATCCATGTCGCTACCCCATGTCACTCCTACATGTCACTTCTCCATGTCACTCCTACATGTCACTCCTCCATCTCACTCCTCCATTTCACTCCTTCTTGCTGCTCCATGTCACTCCTCTATGTCACTCCTCTATTTCGCTCGTCCACATCACTCCTCTTTGTCACTCCTCCATTTCACTCCTCAATATTACGTCACTCCTCCATGTCACCCCTCCATGTCACTTCTCAATGAAACTCCTCCATGTCACTCCTCCATGTCGCTCCTCCTCGTCACTCCTCTATGTCACTCCTTCATGTCACTCTTCCATGTCTATCATCCATGTCGCTCCCCCATGTCACTCCTCCATGTCACCCCTCCATGTCACTCCTCCATGTCACTCCTTCTTGCTGCTCCAAGTCGCTCCTTTATGTCACTCCTCCATGTCAACTCTCCATGTCACTCCTCCTTCTCACTCCTCCATGTCACCCCTCCATGTCACTCCTACATGTCACTTCTCCATGTCACTCCTACATGTCACTCCTCCATCTCACTCCTCCATGTCACTCCTTCTTGCTGCTCCATGTCACTCCTCTATGTAACTGCTCTATTTCGCTCGTCCACATCACTCCTCTTTGTCACACCTCCATTTCACTCCTCAATATTACGTCACTCTTCCATGTCACTCCTCCATGTCGCTCCTCCTCGTCACTCCTCTATTTCACTCCTTCATGTCACTCTTCCATGTCTATCATCCATGTCGCTCCCCCATGTCACTCCTACATGTCACTCCTCCATGTCACTCCTCCTTCTCACTCCTCCATGTCACCCCTCCATGTCACTCCTCCATGTCACTCCTCAATGTCGATCCTCCATGTCACTCCTCCATGTCACTACTACATGTCCCTCCGCCATGTCACTTCTCCATGAAACTCCACCATGTCGCTCCTCCACGTCACTCCTCTATGTCACTCCTCTATGTCACTCCACTATGTCACTCCTCCATGCCAATCTTCCATGTCTCTCATCCATGTCGCTCCCCCATGTCACTCCTACATGTCACTTTTCCATGTCACTCCTACATGTCACTCCTCCATCTCACTCCTCCATGTCACTCCTTCTTGCTGCTCCATGTCACTCCTCTATGTCACTCCTCTATTTCGCTCGTCCACGTCACTCCTCTATGTCACTCCTCCATTTCACTACTCAATATTACATCACTCCTCTATGTAACTCCTCCATGTCACCTCTCCATGTCACTCCTCCTTCTCACTCCTCCATGTCACCCCTCCATGTCACTTCTCAATGAAACTCCTCCATGTCACTCCTCCATGTCGCTCCTCCTCGTCACTCCTCTATGTCGCTCCTTCATGTCACTCTTCCATGTCTATAATCCATGTCGCTCCCCCATGTCACTCCTACATGTCACTCCTCAATGTCACTCCTCCATGTCACCCCTCCATTTCACTCCTCCATGTCACTCTTCTTTGCTCCTCCATGTCACTCATCTACATCACTCCTCTATGTCACTCCTCCATGTCACTCCTCCATGTCACTTCTCAATGTCACTCCTCATTCTCACTCCTCCATGTCACCCCTCCATGTTACTCCTCCATGTCACTCCTCAATGTCGATCCTCCATGTCACTCCTCCATGTCACTCCTCCATGTCACTCCTCCACGTCTCTCCTCTATGTCACTCCTCCATGTCACTCCTCCATGTCACTCCTCAATGTCGATCCTCCATGTCACTCCTCAATGTCGATCCTCCATGTCACTTCTCCAGGTCACCCCTCCATGTCACTCCTCCATGTCACTCCTTCTTGCTAATCCACGTCGCTCCTTTATGTCACTCCTCCATGTCACCTCTCCATGTCACTCCTCCTTCTCACTCAACCATGTCACCCCTCCATGTCACTCCTCCATGTCGCTCCTCAATGTCGATCCTCCATGTCACTCCTCCATGTCACTACTACATGTCCCTCCTCCATGTCACTCCTCCATGAAGCTCCACCATGTCATTCCTCCATGTCACTCTTCCTTGCTCCTCAATGTCCCTCCTCCATATCACTCCTCCTTCTCACTCCTCCATGTCACCCCTCCCTGTCCCTCCTCCATGTCACTCCTCCATGAAGCTCCACCATGTCATTCCTCCATGTCACTCTTCCTTGCTCCTCAATGTCCCTCCTCCATATCACTCCTCCTTCTCACTCCTCCATGTCACTCCTCTATGTCACTCCTTCATGTCACTCTTCCATGTCTATCACCCAAGTCGCTCCCCCATGTCACTCCTACATGTCGCTCCCCCATGTCACTCCTACATGTCACTCCTTCATGTCACTCCTACATGTCACTCCTCCATGTCACTCCTCCATATCACTCCTTCTTGCTGCTCCATGTAACTCCTCTGTCACTCCTCTATTTTGCTCCTCCACATCACTCCTCTATGTCACCTCTCCATGTCACTCCTCCATGTCACTCCTCCATGTCACTCCTCAATGTCGATCCTCCATGTCACTCCTCCATGTTACTCCTCAATGTCGATCCTCCATGTCACTACTACATGTCCCCCCATGTCACTCCTCCATGAAGCACCACCATGTTATTCCTCCATGTCACTCTTCCTTGCTCCTCAATGTCCCTCCTCCATCTCACTGCTCCTTCTCACTCCTCCATGTCACCCCTCTGTGTCACTCCTCAATGAAACTCCTTCATATCACTCCTCCATGTCACCCCTCCATGTCACTCCTCCATGTCACTCCTTGCTGCTCCACGTCGCTCCTCCATGTCACTCCTCCATGTCACCTCTCCATGTCACTCCTCTTTCTCACTCCTCCATGTCACCCCTCCATGTCACTCCTCCATGTCGCTCCTCCACGTCACTCCTCTATGTCACTCCTCAATGTCACTCCTCAATGTCGATCTTCCATGTCACACCTCTATGTCACTACTACATGTCCCTCATCCATCTCACTCCTCCATGAAGCTCCACCATGTCATTTCTCCATGTTACTCTTCCTTGCTCCTCAATGTCACCCCTCCGTTTCACTCCTCAATGAAACTCCTTCATATCACTCCTCCATGCCGCTCCTCCACGTCACTCCTCTATGTCACTCCACTATGTCACTCCTCCATGAAGCACCACCATGTTATTCCTCCATGTCACTCTTCCTTGCTCCTCAATGTCCCTCCTCCATCTCACTGCTCCTTCTCACTCCTCCATGTCACCCCTCTGTGTCACTCCTCAATGAAACTCCTTCATATCACTCCTCCATGTCACCCCTCCATGTCACTCCTCCATGTCACTCCTTGCTGCTCCACGTCGCTCCTCTATGTCACTCCTCCATTTCACTACTCAATATTACATCACTCCTCTATGTAACTCCTCCATGTCACCTCTCCATGTCACTCCTCCTTCTCACTCCTCCATGTCACCCCTCCATGTCACTTCTCAATGAAACTCCTCCATGTCACTCCTCCATGTCGCTCCTCCTCGTCACTCCTCTATGTCACTCCTTCATGTCACTCTTCCATGTCTATAATCCATGTCGCTCCCCCATGTCACTCCTCCATGTCACGCCTCCATTTCACTCCTCCATTTCACTCCTCAATATTAAATCCCTTCTCTATGTAACTCCTCCATGTCACCTCTCCATGTCACCCCTCCTTCTCACTCCTCCATGTCACCCCTCCATTTCACTTCTCAATGAAACTCCACCATGTGATTCCTCCATGTCACTCTTCCTTGCTCCTCAATGTCCCTCCTCCATGTCACTCCTCCTTCTCACTCCTCTATTTCGCTCCTCCACGTTACTCCTCTATGTCACTCCTCCATGTCACCTCTCCATGTCACTCCTCCTTCTCATTCCTCCATGTCACCTCTCCATGTCACTCCTCCTTCTCACTCCTTCATGTCCCCCCTCCATGTCACTTCTCAATGAAACTCCTCCATGTCACTCCTCCATGTCGCTCCTCCTTGTCACTCTTCCATGTCACTCCTTCTTGCTGCTCCACGTCGCTCCTCCATGTCACTCCTCCATGTCACCTCTCCATGTCACTCCTCTTTGTCACTCCTCTATTTCGCTCCTCCACTTCACTCCTCTATGTCACTCCTTCATGTCACTCTTCCATGTCTATCATCCATGTCGCTCCCCCATGTCACTCCTACATGTCACTCCTACATGTCACTCCTCCATGTCACCCCTCCTTCTCACTCCTCCATGTCACTCCTCCACGTCTCTCCTCTATGTCACTCCTCCATGTCACTCCTCCATGTCACTCCTCAATGTCGATCCTCCATGTCACTCCTCAATGTCGATCCTCCATGTCACTTCTCCAGGTCACCCCTCCATGTCACTCCTCCATGTCACTCCTTCTTGCTAATCCACGTCGCTCCTTTATGTCACTCCTCCATGTCACCTCTCCATGTCACTCCTCCTTCTCACTCAACCATGTCACCCCTCCATGTCACTCCTCCATGTCGCTCCTCAATGTCGATCCTCCATGTCACTCCTCCATGTCACTACTACATGTCCCTCCTCCATGTCACTCCTCCATGAAGCTCCACCATGTCATTCCTCCATGTCACTCTTCCTTGCTCCTCAATGTCCCTCCTCCATATCACTCCTCCTTCTCACTCCTCCATGTCACCCCTCCCTGTCCCTCCTCCATGTCACTCCTCCATGAAGCTCCACCATGTCATTCCTCCATGTCACTCTTCCTTGCTCCTCAATGTCCCTCCTCCATATCACTCCTCCTTCTCACTCCTCCATGTCACTCCTCTATGTCACTCCTTCATGTCACTCTTCCATGTCTATCACCCAAGTCGCTCCCCCATGTCACTCCTACATGTCGCTCCCCCATGTCACTCCTACATGTCACTCCTTCATGTCACTCCTACATGTCACTCCTCCATGTCACTCCTCCATATCACTCCTTCTTGCTGCTCCATGTAACTCCTCTGTCACTCCTCTATTTTGCTCCTCCACATCACTCCTCTATGTCACCTCCCCATGTCACTCCTCCATGTCACTCCTCCATGTCACTCCTCAATGTCGATCCTCCATGTCACTCCTCCATGTTACTCCTCAATGTCGATCCTCCATGTCACTACTACATGTCCCCCCATGTCACTCCTCCATGAAGCACCACCATGTTATTCCTCCATGTCACTCTTCCTTGCTCCTCAATGTCCCTCCTCCATCTCACTGCTCCTTCTCACTCCTCCATGTCACCCCTCTGTGTCACTCCTCAATGAAACTCCTTCATATCACTCCTCCATGTCACCCCTCCATGTCACTCCTCCATGTCACTCCTTGCTGCTCCACGTCGCTCCTCCATGTCACTCCTCCATGTCACCTCTCCATGTCACTCCTCTTTCTCACTCCTCCATGTCACCCCTCCATGTCACTCCTCCATGTCGCTCCTCCACGTCACTCCTCTATGTCACTCCTCAATGTCACTCCTCAATGTCGATCTTCCATGTCACACCTCTATGTCACTACTACATGTCCCTCATCCATCTCACTCCTCCATGAAGCTCCACCATGTCATTTCTCCATGTTACTCTTCCTTGCTCCTCAATGTCACCCCTCCGTTTCACTCCTCAATGAAACTCCTTCATATCACTCCTCCATGCCGCTCCTCCACGTCACTCCTCTATGTCACTCCACTATGTCACTCCTCCATGAAGCACCACCATGTTATTCCTCCATGTCACTCTTCCTTGCTCCTCAATGTCCCTCCTCCATCTCACTGCTCCTTCTCACTCCTCCATGTCACCCCTCTGTGTCACTCCTCAATGAAACTCCTTCATATCACTCCTCCATGTCACCCCTCCATGTCACTCCTCCATGTCACTCCTTGCTGCTCCACGTCGCTCCTCTATGTCACTCCTCCATTTCACTACTCAATATTACATCACTCCTCTATGTAACTCCTCCATGTCACCTCTCCATGTCACTCCTCCTTCTCACTCCTCCATGTCACCCCTCCATGTCACTTCTCAATGAAACTCCTCCATGTCACTCCTCCATGTCGCTCCTCCTCGTCACTCCTCTATGTCACTCCTTCATGTCACTCTTCCATGTCTATAATCCATGTCGCTCCCCCATGTCACTCCTCCATGTCACGCCTCCATTTCACTCCTCCATTTCACTCCTCAATATTAAATCCCTTCTCTATGTAACTCCTCCATGTCACCTCTCCATGTCACCCCTCCTTCTCACTCCTCCATGTCACCCCTCCATTTCACTTCTCAATGAAACTCCACAATGTGATTCCTCCATGTCACTCTTCCTTGCTCCTCAATGTCCCTCCTCCATGTCACTCCTCCTTCTCACTCCTCTATTTCGCTCCTCCACGTTACTCCTCTATGTCACTCCTCCATGTCACCTCTCCATGTCACTCCTCCTTCTCATTCCTCCATGTCACCTCTCCATGTCACTCCTCCTTCTCACTCCTTCATGTCCCCCCTCCATGTCACTTCTCAATGAAACTCCTCCATGTCACTCCTCCATGTCGCTCCTCCTTGTCACTCTTCCATGTCACTCCTTCTTGCTGCTCCACGTCGCTCCTCCATGTCACTCCTCCATGTCACCTCTCCATGTCACTCCTCTTTGTCACTCCTCTATTTCGCTCCTCCACTTCACTCCTCTATGTCACTCCTTCATGTCACTCTTCCATGTCTATCATCCATGTCGCTCCCCCATGTCACTCCTACATGTCACTCCTACATGTCACTCCTCCATGTCACCCCTCCTTCTCACTCCTCCATGTCACTCCGCCATTTCAATCCTCCAAGTCGATTCTCCATATCGGTCCTCCATATCACTCGTCCTTATCACTCTTTCTTGCTCCCCCATGTCACTCCTCTATGTCACTCCTCCATGTCACTCCTTCTTGTTGCTCCACATCGCTCCTCCGTGTCACTCCTTCTTGCTGCTCCACGTCGCTCCCCCATGTCACTCCTCTATATCACTCCTCTATTTCGCTCCTCCAACTCACTCCTCAATGTCACTCCTCCATGTCACTCCCCCTTGTCATTATTACATATCGCTTCTCCATATCTTCCATGTCACTCCTCCATGTCTCTCATCCATGTATTTCCTCCTTGTCACTCCTACTTGTCCTACTTGTGCCATGTCGCTCATCCTTGCTCGTCCGTGGATCTCCTCCATGTCACTCCAGAATGTCACTCCAGAATATCAACCCTCCATTTCCCTCCGCCATGTCACTCCTCCATGTCACCCTTCCATGTCACTCCTCCATGTCACTCCTTCTTGCTGCTCCACGTCGCTCCTCCATTTCACTCCTTCTTGCTGCTCCACGTTGCTCCTCCATGTCACTCCTCTACATCACTCCTCTATGTCACTCCTCCATGTCACTCCTTCTTCTCACTCCTCCATGTCACTCCGCCATTTCAATCCTCCATGTCATTCCTCCATTTCACTCCTCCATGTCACTCCTCCATGTCACTGTTCCTTGCTCCTCAATGTTACTCCTCCATGTCACTCCTCTATGTCACTCCTCCATATCGCTCCCCCATGTCACTCCTACATGTCACTCCTCCATGTCACTCCTACATGTCACTCCTCCAAGTCACTCCTCCATGTAACTCCTTCTTGCTGCTCCATATCACTCCTCTATGTCACTCCTCTATTTCGCTCGTCCACGTCACTCCTCTATGTCACTCCTCTATGTCACTCCTCCATTTCACTCCTCAATATTACGTCACTCCTCTATGTCACTCCTCCATGTCACCTCTCCATGTCACTCCTCCTTCTCACTCCTCCATGTCACCCCTCCATGTTACTCCTCCATGTCGCTCCTCAATGTCGATCCTCCATGTCACTCCTCCATGTCACTCCTCCATGTCACTCCTCCACGTCTCTCCTCTATGTCACTCCTCCATGTCACCCCTCCATGTTACTCCTCCATGTCGCTCCTCAATGTCGATCCTCCATGTCACTCCTCCATGTCACTCCTCCATGTCACTCCTCCACGTCTCTCCTCTATGTCACTCCTCCATGTCACTCCTCCATGTCACTCCTCAATGTCGATCCTCCATGTCACTCCTCAATGTCAATCCTCCATGTCACTTCTCCATGTCACCCCTCCATGTCACTCCTCCATGTCACTCCTTCTTGCTAATCCACGTCGCTCCTTTATGTCACTCCTCCATGTCACCTCTCCATGTCACTCCTCCTTCTCACTCAACCATGTCACCCCTCCATGTCACTCCTCCATGTCGCTCCTCAATGTCGATCCTCCATGTCACTCCTCCATGTCACTACTACATGTCCCTCCTCCATGTCACTCCTCCATGAAGCTCCACCATGTCATTCCACCATGTCACTCTTCCTTGCTCCTCAATGTCCCTCCTCCATATCACTCCTCCTTCTCACTCCTCCATGTCACCCCTCCCTGTCCCTCCTCCATGTCACTCCTCCATGAAGCTCCACCATGTCATTCCTCCATGTCACTCTTCCTTGCTCCTCAATGTCCCTCCTCCATATCACTCCTCCTTCTCACTCCTCCATGTCACTCCTCTATGTCACTCCTTCATGTCAAACCTCCATGTCGCTCCTACATGTCACTCCTCCATATCACTCCTCTATGTCACTCCTCCATGCGACTCTTCCATGTCTCTCATCCATGTCGCTCCCCCATGTCACTCCTACATGTCACTCCTCCATGTCACTCCTACATGTCACTCCTCCATGTCACTCCTCCATGTCACTCCTTCTTGCTGCTCCATATCACTCCTCTATGTCACTCCTCTATTTCGCTCGTCCACGTCACTCCTCTATGTCACTCCTCCATGTCACCTCTCCATGTCACTCCTCCTTCTCACTCCTCCATGTCACCCCTCCATGTCACTTCTCAATGAAACTCCTCCATGTCACTTCTCCATGTCGCTCCTCCTCGTCACTCTACTCTGTCACTCCTTCATGTCACTCTTCCATGTCTATCATCCATGTCGCTCCCCCATGTCACTCCTACATGTCACTCCTCCATGTCACTCCTCCATGTCACTCCTTCTTGCTGCTCCACGTCGCTCCTCCATGTCACTACTCCATTTCACTCCTCAATATTACATCACTCCTCTATGTAACTCCTCCATGTCACCTCTCCATGTCACTCCTCCTTCTCACTCCTCCATGTCACCCCTCCATGTCACTTCTCAATATCACTCCTCATTCTCACTCCTCCATGTCACACCTCCATGTTACTCCTCCATGTCGCTCCTCAATGTCGATCCTCCATGTCACTCCTCCATGTCACTCCTCCATGTCACTCCTCAATGTCGATCGTCCATGTCACTCCTCAATGTCAATCCTACATGTCACTTCTCCATGTCACCCCTCCATGTCACTCCTCCATGTCACTCCTTCTTGCTAATCCACGTCGCTCCTTTATGTCACTCCTCCATGTCACCTCTCCATGTCACTCCTCCTTCTCACTCAACCATGTCACCCCTCCATGTCACTTCTCTATGTCACTCCTTCATGTCACTCTTCCATGTCTATCACCCAAGTCGCTCCCCCATGTCACTCCTACATGTCACTTCTCCATGTCACTCCTCCATGTCACCTCTCCATGTCACTCCTCCAAGTCACTCCTTTTTGCTGCTCCACGTTGCTCCTTTATGTCACTCCTCCATGTCACCTCTCCATGTCACTCATCATTCTCACTCCTCCATGTCACCCCTCCATGTCACTCCTCCATGTCGCTCCTCAATGTCGATCCTCCTCTGTCACTCCTCTATTTCGCTCCTCCACGTAACTCCTCCATGTCACCTCTCCATGTCACTCCTCTTTCTCACTCCTCCACGTTACCCCTCCATGTCACTCCTCCATGTCAATCCTCCACGTCTCTCCTCTATGTCACTCATCCATGTCGCTCCCCCATGTCACTCCTACATGTCACTCCTCCATGTCACCCCTCCATTTCACTCCTCCATGTCACTCCTTCTTGATGCTCCATGTCGCTCCTCCATGTCACTCCTCCATGTCACCTCTCCATGTCACTCCTCTTTCTCACTCCTCAATGTCGATCCTCCATGTCACTCCTCCATGTCACTACTACATGTCCCTCATCCATTTCACTCCTCCATGAAGCTCAACCATGTCATTCCTCCATGTCACTCTTCCTTGCTCCTCAATGTCACACCTCCGTGTCACTCCTCAATGAAACTCCTTCATATCACTCCTCCATGCCGCTCCTCCACGTCACTCCTCTATGTAACTCCACTATGTCACTCCTCCATGCCACTCTTTCATGTCGCTCCCCCATGTCACTCCTACATGTCACTCCTCCATGTCACTCCTCCATATCACTCCTTCTTGCTGCTCCATGTAACTCCTCTATGTCACTCCTCTATTTCGCTCCTCCACGTAACTCCTCCATGTCACCTCTCCATGTCACTCCTCTTCCTCACTCCTCCACGTTACCCCTCCATGTCACTCCTCCATGTCACTCCTCCACGTCTCTCCTCTATGTCACTCCGCCATGTCACTCCTCCATGTCACTCCTCAATGTCGATCCTCCAGGTCACTCCTCCATGTCACTACTACATGTCCCTCCTCCGTGTCACTCCTCCATGAAGCACCACCATGTTATTCCCCCATGTCACTCTTCCTTGCTCCTCAATGTCCCTCCTCCATCTCACTGCTCCTTCTCACTCCTCCATGTCACCCCTCTGTGTCACTCCTCAATGAAACTCCTTCATATCACTCCTCCATGTCACCCCTCCATGTCACTCCTCTATGTCACTCCACTATGTCACTCCTCCATGCCACTCTTCCATGTCTCTCATCCATGTCGCTCCCCCATGTCACTCCTACATGTCACTCCTTCTTGCTGCTCCATGTAACTCCTCTGTCACTCCTCTATTTTGCTCCTCCACATCACTCCTCCATGTCACCTCTCCATGTCACTCCTCTTTCTCACTCCTCCTTTGTCACCCCTCCATGTCACTCCTCCATGTCACTCCTCCATGTCAATCCTCAATGTCGAACCTCCATGTCACTCCTCCATGTTACTCCTCAATGTCGATCCTCCATGTCACTCCTCCATGTCACTACTACATATCCCTCCATGTCACCCCTCCATGTCACTCCTCCATGTCGCTCCTCCACATCACACCTCTATGTCACTCCTCCATGTCACTCCTCAATGTCAATCCTCCATGTCACTCCTCCATGTTACTCTTCCTTGCTCCTCAATGTCACCCCTCCGTGTCACTCCTCAATGAAACTCCTTCATATCACTCCTCCATGCCGCTCCTCCACGTCACTCCTCTATGTCACTCCACTATGTCACTCCTCCATGTCACTCTTCCATGTCTCTCATCCATGTCGCTCCCCCATGTCACTCCTACATGTCACTCCTCCATGTCACTCCTACATGTCACTCCTCCATGTCACTCCTCCATATCACTCCTTCTTGCTGCTCCATGTAACTCCTCTGTCACTCCTCTATTTTGCTCCTCCACATCACTCCTCCATGTCACCTCTCCATGTCACTCCTCTTTCTCACTCCTCCTTGTCACTCCTTCATGTCACTCCTCAATGTCGATCCTCCATGTCAATCCTCCATGTTACTCCTCAATGTCGATCGTCCATGTCACTCCTCTATGTCACTACTACATGTCCCTCCATGTCACTCTTGAAGCACCACCATGTTATTCCTCCATGTCACTCTTCCTTGCTACTCAATGTCCCTCCTCCATGTCACTGCTCCTTCTCACTCCTCCATGTCACCCCTCCGTGTCACTCCTCAATGAAACTCCTTCATATCACTCCTCCATGTCACCCCTCCATGTCACTCCTCCATGTCACTCCTTGCTGCTCCACGTCGCTCCTCCATGTCACTCTTCCATGTCACCTCTCCATGTCACTCCTCTTTCTCACTCCTCCATGTCACCCCTCCATGTCACTCCTCCATGTCGCTCCTCCACGTCACTCCTCTATGTCACTCCTACATGTCCCTCATCCATGTCACTCCTCCATGAAGCTCCACCATGTCATTTCTCCATGTTACTCTTCCTTGCTCCTCAATGTCACCCCTCCGTGTCACTCCTCAATGAAACTCCTTCATATCACTCCTCCATGCCATGCCGCTCCTCCACGTCACTCCTCTATGTCACTCCACTATGTCACTCCTCCATGCCACTCTTCCATGTCTCTCATCCATGTCGCTCCCCCATGTCACTCCTACATGTCACTCCTTCATGTCACTCCTACATGTCCCTCCTCCATGTCACTCATCCATGTCGCTCCCCCATGTCACTCCTACATGTCACTCCTTCATGTCACTCCTACATGTCACTCCTCCATGTCACTCCTCCATATCACTCCTTCTTGCTGCTCCATGTAACTCCTCTGTCACTCCTCTATTTTGCTCCTCCACATCACTCCTCTATGTCACCTCTCCATGTCACTCCTCCATGTCACTCCTCCATGTCACTCCTCAATGTCGATCCTCCATGTCACTCCTCCATGTTACTCCTCAATGTCGATCCTCCATGTCACTCCTCCATGTCACTACTACATGTCCCTCCATGTCACTCCTCCATGAAGCACCACCATGTTATTCCTCCATGTCACTCTTCCTTGCTCCTCAATGTCCCTCCTCCATCTCACTGCTCCTTCTCACTCCTCCATGTCACCCCTCTGTGTCACTCCTCAATGAAACTCCTTCATATCACTCCTCCATGTCACCCCTCCATGTCACTCCTCCATGTCACTCCTTGCTGCTCCACGTCGCTCCTCCATGTCACTCCTCCATGTCACCTCTCCATGTCACTCCTCTTTCTCACTCCTCCATGTCACCCCTCCATGTCACTCCTCCATGTCGCTCCTCCACGTCACTCCTCTATGTCACTCCTCAATGTCACTCCTCAATGTCGATCCTCCATGTCACACCTCCATGTCACTACTACATGTCCCTCATCCATGTCACTCCTCCATGAAGCTCCACCATGTCATTTCTCCATGTTACTCTTCCTTGCTCCTCAATGTCACCCCTCCGTGTCACTCCTCAATGAAACTCCTTCATATCACTCCTCCATGCCGCTCCTCCACGTCACTCCTCTATGTCACTCCACTATGTCACTCCTCCATGAAGCACCACCATGTTATTCCTCCATGTCACTCTTCCTTGCTCTTCAATGTCCCTCCTCCATCTCACTGCTCCTTCTCACTCCTCCATGTCACCCCTCTGTGTCACTCCTCAATGAAACTCCTTCATATCACTCCTCCATGTCACCCCTCCATGTCACTCCTCCATGTCACTCCTTGCTGCTCCACGTCGCTCCTCCATGTCACTCCTCCATGTCACCTCTCCATGTCACTCCTCTTTCTCACTCCTCCATGTCACCCCTCCATGTCACTCCTCCATGTCGCTCTTCCACGTCACTCCTCTATGTCACTCCTCAATGTCACTCCTCAATGTCGATCCTCCATGTCACACCTCCATGTCACTACTACATGTCCCTCATCCATGTCACTCCTCCATGAAGCTCCACCATGTCATTTCTCCATGTTACTCTTCCTTGCTCCTCAATGTCACCCCTCCGTGTCACTCCTCAATGAAACTACTTCATATCACTCCTCCATACCGCTCCTCCACGTCACTCCTCTATGTCACTCCACTATGTCACTCCTCCATGCCACTCTTCCATGTCTCTCATCCATGTCGCTCCCCCATGTCACTCCTACATGTCACTCCTTCATGTCACTCCTACATGTCACTCCTCCATGTCACTCATCCATGTCGCTCCCCCATGTCACTCCTTCATGTCACTCCTTCATGTCACTCCTACATGTCACTCCTCCATGTCACTCCTCCATATCACTCCTTCTTGCTGCTCCATGTAACTCCTCTGTCACTCCTCTATTTTGCTCCTCCACATCACTCCTCCATGTCACCTCTCCATGCCACTCTTCCATGTCTCTCATCCATGTCGCTCCCCCATGTCACTCCTACATGTCACTCCTCCATGTCACTCCTACATGTCACTTCTCCATGTCACTCCTACATGTCACTCCTCCATGTCACTCTTCCATATCACTCCTTCTTGCTGCTCCATGTAACTCCTCTGTCACTCCTCTATTTTGCTCCTCCACATCACTCCTCCATTGTCACCTCTCCATGTCACTCCTCTTTCTCACTCCTCCTTTGTCACCCCTCCATGTCACTCCTCCATGTCACTCCTCCATGTCAATCCTCAATGTCGATCCTCCATGTCACTCCTCCATGTCAATACTACATATCCCTCCATGTCACTCCTCCATGAAGCACCACCATGTTATTCCTCCATGTCACTCTTCCTTGCTCCTCAATGTCCCTCCTCCATGTCACTGCTCCTTGTCACTCCTCCATTTCACCCCTCCGTGTCACTCCTCAATGAAACTCCTTCATATCACTCCTCCATGTCACCCCTACATGTCGCTCCCCCATGTCACTCCTACATGTCACTCCTTCATGTCACTCCTACATGTCACTCCTCCATGTCGCTCATCCATGTCGCTCCCCCATGTCACTCCTACATGTCACTCCTTCATGTCACTCCTACATGTCACTCCTCCATGTCACTCCTCCATATCACTCCTTCTTGCTGCTCCATGTTACTCCTCTGTCACTCCTCTATTTTGCTCCTCCACATCACTCCTCCATGTCACCTCTCCATGTCACTCCTCTTTCTCACTCCTCCATGTCACTCCTCCATGTCGCTCCTCCACGTCACTCCTCTATGTCACTGCTCCATGTCACTCCTCCATGTCACTCCTCGATGTCGATCCTCCATGTCACTCCTCCATGTCACTACTACATGTCCCTCATCCATGTCACTCCTCCATGAAGCTCCACCATGTCATTCCTCCATGTCACTCTTCCTTGCTCCTCAATGTCACCCCTCCATGTCACTCCTCAATGAAACTCCTTCATATCACTCCTCCATGCCGCTCCTCCACGTCACTGCTCTATGTCAATCCACTATGTCACTCCACCATGCCACTCTTCCATGTTTCTCAGCCATGTCGCTCCCCCATGTCACTCCTACATGTCACTCCTCCATGTCACTCCTACATGTCACTCCTTCATGTCACTCCTCCATGTCACTCCTCTATGTCACTCCTCTATTTCGCTCCTCAACGTCACTCCTCTATGTCACTCCTCCATTTCACTCCTCAATATTACATCACTCCTCTATGTCACTCCTCCATGTCACTCCACCATGTCACTCCTACATGTCACTCCTCCATGTCTCTCAACCATGTCGCTCCCCCATGTCACTCTTCCTTGCTCCTCAATGTCACCCCTCCGTGTCACTCCTCAATGAAACTCCTTCATATCACTCCTCCATGCCGCTCCTCCACGTCACTCCTCTATGTCACTCCACCATGTCACTCCTACATGTCACTCCTCCATGTCTCTCACCCATGTCGCTCCCCCATGTCACTCCTCCATGTCACTCCTCTATGTCACTCCTCTATTTCGCTCCTCCACGTCACTCCTCTATGTCACTCCTCCATTTCACTCCTCAATATTACATCACTCCTCTATATCACTCCTCCATGTCACCTCTCCATGTCAGCTTTCCTTGCTCCTCAATGTCCCTTCTCCATGTCACTCCTCCTTCTCACTCCTCCATTTCACCCCTCCGTGTCACTCAATGAAACTCCTTCATATCACTCCTCTATGTCGCTCCTCCACGTCACTCCTCTATGTCACACCACTATGTCACTCCTCCATGCCACTCTTCCATGTCTCTCATCCATGTCACTCCTCTACATCACTCCACTATGTCACTCCTCCATGTCACTCCTCCATGTCACTCCCCCATCTCACTCCTCCATGTCACTCCGCCATGTCACTCCTCCATGTCGATTCTCCATAACGCTCCTCCATATCACTCGTCCTTTTCACTCTTTCTTGCTCCCTCATGTAACTCCTCCATGTCATTCCTCCATGTCGATCCTCCATGTCACTCCCCCATGTCAATATTACATGTCGCTTCTCCATATCTTCCATGTCACTCTTTCGTGTATCTCCTCCATGTCACTCCTCCATTTCACTCCTCAATATTACGTCACTCCTCTATGTCACTCCTCCATGTCACCTCTCCATGTCACTCCTCTATATCAATTCTCTATTTCGCTCCTCCAACTCACTCCTCAATGTCACTCCTCCATGTCATTCCTCCATGTCGCTCCTCCATGTCTCTCCTCCTTGTCACTCCTCCATGTGGATCCTCCATGTCACTCCACCATGTCACTATTACATGTCGCTTCTCCATATCTTCCATGTCACTCCTCCATGTCTCTCATCCATGTCGCTCCTTCTTGTCACTCCTACTTGTCCTACTTGTGCCATGTCGCTCATCCTTACTCGTCCGTGTATCTCCTCCATGTCGCTCCTCCATGTCACTCCAGAATGTTACTCCAGAATATCAACCCTCCATTTCCCTCCGCCATGTCACTCCTCCATGTCACCCCTCCATGTCACTCCGCCATGTCACTCCTTCTACCTGCTCCACATCGCTTCTCCATGTCACTCATCTACATCACTCCTCTATGTCACTCCTCCATGTCACTCCTCCATGTCACTCCTCCTTCTCACTCCTACATGTCACTCCTCCATATCACTCCTCTATGTCACTCCTCCATGTCACTCCTCCTTCTCACTCCTTCTTGCTGCTCCATGTAACTCCTCTGTCACTCCTGTATTTTGCTCCTCCACATCACTCCTCCATGTCACCTCTCCATGCCACTCTTCCATGTCTCTCATCCATGTCGCTCCCCCATGTCACTCCTACATGTCACTCCTCCATGTCACTCCTACATGTCACTTCTCCATGTCACTCCTACATGTCACTCCTCCATGTCACTCCTCCATGTCACTCCTTCTTGCTGCTCCATGTAACTCCTCTGTCACTCCTCTATTTTGCTCCTCCACATCACTCCTCCATGTCACCTCTCCATGTCACTCCTCTTTCTCACTCCTCCTTTGTCACCCCTCCATGTCACTCCTCCATGTCACTCCTCCATGTCAATCCTCAATGTCGATCCTCCATGTCACTCCTCCATGTCACTACTACATATACCTCCATGTCACTCCTCCATGAAGCACCACCATGTTATTCCTCCATGTCACTCTTCCTTGCTCCTCAATGTCCCTCCTCCATGTCACTGCTCCTTCTCACTCCTCCATGTCACCCCTCCGTGTCACTCCTCAATGAAACTCCTTCATATCACTCCTCCATGTCGCCTCTCCATGTCACTCCTCTTTCTCACTCCTCCATGTCACCTCTCCATGTCACTCCTCCATGTCGCTCCTCCACGTCACTCCTCTATGTCACTCCTACATGTCACCCCTCCATGTCACTCCTCGATGTCGCTCCTCCACGTCACTCCTCTATGTCAATCCTACATGTCCCTCATCCATGTCACTCCTCCATGAAGCTCCACCATGTCATTTCTCCATGTTACTCTTCCTTGCTCCTCAGTGTCACTCCTCAATGAAACTCCTTCATATCACTCCTCCATGTCGCCTCTCCATGTCACTCCTCTTTCTCACTCCTCCATGTCACCCCTCCATGTCACTCCTCCATGTCGCTCCTCCACGTCACTCCTCTATGTCACTCCTACATGTCACTCCTCTATGTCACCTCTCCATGCCACTCTTCCATGTCTCTCATCCATGTCGCTCCCCCATGTCACTCCTACATGTCACTCCTCCATGTCACTCCTACATGTCACTTCTCCATGTCACTCCTACATGTCACTCCTCCATGTCACTCCTCCATGTCACTCCTTCTTGCTGCTCCATGTAACTCCTCTGTCACTCCTCTATTTTGCTCCTCTACATCACTCCTCCATGTCACTTCTCCATGCCACTCTTCCATGTCTCTCATCCATTTCGCTCCCCCATGTCACTCCTACATGTCACTCCTCCATGTCACTCCTACATGTCACTTCTCCATGTCACTCCTCCATATCACTCCTTCTTGCTGCTCCATGTAACTCCTCTGTCACGCCTCTATTTTGCTACTCCACATCACTCCTCCATGTCACCTCTCCATGTCACTCCTCCTTCTCACTCCTAAATGTCACTCCTCCATGTCACTCCTACATGTCACTCCTCCATGTCACTCCTCCATGTCACTCCTCCATGTCACTCCTTCTTGCTGCTCCATGTCACTCCTCTATGTCACTCCTCCATTTCACTCCTCAATATTACGTCACTCCTCTATGTCACTCCTCCATGTCACCTCTCCATGTCACTCCTCCTTCTCACTCCTCCATGTCACCCCTCCATGTCACTTCTCAATGAAACTCCTCCATGTCACTCCTCCATGTCACTCATCCATGTCACCCTCCATGTCACTCCGCCATGTCACTCCACCATGTCACTCCTTCTTGCTGCTCCATGTCACTCCTCTATGTCACTCCTCTATTTTGCTCCTCCACGTCACTCCTCTATGTCACTCCTCCATTTCACTCCTCAATATTACGTCACTCCCCCATGTCACTCCTCCATGTCACTCCTCCATGTCACCCCTCCATGTCACTCCTCCATGTCACTCTTCCTTGCTCCTCAATGTGACTCCTCCACATCACTCCTCTATGTCACTCCTCCATGTCACTCCTCCATGTCACTCCTCTATGTCACTCCTCCATTTCTCTCCTCCATATCGCTCCTCCATGTTGCTCCTCCACGTCACTCCTCCATGTCACTCCTCCTTCTCACTCCGCCATGTCACTCCTCTATGTCACTCCTCCATGTCACTCCTCTATGTCACTCTTCTATTTCGCTCCTCCACGTCACTCCTCTATATCACCCCTCCATTTCACTCCTCAATATTACGTCACTCCTCCATGTCACTTCTTCTTGCTGCTCCACGTCGCTCCGCCATGTCACTCCTCAATGTCGATCCTCCATGAAGCACCACCATGTTATTCCTCCATGTCACTCTTCCTTGCTCCTCAATGTCCCTCCTCCATGTCACTGCTCCTTCTCACTCCTCCAGATCACCCCTCCGTGTCACTCCTCAATGAAACTCCTTCATATCACTCCTCCATGTCACCCCTCCATGTGACTCCTCCATGTCACTCCTTGCTGCTCCACGTCGCTCCTCCATGTCACTCCTCCATGTCACCTCTCCATGTCACTCCTCTTTCTCACTCCTCCATGTCACCCCTCCATGTCACTCCTCCATGTCGCTCCTCCACGTCACACCTCTATGTCACTCCTCCATGTCACTCCTAAATGTCGATCCTCCATGTCACTCCTCCATGTCACCACTAATTGTCCCTCAGCCATGTCACTCCTCCATGAAGCTCCACCATGTCATTCCTCTATGTTACTCTTCCTTGCTCCTCAATGTCACCCCTCCGTGTCACTCCTCAATGAAACTCCTTCATATCACTCCTCCATGCCGCTCCTCCACGTCACTCCTCTATGTCACTCCACTATGTCACTCCTCCATGCCACTCTTCCATGTCTCTCAGCCATGTCGCTCCCCCATGTCACTCCTACATGTCACTCCTCCATGTCACTCCTCCATGTCACTCCTACATGTCACTCCTCCATGTCACTCATCCATGTCGCTCCCCCATGTCACTCCTACATGTCACTCCATCATGTCACTCCTACATGTCACTCCGCCATGTCACTCCTCCATATCACTCCTTCTTGCTGCTCCATGTAACTCCTCTGTCACTCCTCTATTTTGCTCCTCTACATCACTCCTCCATGTCACCTCTCCATGCCACTCTTCCATGTCTCTCATCCATGTCGCTCCCCCATGTCACTCCTACATGTCACTCCTCCATGTCACTCCTCCATGTCTCTCATCCATGTAGCTCCCACATGTTACTCCTACATGTCGCTCCTCCATGTCACTCCTTCTTGCTGCTCCATGTCACTCCTCTATGTCACTCCTCTATTTCGCTCCTCCATGTCACCTCTCCATGTCACTCCTCCTTCTCACTCCTCCATGTCACCCCTCCATGTCACTTCTCAAATAAACTCCTCCATGTCACTCCTAAATGTCACTCCTCCATGTCACTCCTCCATGTCACTCCTTCTTGCTGCTCCATGTCACTCCTCCATGTCGCTCCTCCTCGTCACTCCTCTATGTCACTCCTTCATGTCACTCTTCCATGTCTATCATCCATGTCGCTCCCCCATGTCACTCCTCCATGTCACCCCTCCATGTCACTCCTCCATGTCACTCCTTCTTGCTGCTCCAAGTCCCTCCTTTATGTCACTCCTCCATGTCACTCCTACATGTCACTCCTCCATGTCACTCATCCATGTCGCTCCCCCATGTCACTCCTACATGTCACTCCATCATGTCACTCCTACATGTCACTCCTCCATATCACTCCTTCTTGCTACTCCATGTAACTCCTCTGTCACTCCTCTATTTTGCTCCTCTACATCACTCCTCCATGTCACCTCTCCATGCCACTCTTCCATGTCTCTCATCCATGTCGCTCCCCCATGTCACTCCTACATGTCACTCCTCCATGTCACTCCTACATGTCACTTCTCCATGTCACTCCTCCATATCACTCCTTCTTGCTGCTCCATGTAACTCCTCTGTCACTCCTCTATTTTGCTACTCCACATCACTCCTCCATGTCACCTCTCCATGTCACTCCTCTTTCTCACTCCTCCTTTGTCACCCCTCCATGTCACTCCTCCATGTCACTCCTCCATGTCAATCCTCAATGTCGATCCTCCATGTCACTCCTCCATGTTACTCCTCAATGTTGATCCTACATGTCACTCCTCCATGTCACCCCTCCATGTCACTCCTCCATGTCACTCCTTCTTGATGCTCCACGTCGCTCCTCCATGTCACTCCTCCATGTCACCTCTCAATGTCACTCCTCTTTCTCACTCCTCAATGTCAATCCTCCATGTGACTCCTCCATGTCACTACTACATGTCCCTCATCCATTTCACTCCTCCATGAAGCTCCACCATGTCATTCCTCCATGTCACTCTTCCTTGCTCCTCAATGTCACACCTCCGTGTCACTCCTCAATGAAACTCCTTCATATCACTCCTCCTTCTCACTCCGCCATGTCACTCCTCCACGTAACTCCTCTATGTCACTCATCCATGTCACTCCACCATTTCAATCCTCCATGTCATTCCTCCATGTCACTCCTCCATGTCACTCCTCCATGTCACTCCTCCTTCTCACGCCTCCGTGTCACTCCGCCATGTCACTCCTCCATGTCACTCCTCCATGTCACAATTCCTTGCTCCTCAATGTCACTCCTCCACATCACTCCTCTATGTCACTCCTCCTTGTCACTCCTCCTTCTCAATCCTCCATGTCATTCCTCCATGTCACTCCTCCATGTCACTCCTCCATGTCGCTCCTCCATTTTGCTCCTCCATATCGCTCCTCCATGTTACTCCACCATGTCACTCCTCCACGTCACTCCTCCATGTCACTCCTCCATGTCACTCCTCCTTCTCACTCCTCCATCTCACTCCGCCATGTAACTCCTCCATGTCACTCCTCCATGTCACTCTTATTTTCTCCTCAATGTCACTCCTCCACATCACTCCTCTATGTCACTCCTCCTTGTCACTCCTCCTTCTCACTCCTCCATGTCACTCCACCATTTCAATCCTCCATGTCATTCCTCCATGTCACTCCTCCATGTCACTCCTCCATGTCTCTCATCCATGTAGCTCCCCCATGTTACTCCTACATGTCGCTCCTCCATGTCACTCCTTCTTGCTGCTCCATTTCACTCCTCTATGTCACTCCTCTATTTCGCTCCTCCACGTAACTCCTCCATGTCACCTCTCCATGTCACTCCTCTTTCTCACTCCTCCACGTTACCCCTCCATGTCACTCCTCCATGTCACTCCTCAATGTCGATCCTCCATGTCACTCCTCCATGTCACTACTACATGTCCCTCCTCCATGTCACTCCTCCTTGAAGCACCACCATGTCATTCCTCCATGTCACTCTTCCTTGCTCCTCAATGTCCCTCCTCCATGTCACTCCTCCTTCTCACTCCTCCATGTCACCCCTCCGTGTCACTCCTCAATGAAACTCCTTCATATCACTCCTCCATGTCGCTCCTCCACGTCACTCCTCTATGTCACTCCACTATGTCACTCCACCATGCCAATCTTCCATGTCTCTCATACATGTCGCTACCCCATGTCACTCCTACATGTCACTTCTCCATGTCACTCCTACATGTCACTCCTCCATCTCACTCCTCCATGTCACTCCTTCTTGCTGCTCCATGTCACTCCTCTATGTCACTCCTCTATTTCGCTCGTCCACATCACTCCTCTTTGTCACTCCTCCATTTCACTCCTCAATATTACATCACTCCTCCATGTCACCCCTCCATGTCACTTCTCAATGAAACTCCTCCATGTCACTCCTCCATGTCGCTCCTCCTCGTCACTCCTCTATGTCACTCCTTCATGTCACTCTTCCATGTCTATCATCCATGTCGCTCCCCCATGTCACTCCTCCATGTCACCCCTCCATGTCACTCCTCCATGTCACTCCTTCTTGCTGCTCCAAGTCGCTCCTTTATGTCACTCCTCCATGTCAACTCTCCATGTCACTCCTCCTTCTCACTCCTCCATGTCACTCCTCCATGTCACTCCTTGTTGCTGCTCCATGTCACTCCTCTATGTCACTCTTCTATTTCGCTCCTCCACGTCACTCCTCTATATCACCCCTCCATTTCACTCCTCAATATTACGTTACTCCTCCATGTCACTTCTTCTTGCTGCTCCACTTCGCTCCTCCACGTCACTCCTCAATGTCGATCCTCCATGTAATTCCTCCATGTCACCACTACATGTCCCTCCTCCATGTCACTCCTCCATGAAGCACCACCATGTTATTCCTCCATGTCACTCTTCCTTGCTCCTCAATGTCCCTCCTCCATGTCACTGCTCCTTCTCACTCCTCCAGATCACCCCTCCGTGTCACTCCTCAATGAAACTCCTTCATATCACTCCTCCATGTCACCCCTCCATGTGACTCCTTCATGTCACTCCTTGCTGCTCCACGTCGCTCCTCCATGTCACTCCTCCATGTCACCTCTCCATGTCACTCCTCTTTCTCACTCCTCCATGTCACCCCTCCATGTCACTCCTCCATGTCGCTCCTCCACGTCACACCTCTATGTCACTCCTCCATATCACTCCTCAATGTCGATCCTCCATGTCACTCCTCCATGTCACCACTAATTGTCCCTCAGCCATGTCACTCCTCCATGAAGCTCCACCATGTCATTCCTCCATGTTACTCTTCCTTGCTCCTCAATGTCACCCCTCCGTGTCACTCCTCAATGAAACTCCTTCATATCACTCCTCCATGCCGCTCCTCCACGTCACTCCTCTATGTCACTCCACTATGTCACTCCTCCATGCCACTCTTCCATGTCTCTCAGCCATGTCGCTCCCCCATGTCACTCCTACATGTCACTCCTCCATGTCACTCCTCCATGTCACTCCTACATGTCACTCCTCCATGTCACTCCTAAATGTCACTCCTCCATGTCACTCCTACATGTCACTCCTCCATGTCACTCCGCCATGTCACTCCTTCTTGCTGCCCCATGTCACTCCTCTATGTCACTCCTCTATTTTGCTCCTCAATATTACGTCACTCCTCTATGTCACTCCTCCATGTCACCTCTCCATGTCACTCCTCCTTCTCACTCCTAAATGTCACTCCTCCATGTCACTCCTACATGTCACTCCTCCATGTCACTCCTCCATGTAACTCCTTCTTGCTGCTCCATGTCACTCCTCTATGTCACTCCTCTATTTCACTCCTCAATATTACGTCACTCCTCTATGTCACTCCTCCGTGTCACCTCTCCATGTCACTCCTCCTTCTCACTCCTCCATGTCACCCCTCCATGTCACTTCTCAATGAAACTCCTCCATGTCACTCCTCCATGTCACTCCTCCATGTCACCCCTCCATGTCACTCCTCCATGTCACTCCTGCATGTCACTCCTTCTTGCTGCTCCATGTCACTCCTCTATGTCACTCCTCTATTTTGCTCCTCCACGTCACTCCTCTATGTCACTCCTCCATTTCACTCCTCAATATTACGTTACTCCCCCATGTCACTCCTCCATGTCACTCCTCCATGTCACCCCTCCATGTCACTCCTCCATGTCACTCTTCCTTGCTCCTCAATGTGACTCCTCCACATCACTCCTCTATGTCACTCCTCCATGTCACTCCTCCATGTCACTCCTCCATGTCACTCCTCCATTTCTCTCCTCCATATCGCTCCTCCATGTTGCTCCGCCACGTCACTCCTCCATGTCACTCCTCCTTCTCACTCCGCCATGTCACTCCGCCATGTCACTCCTCCATGTCACTCTTCTTTGCTCCTCAATGTCACTCCTCCACATCACTCCTCTTTGTCACTCCTCCTTGTCACTCCTCCTTCTCACTCCTCCATGTCACTCCACCATTTCAATCCTCCATGTAATTCCTCCATGTCACTCCTCCATGTCACTCCTCCATGTCTCTCAACCATGTTGCTCCCCCATGTCACTCCTCCATGTCACTCCTTCTTGCTGCTCCATGTCACTCCTCTATGTCACTCCTTTATTTCGCTCCTCCATGTCACCTCTCCATGTCACTCCTCCTTCTCACTCCTCCATGTCACCCCTCCATGTCACTTCTCAAATAAACTCCTCCATGTCACTCCTCTATGTCACTCCTCTATTTTGCTCCTCCACGTCACTCCTCTATGTCACTCCTCCATTTCACTCCTCAATATTACGTCACTCCTCCATGTCACTTCTTCTTGCTGCTCCACGTCGCTCCTCCACGTCACTCCTCAATGTCGATCCTCCATGTCATTCCTCCATGTCACTACTACATGTCCCTCCTCCATGTCACTCCTCCATGAAGCACCACCATGTTATTCCTCCGTGTCACTCTTCCTTGCTCCTCAATGTCCCTCCTCCATGTCACTGCTCCTTCTCACTCCTCCAGATCACCCCTCTGTGTCACTCCTCAATGAAACTCCTTCATATCACTCCTCCATGTCACCCCTCCATGTGACTCCTCCATGTCACTCCTTGCTGCTCCACGTCGCTCCTCCATGTCACTCCTCCATGTCACCTCTCCATGTCACTCCTCTTTCTCACTCCTCCATGTCACCCCTCCATGTCACTCCTCCATGTCGCTCCTCCACGTCACACCTCTATGTCAGTCCTCCATGTCACTCCTCAATGTCGATCCTCCATGTCACTCCTCCATGTCACCACTAATTGTCCCTCAGCCATGTCACTCCTCCATGAAGCTCCACCATGTCATTCCTCCATGTTACTCTTCCTTGCTCCTCAATGTCACCCCTCCGTGTCACTCCTCAATGAAACTCCTTCATATCACTCCTCCATGCCGCTCCTCCACGTCACTCCTCTATGTCACTCCACTATGTCACTCCTCCATGCCACTCTTCCATGTCTCTCAGCCATGTCGCTCCCCCATGTCACTCCTACATGTCACTCCTCCATGTCACTCCTCCATGTCACTCCTACATGTCACTCCTCCATGTCACTCATCCATGTCGCTCCCCGATGTCACTCCTACATGTCACTCCATCATGTCACTCCTACATGTCACTCCTCCATGTCACTCCTCCATATCACTCCTTCTTGCTGCTCCATGTAACTCCTCTGTCACTCCTCTATTTTGCTCCTCTACATCACTCCTCCATGTCACCTCTCCATGCCACTCTTCCATGTCTCTCATCCATGTCGCTCCCCCATGTCACTCCTACATGTCACTCCTCCATGTCACTCCTACATGTCACTTCACCATGTCACTCCTCCATATCACTCCTTCTTGCTGCTCCATGTAACTCCTCTGTCACTCCTCTATTTTGCTACTCCACATCACTCCTCCATGTCACCTCTCCATGTCACTCCTCTTTCTCACTTCTCCTTTGTCACCCCTCCATGTCACTCCTCCATGTCACTCCTCCATGTCAATCCTCAATGTCGATCCTCCATGTCACTCCTCCATGTTACTCCTCAATGTCGATCCTACATGTCACTCCTCTATGTCGCTCCTCCACGTCACTCCTCTATGTCACTCCACTATGTCACTCCTCCATGCCACTCTTCCATGTCTCTCATCCATGTCACTCCTCTATGTCACTCCTAAATGTCACTCCTCCATGTCACTCCTCCATGTCACTCCTTCTTGCTGCTCCATGTCGCTCCTCCACGTCACTCCTCCATGTCGCTCCTCCACGTCACTCCTCTATGTCACTACTCCATGTCACTCCTCCATGTCACTCCTCGATGTCGAACCTCCATGTCACTCCTCCATGTCACTACTACATGTCCCTCATCCATGTCACTCCTCCATGAAGCTCCACCATGTCACTCCTCCATGTCACTCCTCAATGTCGATGCTCCATGTCACTCCTCCATGTCACCACTAATTGTCCCTCAGCCATGTCACTCCTCCATGAAGCTCCACCATGTCATTCCTCCATGTTACTCTTCCTTGCTCCTCAATGTCACCCCTCCGTGTCACTCCTCAATGAAACTCCTTCATATCACTCCTCCTTCTCACTCCACCATGTCACTCCTCCACGTAACTCCTCTATGTCACTCCTCCATGTCACTCCACCATTTCAATCCTCCATGTCATTCCTCCATATCACTCCTCCATGTCACTCCTCCATGTCACTCCTCTTTCTCACGCCTCCGTGTCACTCCGCCATGTCACTCCTCCATGTCACTCCTCCATGTCACAATTCCTTGCTCCTCAATGTCACTCCTCCACATCACTCCTCTATGTCACTCCTCCTTGTCACTCCTCCTTCTCAATCCTCCATGTCATTCCTCCATGTCACTCCTCCATGTCACTCCTCCATGTCACTCCTAAATGTCACTCCTCCATGTCACTCCTACATGTCACTCCGCCATGTCACTCCGCCATGTCACTCCTTCTTGCTGCCCCATGTCACTCCTCTATGTCACTCCTCTATTTTGCTCCTCAATATTACGTCACTCCTCTATGTCACTCCTCCATGTCACCTCTCCATGTCACTCCCCCTTCTCACTCCTAAATGTCACTCCTCCATGTCACTCCTACATGTCACTCCTCCATGTAACTCCTTCTTGCTGCTCCATGTCACTCCTCTATGTCACTCCTCCATTTCACTCCTCAATATTACGTCACTCCTCTATGTCACTCCTCCATGTAAACTCTCCATGTCACTCCTCCTTCTCACTCCTCCATGTCACCCCTCCATGTCACTTCTCAATGAAACTCCTCCATGTCACTCCTCCATGTCACTCCTCCATGTCACCCCTCCATGTCACTCCTCCATGTCACTCCTCCATGTCACTCCTTCTTGCTGCTCCATGTCACTCCTCTATGTCACTCCTCTATTTTGCTCCTCCACGTCACTCCTCTATGTCACTCCTCCATTTCACTCCTCAATATTACGTCATTCCCCCATGTCACTCCTCCATGTCACTCCTCCATGTCACCCCTCCATGTCACTCCTCCATGTCACTCTTCCTTGCTCCTCAATGTGACTCCTCCACATCACTCCTCTATGTCACTCCTCCATGTCACTCCTCCATGTCACTCCTCCATTTCTCTCCTCCATTTCGCTCCTCCATGTTGCTCCGCCACGTCACTCCTCCATGTCACTCCTCCATGTCGCTCCTCCATTTTGCTCCTCCATATCGCTCCTCCATGTTACTCCACCATGTCACTCCTCCACGTCACTCCGCCATGTAACTCCTCCATGTCACTCCTCCATGTCACTCTTATTTTCTCCTCAATGTCACTCCTCCACATCACTCCTCTATGTCACTCCTCCTTGTCACTCCTCCTTCTCACTCCTCCATGTCACTCCACCATTTCAATCCTCCATGTCATTCCTCCATGTCACTCCTCCATGTCACTCCTCCATGTCTCTCATCCATGTAGCTCCCCCATGTTACTCCTACATGTCGCTCCTCCATGTCACTCCTTCTTGCTGCTCCATTTCACTCCTCTATGTCACTCCTCTATTTCGCTCCTCCACGTAACTCCTCCATGTCACCTCTCCATGTCACTCCTCTTTCTCACTCCTCCACGTTACCCCTCCATGTCACTCCTCCATGTCACTCCTCAATGTCGATCCTCCATGTCACTCCTCCATGTCACTACTACATGTCCCTCCTCCATGTCACTCCTCCTTGAAGCTCCACCATGTCATTCCTCCATGTCACTCTTCCTTGCTCCTCAATGTCCCTCCTCCATGTCCCTCCTCCTTCTCACTCCTCCATGTCACCCCTCCGTGTCACTCCTCAATGAAACTCCTTCATATCACTCCTCCATGTCGCTCCTCCACGTCACTCCTCTATGTCACTCCACTATGTCACTCCACCATGCCAATCTTCCATGTCTCTCATACATGTCGCTACCCCATGTCACTCCTACATGTCACTTCTCCATGTCACTCCTACATGTCACTCCTCCATCTCACTCCTCCATGTCACTCCTTCTTGCTGCTCCATGTCACTCCTCTATGTCACTCCTCTATTTCGCTCGTCCACATCACTCCTCTTTGTCACTCCTCCATTTCACTCCTCAATATTACGTCACTCCTCCATGTCACCCCTCCATGTCACTTCTCAATGAAACTCCTCCATGTCACTCCTCCATGTCGCTCCTCCTCGTCACTCCTCTATGTCACTCCTTCATGTCACTCTTCCATGTCTATCATCCATGTCGCTCCCCCATGTCACTCCTCCATGTCACCCCTCCATGTCACTCCTCCATGTCACTCCTTCTTGCTGCTCCAAGTCGCTCCTTTATGTCACTCCTCCATGTCAACTCTCCATGTCACTCCTCCTTCTCACTCCTCCATGTCACTCCTCCATGTCACTCCTTGTTGCTGCTCCATGTCACTCCTCTATGTCACTCTTCTATTTCGCTCCTCCACGTCACTCCTCTATATCACCCCTCCATTTCACTCCTCAATATTACGTCACTCCTCCATGTCACTTCTTCTTGCTGCTCCACTTCGCTCCTCCACGTCACTCCTCAATGTCGATCCTCCATGTAATTCCTCCATGTCACCACTACATGTCCCTCCTCCATGTCACTCCTCCATGAAGCACCACCATGTTATTCCTCCATGTCACTCTTCCTTGCTCCTCAATGTCCCTCCTCCATGTCACTGCTCCTTCTCACTCCTCCAGATCACCCCTCCGTGTCACTCCTCAATGAAACTCCTTCATATCACTCCTCCATGTCACCCCTCCATGTGACTCCTTCATGTCACTCCTTGCTGCTCCACGTCGCTCCTCCATGTCACTCCTCCATGTCACCTCTCCATGTCACTCCTCTTTCTCACTCCTCCATGTCACCCCTCCATGTCACTCCTCCATGTCGCTCCTCCACGTCACACCTCTATGTCACTCCTCCATATCACTCCTCAATGTCGATCCTCCATGTCACTCCTCCATGTCACCACTAATTGTCCCTCAGCCATGTCACTCCTCCATGAAGCTCCACCATGTCATTCCTCCATGTTACTCTTCCTTGCTCCTCAATGTCACCCCTCCGTGTCACTCCTCAATGAAACTCCTTCATATCACTCCTCCATGCCGCTCCTCCACGTCACTCCTCTATGTCACTCCACTATGTCACTCCTCCATGCCACTCTTCCATGTCTCTCAGCCATGTCGCTCCCCCATGTCACTCCTACATGTCACTCCTCCATGTCACTCCTCCATGTCACTCCTACATGTCACTCCTCCATGTCACTCATCCATGTCGCTCCCCGATGTCACTCCTACATGTCACTCCATCATGTCACTCCTACATGTCACTCCTCCATGTCACTCCTCCATATCACTCCTTCTTGCTGCTCCATGTAACTCCTCTGTCACTCCTCTATTTTGCTCCTCTACATCACTCCTCCATGTCACCTCTCCATGCCACTCTTCCATGTCTCTCATCCATGTCGCTCCCCCATGTCACTCCTACATGTCACTCCTCCATGTCACTCCTACATGTCACTTCTCCATGTCACTCCTCCATGTCACTCCTCCTTCTCACTCCGCCATGTCACTCCGCCATGTCACTCCTCCATGTCACTCTTCTTTGCTCCTCAATGTCACTCCTCCACATCACTCCTCTTTGTCACTCCTCCTTGTCACTCCTCCTTCTCACTCCTCCATGTCACTCCACCATTTCAATCCTCCATGTAATTCCTCCATGTCACTCCTCCATGTCACTCCTCCATGTCTCTCAACCATGTTGCTCCCCCATGTCACTCCTCCATGTCACTCCTTCTTGCTGCTCCATGTCACTCCTCTATGTCACTCCTTTATTTCGCTCCTCCATGTCACCTCTCCATGTCACTCCTCCTTCTCACTCCTCCATGTCACCCCTCCATGTCACTTCTCAAATAAACTCCTCCATGTCACTCCTCTATGTCACTCCTCTATTTTGCTCCTCCACGTCACTCCTCTATGTCACTCCTCCATTTCACTCCTCAATATTACGTCACTCCTCCATGTCACTTCTTCTTGCTGCTCCACGTCGCTCCTCCACGTCACTCCTCAATGTCGATCCTCCATGTCATTCCTCCATGTCACTACTACATGTCCCTCCTCCATGTCACTCCTCCATGAAGCACCACCATGTTATTCCTCCGTGTCACTCTTCCTTGCTCCTCAATGTCCCTCCTCCATGTCACTGCTCCTTCTCACTCCTCCAGATCACCCCTCTGTGTCACTCCTCAATGAAACTCCTTCATATCACTCCTCCATGTCACCCCTCCATGTGACTCCTCCATGTCACTCCTTGCTGCTCCACGTCGCTCCTCCATGTCACTCCTCCATGTCACCTCTCCATGTCACTCCTCTTTCTCACTCCTCCATGTCACCCCTCCATGTCACTCCTCCATGTCGCTCCTCCACGTCACACCTCTATGTCAGTCCTCCATGTCACTCCTCAATGTCGATCCTCCATGTCACTCCTCCATGTCACCACTAATTGTCCCTCAGCCATGTCACTCCTCCATGAAGCTCCACCATGTCATTCCTCCATGTTACTCTTCCTTGCTCCTCAATGTCACCCCTCCGTGTCACTCCTCAATGAAACTCCTTCATATCACTCCTCCATGCCGCTCCTCCACGTCACTCCTCTATGTCACTCCACTATGTCACTCCTCCATGCCACTCTTCCATGTCTCTCAGCCATGTCGCTCCCCCATGTCACTCCTACATGTCACTCCTCCATGTCACTCCTCCATGTCACTCCTACATGTCACTCCTCCATGTCACTCATCCATGTCGCTCCCCGATGTCACTCCTACATGTCACTCCATCATGTCACTCCTACATGTCACTCCTCCATGTCACTCCTCCATATCACTCCTTCTTGCTGCTCCATGTAACTCCTCTGTCACTCCTCTATTTTGCTCCTCTACATCACTCCTCCATGTCACCTCTCCATGCCACTCTTCCATGTCTCTCATCCATGTCGCTCCCCCATGTCACTCCTACATGTCACTCCTCCATGTCACTCCTACATGTCACTTCACCATGTCACTCCTCCATATCACTCCTTCTTGCTGCTCCATGTAACTCCTCTGTCACTCCTCTATTTTGCTACTCCACATCACTCCTCCATGTCACCTCTCCATGTCACTCCTCTTTCTCACTTCTCCTTTGTCACCCCTCCATGTCACTCCTCCATGTCACTCCTCCATGTCAATCCTCAATGTCGATCCTCCATGTCACTCCTCCATGTTACTCCTCAATGTCGATCCTACATGTCACTCCTCTATGTCGCTCCTCCACGTCACTCCTCTATGTCACTCCACTATGTCACTCCTCCATGCCACTCTTCCATGTCTCTCATCCATGTCACTCCTCTATGTCACTCCTAAATGTCACTCCTCCATGTCACTCCTCCATGTCACTCCTTCTTGCTGCTCCATGTCGCTCCTCCACGTCACTCCTCCATGTCGCTCCTCCACGTCACTCCTCTATGTCACTACTCCATGTCACTCCTCCATGTCACTCCTCGATGTCGAACCTCCATGTCACTCCTCCATGTCACTACTACATGTCCCTCATCCATGTCACTCCTCCATGAAGCTCCACCATGTCACTCCTCCATGTCACTCCTCAATGTCGATGCTCCATGTCACTCCTCCATGTCACCACTAATTGTCCCTCAGCCATGTCATTCCTCCATGAAGCTCCACCATGTCATTCCTCCATGTTACTCTTCCTTGCTCCTCAATGTCACCCCTCCGTGTCACTCCTCAATGAAACTCCTTCATATCACTCCTCCTTCTCACTCCACCATGTCACTCCTCCACGTAACTCCTCTATGTCACTCCTCCATGTCACTCCACCATTTCAATCCTCCATGTCATTCCTCCATATCACTCCTCCATGTCACTCCTCCATGTCACTCCTCTTTCTCACGCCTCCGTGTCACTCCGCCATGTCACTCCTCCATGTCACTCCACCATGTCACAATTCCTTGCTCCTCAATGTCACTCCTCCACATCACTCCTCTATGTCACTCCTCCTTGTCACTCCTCCTTCTCAATCCTCCATGTCATTCCTCCATGTCACTCCTCCATGTCACTCCTCCATGTCACTCCTAAATGTCACTCCTCCATGTCACTCCTACATGTCACTCCGCCATGTCACTCCGCCATGTCACTCCTTCTTGCTGCCCCATGTCACTCCTCTATGTCACTCCTCTATTTTGCTCCTCAATATTACGTCACTCCTCTATGTCACTCCTCCATGTCACCTCTCCATGTCACTCCCCCTTCTCACTCCTAAATGTCACTCCTCCATGTCACTCCTACATGTCACTCCTCCATGTAACTCCTTCTTGCTGCTCCATGTCACTCCTCTATGTCACTCCTCCATTTCACTCCTCAATATTACGTCACTCCTCTATGTCACTCCTCCATGTAAACTCTCCATGTCACTCCTCCTTCTCACTCCTCCATGTCACCCCTCCATGTCACTTCTCAATGAAACTCCTCCATGTCACTCCTCCATGTCACTCCTCCATGTCACCCCTCCATGTCACTCCTCCATGTCACTCCTCCATGTCACTCCTTCTTGCTGCTCCATGTCACTCCTCTATGTCACTCCTCTATTTTGCTCCTCCACGTCACTCCTCTATGTCACTCCTCCATTTCACTCCTCAATATTACGTCATTCCCCCATGTCACTCCTCCATGTCACTCCTCCATGTCACCCCTCCATGTCACTCCTCCATGTCACTCTTCCTTGCTCCTCAATGTGACTCCTCCACATCACTCCTCTATGTCACTCCTCCATGTCACTCCTCCATGTCACTCCTCCATTTCTCTCCTCCATTTCGCTCCTCCATGTTGCTCCGCCACGTCACTCCTCCATGTCACTCCTCCATGTCGCTCCTCCATTTTGCTCCTCCATATCGCTCCTCCATGTTACTCCACCATGTCACTCCTCCACGTCACTCCGCCATGTAACTCCTCCATGTCACTCCTCCATGTCACTCTTATTTTCTCCTCAATGTCACTCCTCCACATCACTCCTCTATGTCACTCCTCCTTGTCACTCCTCCTTCTCACTCCTCCATGTCACTCCACCATTTCAATCCTCCATGTCATTCCTCCATGTCACTCCTCCATGTCACTCCTCCATGTCTCTCATCCATGTAGCTCCCCCATGTTACTCCTACATGTCGCTCCTCCATGTCACTCCTTCTTGCTGCTCCATTTCACTCCTCTATGTCACTCCTCTATTTCGCTCCTCCACGTAACTCCTCCATGTCACCTCTCCATGTCACTCCTCTTTCTCACTCCTCCACGTTACCCCTCCATGTCACTCCTCCATGTCACTCCTCAATGTCGATCCTCCATGTCACTCCTCCATGTCACTACTACATGTCCCTCCTCCATGTCACTCCTCCTTGAAGCTCCACCATGTCATTCCTCCATGTCACTCTTCCTTGCTCCTCAATGTCCCTCCTCCATGTCCCTCCTCCTTCTCACTCCTCCATGTCACCCCTCCGTGTCACTCCTCAATGAAACTCCTTCATATCACTCCTCCATGTCGCTCCTCCACGTCACTCCTCTATGTCACTCCACTATGTCACTCCACCATGCCAATCTTCCATGTCTCTCATACATGTCGCTACCCCATGTCACTCCTACATGTCACTTCTCCATGTCACTCCTACATGTCACTCCTCCATCTCACTCCTCCATGTCACTCCTTCTTGCTGCTCCATGTCACTCCTCTATGTCACTCCTCTATTTCGCTCGTCCACATCACTCCTCTTTGTCACTCCTCCATTTCACTCCTCAATATTACGTCACTCCTCCATGTCACCCCTCCATGTCACTTCTCAATGAAACTCCTCCATGTCACTCCTCCATGTCGCTCCTCCTCGTCACTCCTCTATGTCACTCCTTCATGTCACTCTTCCATGTCTATCATCCATGTCGCTCCCCCATGTCACTCCTCCATGTCACCCCTCCATGTCACTCCTCCATGTCACTCCTTCTTGCTGCTCCAAGTCGCTCCTTTATGTCACTCCTCCATGTCAACTCTCCATGTCACTCCTCCTTCTCACTCCTCCATGTCACTCCTCCATGTCACTCCTTGTTGCTGCTCCATGTCACTCCTCTATGTCACTCTTCTATTTCGCTCCTCCACGTCACTCCTCTATATCACCCCTCCATTTCACTCCTCAACTCATTACGTCACTCCTCCATGTCACTTCTTCTTGCTGCTCCACTTCGCTCCTCCACGTCACTCCTCAATGTCGATCCTCCATGTAATTCCTCCATGTCACCACTACATGTCCCTCCTCCATGTCACTCCTCCATGAAGCACCACCATGTTATTCCTCCATGTCACTCTTCCTTGCTCCTCAATGTCCCTCCTCCATGTCACTGCTCCTTCTCACTCCTCCAGATCACCTCCGTGTCACTCCTCAATGAAACTCCTTCATATCACTCCTCCATGTCACCCCTCCATGTGACTCCTTCATGTCACTCCTTGCTGCTCCACGTCGCTCCTCCATGTCACTCCTCCATGTCACCTCTCCATGTCACTCCTCTTTCTCACTCCTCCATGTCACCCCTCCATGTCACTCCTCCATGTCGCTCCTCCACGTCACACCTCTATGTCACTCCTCCATATCACTCCTCAATGTCGATCCTCCATGTCACTCCTCCATGTCACCACTAATTGTCCCTCAGCCATGTCACTCCTCCATGAAGCTCCACCATGTCATTCCTCCATGTTACTCTTCCTTGCTCCTCAATGTCACCCCTCCGTGTCACTCCTCAATGAAACTCCTTCATATCACTCCTCCATGCCGCTCCTCCACGTCACTCCTCTATGTCACTCCACTATGTCACTCCTCCATGCCACTCTTCCATGTCTCTCAGCCATGTCGCTCCCCCATGTCACTCCTACATGTCACTCCTCCATGTCACTCCTCCATGTCACTCCTACATGTCACTCCTCCATGTCACTCATCCATGTCGCTCCCCGATGTCACTCCTACATGTCACTCCATCATGTCACTCCTACATGTCACTCCTCCATGTCACTCCTCCATATCACTCCTTCTTGCTGCTCCATGTAACTCCTCTGTCACTCCTCTATTTTGCTCCTCTACATCACTCCTCCATGTCACCTCTCCATGCCACTCTTCCATGTCTCTCATCCATGTCGCTCCCCCATGTCACTCCTACATGTCACTCCTCCATGTCACTCCTACATGTCACTTCTCCATGTCACTCCTCCATATCACTCCTTCTTGCTGCTCCATGTAACTCCTCTGTCACTCCTCTATTTTGCTACTCCACATCACTCCTCCATGTCACCTCTCCATGTCACTCCTCTTTCTCACTCCTCCTTTGTCACCCCTCCATGTCACTCCTCCATGTCACTCCTCCATGTCAATCCTCAATGTCGATCCTCCATGTCACTCCTCCATGTTACTCCTCAATGTCGATCCTACATGTCACTCCTCTATGTCGCTCCTCCACGTCACTCCTCTATGTCACTCCACTATGTCACTCCTCCATGCCACTCTTCCATGTCTCTCATCCATGTCACTCCTCTATGTCACTCCTAAATGTCACTCCTCCATGTCACTCCTCCATGTCACTCCTTCTTGCTGCTCCATGTCGCTCCTCCACGTCACTCCTCCATGTCGCTTCTCCACGTCACTCCTCTATGTCACTACTCCATGTCACTCCTCCATGTCACTCCTCGATGTCGATCCTCCATGTCACTCCTCCATGTCACTACTACATGTCCCTCATCCATGTCACTCCTCCATGAAGCTCCACCATGTCACTCCTCCATGTCACTCCTCAATGTCGATGCTCCATGTCACTCCTCCATGTCACCACTAATTGTCCCTCAGCCATGTCACTCCTCCATGAAGCTCCACCATGTCATTCCTCCATGTTACTCTTCCTTGCTCCTCAATGTCACCCCTCCATGTCACTCCTCAATGAAACTCCTTCATATCACTCCTCCTTCTCACTCCACCATGTCACTCCTCCACGTAACTCCTCTATGTCACTCCTCCATGTCACTCCACCATTTCAATCCTCCATGTCATTCCTCCATATCACTCCTCCATGTCACTCCTCCATGTCACTCCTCCTTCTCACGCCTCCGTGTCACTCCGCCATGTCACTCCTCCATGTCACTCCTCCATGTCACAATTCCTTGCTCCTCAATGTCACTCCTCCACATCACTCCTCTATGTCACTCCTCCTTGTCACTCCTCCTTCTCAATCCTCCATGTCATTCCTCCATGTCACTCCTCCATGTCACTCCTCCATGTCACTCCTAAATGTCACTCCGCCATGTCACTCCTACATGTCACTCCTCCATGTCACTCCGCCATGTCACTCCTTCTTGCTGCCCCATGTCACTCCTCTATGTCACTCCTCTATTTTGCTCCTCAATATTACGTCACTCCTCTATGTCACTCCTCCATGTCACCTCTCCATGTCACTCCTCCTTCTCACTCCTAAATGTCACTCCTCCATGTCACTCCTACATGTCACTCCTCCATGTCACTCCTCCATGTAACTCCTTCTTGCTGCTCCATGTCACTCCTCTATGTCACTCCTCTATTTCACTCCTCAATATTACGTCACTCCTATATGTCACTCCTCCGTGTCACCTCTCCATGTCACTCCTCCTTCTCACTCCTCCATGTCACCCCTCCATGTCACTTCTCAATGAAACTCCTCCATGTCACTCCTCCATGTCACTCCTCCATGTCACCCCTCCATGTCACTCCTCCATGTCACTCCTCCATGTCACTCCTTCTTGCTGCTCCATGTCACTCCTCTATGTCACTCCTCTATTTTGCTCCTCCACGTCACTCCTCTATGTCACTCCTCCATTTCACTCCTCAATATTACGTTACTCCCCCATGTCACTCCTCCATGTCACTCCTCCATGTCACCCCTCCATGTCACTCCTCCATGTCACTCTTCCTTGCTCCTCAATGTGACTCCTCCACATCACTCCTCTATGTCACTCCTCCATGTCACTCCTCCATGTCACTCCTCCATGTCACTCCTCCATTTCTCTCCTCCATATCGCTCCTCCATGTTGCTCCGCCACGTCACTCCTCCATGTCACTCCTCCTTCTCACTCCGCCATGTCACTCCGCCATGTCACTCCTCCATGTCACTCTTCTTTGCTCCTCAATGTCACTCCTCCACATCACTCCTCTTTGTCACTCCTCCTTGTCACTCCTCCTTCTCACTCCTCCATGTCACTCCACCTTTTCAATCCTCCATGTAATTCCTCCATGTCACTCCTCCATGTCACTCCTCCATGTCTCTCAACCATGTTGCTCCCCCATGTCACTCCTCCATGTCACTCCTTCTTGCTGCTCCATGTCACTCCTCTATGTCACTCCTTTATTTCGCTCCTCCATGTCACCTCTCCATGTCACTCCTCCTTCTCACTCCTCCATGTCACCCCTCCATGTCACTTCTCAAATAAACTCCTCCATGTCACTCCTCTATGTCACTCCTCTATTTTGCTCCTCCACGTCACTCCTCTATGTCACTCCTCCATTTCACTCCTCAATATTACGTCACTCCTCCATGTCACTTCTTCTTGCTGCTCCACGTCGCTCCTCCACGTCACTCCTCAATGTCGATCCTCCATGTCATTCCTCCATGTCACTACTACATGTCCCTCCTCCATGTCACTCCTCCATGAAGCACCACCATGTTATTCCTCCGTGTCACTCTTCCTTGCTCCTCAATGTCCCTCCTCCATGTCACTGCTCCTTCTCACTCCTCCAGATCACCCCTCTGTGTCACTCCTCAATGAAACTCCTTCATATCACTCCTCCATGTCACCCCTCCATGTGACTCCTCCATGTCACTCCTTGCTGCTCCACGTCGCTCCTCCATGTCACTCCTCCATGTCACCTCTCCATGTCACTCCTCTTTCTCACTCCTCCATGTCACCCCTCCATGTCACTACTCCATGTCGCTCCTCCACGTCACACCTCTATGTCAGTCCTCCATGTCACTCCTCAATGTCGATCCTAAATGTCACTCCTCCATGTCACCACTAATTGTCCCTCAGCCATGTCACTCCTCCATGAA
The DNA here is from genome assembly GCF_043250625.1 of Sebastes fasciatus. NCBI lineage: Eukaryota > Metazoa > Chordata > Actinopteri > Perciformes > Sebastidae > Sebastes > Sebastes fasciatus. The sequence continues at coordinate 35,539,752 of NC_133806.1, read as the reverse complement.
GCTCCACCATGTCATTCCTCCATGTTACTCTTCCTTGCTCCTCAATGTCACCCCTCCGTGTCACTCCTCAATGAAACTCCTTCATATCACTCCTCCATGCCGCTCCTCCACGTCACTCCTCTATGTCACTCCACTATGTCACTCCTCCATGCCACTCTTCCATGTCTCTCAGCCATGTCGCTCCCCCATGTCACTCCTACATGTCACTCCTCCATGTCACTCCTCCATGTCACTCCTACATGTCACTCCTCCATGTCACTCATCCATGTCGCTCCCCGATGTCACTCCTACATGTCACTCCATCATGTCACTCCTACATGTCACTCCTCCATGTCACTCCTCCATATCACTCCTTCTTGCTGTTCCATGTAACTCCTCTGTCACTCCTCTATTTTGCTCCTCTACATCACTCCTCCATGTCACCTCTCCATGCCACTCTTCCATGTCTCTCATCCATGTCGCTCCCCCATGTCACTCCTACATGTCACTCCTCCATGTCACTCCTACATGTCACTTCACCATGTCACTCCTCCATATCACTCCTTCTTGCTGCTCCATGTAACTCCTCTGTCACTCCTCTATTTTGCTACTCCACATCACTCCTCCATGTCACCTCTCCATGTCACTCCTCTTTCTCACTTCTCCTTTGTCACCCCTCCATGTCACTCCTCCATGTCACTCCTCCATGTCAATCCTCAATGTCGATCCTCCATGTCACTCCTCCATGTTACTCCTCAATGTCGATCCTACATGTCACTCCTCTATGTCGCTCCTCCACGTCACTCCTCTATGTCACTCCACTATGTCACTCCTCCATGCCACTCTTCCATGTCTCTCATCCATGTCACTCCTCTATGTCACTCCTAAATGTCACTCCTCCATGTCACTCCTCCATGTCACTCCTTCTTGCTGCTCCATGTCGCTCCTCCACGTCACTCCTCCATGTCGCTCCTCCACGTCACTCCTCTATGTCACTACTCCATGTCACTCCTCCATGTCACTCCTCGATGTCGAACCTCCATGTCACTCCTCCATGTCACTACTACATGTCCCTCATCCATGTCACTCCTCCATGAAGCTCCACCATGTCACTCCTCCATGTCACTCCTCAATGTCGATGCTCCATGTCACTCCTCCATGTCACCACTAATTGTCCCTCAGCCATGTCACTCCTCCATGAAGCTCCACCATGTCATTCCTCCATGTTACTCTTCCTTGCTCCTCAATGTCACCCCTCCGTGTCACTCCTCAATGAAACTCCTTCATATCACTCCTCCTTCTCACTCCACCATGTCACTCCTCCACGTAACTCCTCTATGTCACTCCTCCATGTCACTCCACCATTTCAATCCTCCATGTCATTCCTCCATATCACTCCTCCATGTCACTCCTCCATGTCACTCCTCTTTCTCACGCCTCCGTGTCACTCCGCCATGTCACTCCTCCATGTCACTCCTCCATGTCACAATTCCTTGCTCCTCAATGTCACTCCTCCACATCACTCCTCTATGTCACTCCTCCTTGTCACTCCTCCTTCTCAATCCTCCATGTCATTCCTCCATGTCACTCCTCCATGTCACTCCTCCATGTCACTCCTAAATGTCACTCCTCCATGTCACTCCTACATGTCACTCCGCCATGTCACTCCGCCATGTCACTCCTTCTTGCTGCCCCATGTCACTCCTCTATGTCACTCCTCTATTTTGCTCCTCAATATTACGTCACTCCTCTATGTCACTCCTCCATGTCACCTCTCCATGTCACTCCTCCTTCTCACTCCTAAATGTCACTCCTCCATGTCACTCCTACATGTCACTCCTCCATGTCACTCCTCCATGTAACTCCTTCTTGCTGCTCCATGTCACTCCTCTATGTCACTCCTCCATTTCACTCCTCAATATTACGTCACTCCTCTATGTCACTCCTCCATGTAAACTCTCCATGTCACTCCTCCTTCTCACTCCTCCATGTCACCCCTCCATGTCACTTCTCAATGAAACTCCTCCATGTCACTCCTCCATGTCACTCCTCCATGTCACCCCTCCATGTCACTCCTCCATGTCACTCCTCCATGTCACTCCTCCATGTCACTCTTCTTTGCTCCTCAATGTCACTCCTCCACATCACTCCTCTTTGTCACTCCTCCTTGTCACTCCTCCTTCTCACTCCTCCATGTCACTCCACCATTTCAATCCTCCATGTAATTCCTCCATGTCACTCCTCCATGTCACTCCTCCATGTCTCTCATCCATGTTGCTCCCCCATGTCACTCCTCCATGTCACTCCTTCTTGCTGCTCCATGTCACTCCTCTATGTCACTCCTCTATTTCGCTCCTCCATGTCACCTCTCCATGTCACTCCTCCTTCTCACTCCTCCATGTCACCCCTCCATGTCACTTCTCAAATAAACTCCTCCATGTCACTCCTAAATGTCACTCCTCCATGTCACTCCTACATGTCACTCCTCCATGTCACTCCACCATTTCAATCCTCCATGTCATTCCTCCATGTCACTCCTCCATGTCACTCCTCCATGTCGCTCCTCCATTTTGCTCCTCCATATCGCTCCTCCATGTTACTCCACCATGTCACTCCTCCTTTTCACTCCTCCATGTCACTCCTCCATGTCACTCCTCCTTTTCACTCCTCCATGTCACTCCGCCATGTCACTCCTCCATTTCACTCCTCCATGTCACTCTTATTTTCTCCTCAATGTCACTCCTCCACATCACTCCTCTATGTCACTCCTCCTTGTCACTCCTCCTTCTCACTCCTCCATGTCACTCCACCATTTCAATCCTCCATGTCATTCCTCCATGTCACTCCTCCATGTCACTCCTCCATGTCTCTCATCCATGTAGCTCCCCCATGTCACTCCTACATGTCGCTCCTCCATGTCACTCCTTCTTGCTGCTCCATTTCACTCCTCCATGCCGCTCCTCCACGTCACTCCTCTATTTCACTCCACTATGTCACTCCTCCATGCCACTCTTCCATGTCTCTCATCCATGTCGCTCCCCCATGTCACTCCTGCATGTCACTCCTTCATGTTACTCCTACATGTCGCTCCCCCATGTCACTCCTACATGTCACTCCTTCATGTCACTCCTACATGTCACTCCTCCATGTCACTCCTCCATATCACTCCTTCTTGCTGCTCCATGTAACTCCTCTGTCACTCCTCCATGTCGCTCCTCCACGCCACTCCTCTATGTCAATACTCCATGTCACTCCTCCATGTCACTCCTCGATGTCGATCCTCCATGTCACTCCTCCATGTCACTACTACATGTCCCTCATCCATGTCACTCCTCAATGAAACTCCTTCATATAACTCCTCCATGCCGCTCCTCCACGTCACTGCTCTATGTCACTCCACTATGTCACTCCTCCATGCCACTCTTCCATGTCTCTCATCCATGTCGCTCCCCCATGTCACTCCTACATGTCACTCCTTCATTTCACTCCTCCATGTCATTCCTCTATGTCACTCCTCTATTTCGCTCCTCCACGTCACTCCTCTATGTCACTCCTCCATTTCACTCCTCAATATTACATCACTCCTCTATGTCACTCCTACATGTCACCTCTTCATGTCAGCTTTCCTTGCTCCTCAATGTCCCTCCTCCATGTCACTCCTCCTTCTCACTTCTCCATGTCACTCCTCCGTGTCACTCAATGAAACTCCTTCATATCACTCCACTATGTCACTCCTCCATGCCACTCTTCCATGTCTCTCATCCATGTCACTCCTCTATGTCACTCCTAAATGTCACCCCTCCATGTCACTTCTCAAATAAACTCCTCCATGTCACTCCTAAATGTCACTCCTCCATGTCACTCCTCCATGTCACTCCTTCTTGCTGCTCCATGTCACTCCTCTATGTCACTCCTCTATTTTGCTCCTCAATATTACGTCACTCCTCTATGTCACTCCTCCATGTCACCTCTCCATGTCACTCCTCCTTCTCAGTCCTAAATGTCACTCCTCCATGTCACTCCTACATGTCACTCCTCCATGTCACTCCTCCATGTCACTCCTTCTTGCTGCTCCATGTCACTCCTCTATGTCACTCCTCCATTTCACTCCTCAATATTACGTCACTCCTCTATGTCACTCCTCCATGTCACCTCTCCATGTCACTCCTCCTTCTCACTCCTCCATGTCACCCCTCCATGTCACTTCTCAATGAAACTCCTCCATGTCACTCCTCCATGTCACTCCTCCATGTCACCCCTCCATGTCACTCCTCCATGTCACTCCTCCATGTCACTCCTTCTTGCTGCTCCATGTCACTCCTCTATGTCACTCCTCTATTTTGCTCCTCCACGTCACTCCTCTATGTCACTCCTCCATTTCACTCCTCAATATTACGTCACTCCCCCATGTCACTCCTCCATGTCACTCCTCCATGTCACCCCTCCATGTCACTCCTCCATGTCACTCTTCCTTGCTCCTCAATGTGACTCCTCCACATCACTCCTCTATGTCACTCCTCCATGTGACTCCTCCATGTCACTCCTCCATGTCACTCCTCCATTTCTCTCCTCCATATCGCTCCTCCATGTTGCTCCTCCACGTCAGTCCTCCATGTCACTACTCCTTCTCACTCCGAAATGTCACTCCGCCATGTCACTCCTCCATGTCACTCCTCCATGTCACTCTTCTTTGCTCCTTAATGTCACTCCTCCACATCACTCCTCTTTGTCACTCCTCCTTGTCACTCCTCCTTCTCACTCCTCCATGTCACTCCTCCATGTCACTCCTCCATGTCTCTCATCCATGTTGCTCCCCCATGTCACTCCTACATGTCGCTCCTCCATGTCACTCCTTCTTGCTGCTCCATGTCACTCCTCTATGTCACTCCTCTTTTTCGCTCCTCCATGTCACCTATCCATGTCACTCCTCCTTCTCACTCCTCCATGTCACCCCTCCATGTCACTTCTCAAATAAACTCCTCCATGTCACTCCTAAATGTCACTCCTCCATGTCACTCCTACATGTCACTCCTCCATGTCACTCCACCATTTCAATCCTTCATGTCATTCCTCCATGTCACTCCTCCATGTCACTCCTCCATGTCGCTCCTCCATTTTGCTCCTCCATATCGCTCCTCCACGTCACTCCTCCATGTCACTACTCCATGTCACTCCTCCTTTTCACTCCTCCATGTCACTCCGCCATGTCACTCCTCCATGTCACTCCTCCATGTCACTCTTATTTTCTCCTCAATGTCACTCCTCCACATCACTCCTCTATGTCACTCCTCCTTGTCACTCCTCCTTCTCACTCCTCCATGTCACTCCACCATTTCAATCCTCCATGTCATTCCTCCATGTCACTCCTCCATGTCACTCCTCCATGTCTCTCATCCATGTAGCTCCCCCATGTCACTCCTACATGTCGCTCCTCCATGTCACTCCTTCTTGCTGCTCCATTTCACTCCTCCATGCCGCTCCTCCACGTCACTCCTCTATGTCACTCCACTATGTCACTCCTCCATAACACTCTTCCATGTCTCTCATCCATGTCGCTCCCCCATGTCACTCCTGCATGTCACTCCTTCATGTTACTCCTACATGTCACTCCTCCATGTCACTCATCCATGTCGCTCCCCCATGTCACTCCTACATGTCACTCCTTCATTTCACTCCTACATGTCACTCCTCCATGTCACTCCTCCATATCACTCCTTCTTGCTGCTCCATGTAACTCCTCTGTCACTCCTCTATTTTGCTCCTCCACATCACTCCTCCATGTCACCTCTCCATGTCACTCCTCTTTCTCACTCCTCCATGTCACTCCTCCATGTCGCTCCTCCACGTCACTCCTCTATGTCACTACTCCATGTCACTCCTCGATGTCGATCCTCCATGTCACTCCTCCATGTCACTACTACATGTCCCTCATCCATGTCACTCCTCCATGAAGCTCCACCATGTCATTCCTCCATGTTACTCTTCCTTGCTCCTCAATGTCACCCCTCCATGTCACTCCTCAATGAAACTCCTTCATATAACTCCTCCATGTCGCTCCTCCACGTCACTGCTCTATGTCACTCCACTATGTCACTCCTCCATGCCACTCTTCCATGTCTCTCATCCATTTCGCTCCAGCATGTCACTCCTGCATGTCACTCCTTCAAGTCACTCCTACATGTCACTCCTCCATGTCACTCATCCATGTCGCTCCCCCATGTCACTCCTACATGTCACTCCTTCATGTCACTCCTACATGTCACTCCTCCATGTCACTCCTCCATATCACTCCTTCTTGCTGCTCCATGTAACTCCTCTGTCACTCCTCTATTTTGCTCTTCCACATCACTCCTCCATGTCACCTCTCCATGTCACTCCTCTTTCTCACTCCTCCATGTCACTCCTCCATGTCGCTCCTCCACGTCACTCCTCTATGTCACTTCTCCATGTCACTCCTCCATGTCACTCCTCGATGTCGATCCTCCATGTCACTCCTCCATGTCACTACTACATGTCCCTCATCCATGTCACTCCTCCATGAAGCTCCACCATGTCATTCCACCATGTCACTCTTCCTTGCTCCTCAATGTCACCCCTCCATGTCACTCCTCAATGAAACTCCTTCATATAACTCCTCCATGCCGCTCCTCCACGTCACTGCTCTATGTCACTCCACTATGTCACTCCTCCATGCCACTCTTCCATGTCTCTCATCCATGTCACTCCCCCATGTCACTCCTACATGTCACTCCTCCATGTCACTCCTACATGTCACTCCTCCATGTCACTCCTCCATGTCATTCCTCTATGTCACTCCTCTATTTCGCTCCTCCACGTCACTCCTCTATGTCACTCCTCCATGTCACCTCTCCATGTCAGCTTTCCTTACTCCTCAATGTCCCTCCTCCATGTCACTCCTCCTTCTCACTCCTCCATGTCACCCCTCCGTGTCACTCAATGAAACTCCTTCATATCACTCCTCTATGTCGCTCCTCCACGTCACTCCTCTATGTCACTCCACTATGTCACTCCTCCATGCCACTCTTCCATGTCTCTCATCCATGTCACTCCTCTATGTCACTCCTAAATGTCACTCCTCCATTTCACTCCTCCATGTCACTCCTTCTTGCTGCTCCATGTCGCTCCTCCACGTCACTCCTCTATGTCACTCCTCCATGTCACTCCTCCATATCACTCCTCGATTTCGATCCTCCATGTCACTCCTCCATGTCACTACTACATGTCCCTCATCCATGTCACTCCTCCATGAAGCTCCACCATGTCATTCCTCCATGTCACTCCTCCATGTCACTACTACATGTCCCTCATCCATGTCACTCCTCCATGTCATTCCTCTATGTCACTCCTCTATTTCGCTCCTCCACGTCACTCCTCTATGTCACTCCTCCATGTCACTCCTCCATATCACTCCTCGATGTCGATCCTCCATGTCACTCCTCCATGTCACTACTACATGTCCCTCATCCATGTCACTCCTCCATGAAGCTCCACCATGTCATTCACTCCATGTCACTCCTCCATGTCACTACTACATGTCCCTCATCCATGTCACTCCTTCATGTCATTCCTCTATGTCACTCCTCTATTTCGTTCCTCCACGTCACTCCACTATGTCACTCCTCCATTTCACTCCTCAATATTACATCACTCCTCTATGTCACTCCTAAATGTCACTCCTCCATGTCACTCCTCCATGTCACTCCTCCATGTCACTCCTTGTTGCTGCTCCATGTCACTCCTCTATGTCACTCTTCTATTTCGCTCCTCCACGTCACTCCTCTATATCACCCCTCCATTTCACTCCTCAATATTACAGCACTCCTCCATGTCACTTCTTCTTGCTGTTCCACGTCGCTCCTCCATGTCACTCCTCAATGTCGATCCTCCATGTCATTCCTCAATGTCACTACTACATGTCCCTCCTCCATGTCACTCCTCCATGAAGCACCACCATGTTATTCCTCCATGTCACTCTTCCTTGCTCCTCAATGTCCCTCCTCCATGTCACTGCTCCTTCTCACTCCTCCAGATCACCCCTCCGTGTCACTCCTCAATGAAACTCCTTCATATCACTCCTCCATGTCACCCCTCCATGTCACTCCTCCATGTCACTCCTTGCTGCTCCACGTCGCTCCTCCATGTCACTCCTCCATGTCACCTCTCCATGTCACTCCTCTTTCTCACTCCTCCATGTCCCCCTTCCATGTCACTCCTCCATGTCGCTCCTCCACGTCACACCTCTATGTCACTCCTCCATGTCACTCCTCAATGTCGATCCTCCATGTCACTCCTCCATGTCACCACTACATGTCCCTCAGCCATGTCACTCCTCCATGAAGCTCCACCATGTCATTCCTCCATGTTACTCTTCCTTGCTCCTCAATGTCACCCCTCCGTGTCACTCCTCAATGAAACTCCTTCATATCACTCCTCCATGTCGCTCCTCCACGTCACTCCTCTATGTCACTCCACTATGTCACTCCACCATGCCAATCTTCCATGTCTCTCATCCATGTCGCTACCCCATGTCACTCCTACATGTCACTTCTCCATGTCACTCCTACATGTCACTCCTCCATCTCACTCCTCCATGTCACTCCTTCTTGCTGCTCCATGTCACTCCTCTATGTCACTCCTCTATTTCGCTCGTCCACATCACTCCTCTTTGTCACTACTCCATTTCACTCCTCAATATTACGTCACTCCTCCATGTCACCCCTCCAGGTCACTTCTCAATGAAACTCCTCCATGTCACTCCTCCATGTCGCTCCTCCTCGTCACTCCTCTATGTCACTCCTTCATGTCACTCTTCCATGTCTATCATCCATGTCGCTCCCCCATGTCACTCCTCCATGTCACCCCTCCATGTCACTCCTCCATGTCACTCCTTCTTGCTGCTCCAAGTCCCTCCTTTATGTCACTCCTCCATGTCACTCCTACATGTCACTCCTCCATGTCACTCATCCATGTCGCTCCCCCATGTCACTCCTACATGTCACTCCATCATGTCACTCCTACATGTCACTCCTCCATATCACTCCTTCTTGCTGCTCCATGTAACTCCTCTGTCACTCCTCTATTTTGCTCCTCTACATCACTCCTCCATGTCACCTCTCCATGCCACTCTTCCATGTCTCTCATCCATGTCGCTCCCCCATGTCACTCCTACATGTCACTCCTCCATGTCACTCCTACATGTCACTTCTCCATGTCACTCCTCCATATCACTCCTTCTTGCTGCTCCATGTAACTCCTCTGTCACTCCTCTATTTTGCTACCCCACATCACTCCTCCATGTCACCTCTCCATGTCACTCCTCTTTCTCACTCTTCCTTTGTCACCCCTCCATGTCACTCCTCCATGTCACTCCTCCATGTCAATCCTCAATGTCGATCCTCCATGTCACTCCTCCATGTTACTCCTCAATGTCGATCCTACATGTCACTCCTCCATGTCACCCCTCCATGTCACTCCTCCATGTCACTCCTTCTTGATGCTCCACGTCGCTCCTCCATGTCACTCCTCCATGTCACCTCTCAATGTCACTCCTCTTTCTCACTCCTCCATGTCACTACTACATGTCCCTCATCCATTTCACTCCTCCATGAAGCTCCACCATGTCATTCCTCCATGTCACTCTTCCTTGCTCCTCAATGTCACACCTCCGTGTCACTCCTCAATGAAACTCCTTCATATCACTCCTCCTTCTCACTCCGCCATGTCACTCCTCAACGTAACTCCTCTATGTCACTCCTCCATGTCACTCCACCATTTCAATCCTCCATGTCATTCCTCCATGTCACTCCTCCATGTCACTCCTTCATGTCACTCCTCCTTCTCACGCCTCCGTGTCACTCCGCCATGTCACTCCTCCATGTCACTCCTCCATCTCACAATTCCTTGCTCCTCAATGTCACTCCTCCACATCACTCCTCTATGTCACTCCTCCTTGTCACTCCTCCTTCTCAATCCTCCATGTCATTCCTCCATGTCACTCCTCCATGTCACTCCTCCATGTCGCTCCTCCATTTTGCTCCTCCATATCGCTCCTCCATGTTACTCCACCATGTCACTCCTCCACGTCACTCCTCCATGTCACTCCTCCATGTCACTCCTCCTTCTCACTCCTCCATCTCACTCCGCCATGTAACTCCTCCATGTCACTCCTCCATGTCACTCTTATTTTCTCCTCAATGTCACTCCTCCACATCACTCCTCTATGTCACTCCTCCTTGTCACTCCTCCTTCTCACTCCTCCATGTCACTCCACCATTTCAATCCTCCATGTCATTCCTCCATGTCACTCCTCCATGTCACTCCTCCATGTCTCTCATCCATGTAGCTCCCCCATGTTACTCCTACATGTCGCTCCTCCATGTCACTCCTTCTTGCTGCTCCATTTCACTCCTCTATGTCACTCCTCTATTTCGCTCCTCCACGTAACTCCTCCATGTCACCTCTCCATGTCACTCCTCTTTCTCACTCCTCCACGTTACCCCTCCATGTCACTCCTCCATGTCACTCCTCCACGTCTCTCCTCTATGTCACTCCTCCATGTCACTCCTCCATGTCACTCCTCAATGTCGATCCTCCATGTCACTCCTCCATGTCACTACTACATGTCCCTCCTCCATGTCACTCCTCCTTGAAGCTCCACCATGTCATTGCTCCATGTCACTCTTCCTTGCTCGTCAATGTCCCTCCTCCATGTCACTCCTCCTTCTCACTCCTCCATGTCACCCCTCCGTGTCACTCCTCAATGAAACTCCTTCATATCACTCCTCCATGTCGCTCCTCCACGTCACTCCTATATGTCACTCCACTATGTCACTCCACCATGCCAATCTTCCATGTCTCTCATCCATGTCGCTACCCCATGTCACTCCTACATGTCACTTCACCATGTCACTCCTACATGTCACTCCTCCATCTCACTCCTCCATGTCACTCCTTCTTGCTGCTCCATGTCACTCCTCTATGTCACTCCTCTATTTCGCTCGTCCACATCACTCCTCTTTGTCACTCCTCCATTTCACTCCTCAATATTACGTCACTCCTCCATGTCACCCCTCCATGTCACTTCTCAATGAAACTCCTCCATGTCACTCCTCCATGTCGCTCCTCCTCGTCACTCCTCTATGTCACTCCTTCATGTCACTCTTCCATGTCTATCATCCATGTCACTCCCCCATGTCACTCCTACATGTCACTCCTCCATGTCACTCCTACATGTCACTCCTCCATGTCACTCCTCCATGTCATTCCTCTATGTCACTCCTCTATTTCGCTCCTCCACGTCACTCCTCTATGTCACTCCTCCATGTCACCTCTCCATGTCAGCTTTCCTTACTCCTCAATGTCCCTCCTCCATGTCACTCCTCCTTCTCACTCCTCCATGTCACCCCTCCGTGTCACTCAATGAAACTCCTTCATATCACTCCTCTATGTCGCTCCTCCACGTCACTCCTCTATGTCACTCCACTATGTCACTCCTCCATGCCACTCTTCCATGTCTCTCATCCATGTCACTCCTCTATGTCACTCCTAAATGTCACTCCTCCATTTCACTCCTCCATGTCACTCCTTCTTGCTGCTCCATGTCGCTCCTCCACGTCACTCCTCTATGTCACTCCTCCATGTCACTCCTCCATATCACTCCTCGATTTCGATCCTCCATGTCACTCCTCCATGTCACTACTACATGTCCCTCATCCATGTCACTCCTCCATGAAGCTCCACCATGTCATTCCTCCATGTCACTCCTCCATGTCACTACTACATGTCCCTCATCCATGTCACTCCTCCATGTCATTCCTCTATGTCACTCCTCTATTTCGCTCCTCCACGTCACTCCTCTATGTCACTCCTCCATGTCACTCCTCCATATCACTCCTCGATGTCGATCCTCCATGTCACTCCTCCATGTCACTACTACATGTCCCTCATCCATGTCACTCCTCCATGAAGCTCCACCATGTCATTCACTCCATGTCACTCCTCCATGTCACTACTACATGTCCCTCATCCATGTCACTCCTTCATGTCATTCCTCTATGTCACTCCTCTATTTCGTTCCTCCACGTCACTCCACTATGTCACTCCTCCATTTCACTCCTCAATATTACATCACTCCTCTATGTCACTCCTAAATGTCACTCCTCCATGTCACTCCTCCATGTCACTCCTCCATGTCACTCCTTGTTGCTGCTCCATGTCACTCCTCTATGTCACTCTTCTATTTCGCTCCTCCACGTCACTCCTCTATATCACCCCTCCATTTCACTCCTCAATATTACAGCACTCCTCCATGTCACTTCTTCTTGCTGTTCCACGTCGCTCCTCCATGTCACTCCTCAATGTCGATCCTCCATGTCATTCCTCAATGTCACTACTACATGTCCCTCCTCCATGTCACTCCTCCATGAAGCACCACCATGTTATTCCTCCATGTCACTCTTCCTTGCTCCTCAATGTCCCTCCTCCATGTCACTGCTCCTTCTCACTCCTCCAGATCACCCCTCCGTGTCACTCCTCAATGAAACTCCTTCATATCACTCCTCCATGTCACCCCTCCATGTCACTCCTCCATGTCACTCCTTGCTGCTCCACGTCGCTCCTCCATGTCACTCCTCCATGTCACCTCTCCATGTCACTCCTCTTTCTCACTCCTCCATGTCCCCCTTCCATGTCACTCCTCCATGTCGCTCCTCCACGTCACACCTCTATGTCACTCCTCCATGTCACTCCTCAATGTCGATCCTCCATGTCACTCCTCCATGTCACCACTACATGTCCCTCAGCCATGTCACTCCTCCATGAAGCTCCACCATGTCATTCCTCCATGTTACTCTTCCTTGCTCCTCAATGTCACCCCTCCGTGTCACTCCTCAATGAAACTCCTTCATATCACTCCTCCATGTCGCTCCTCCACGTCACTCCTCTATGTCACTCCACTATGTCACTCCACCATGCCAATCTTCCATGTCTCTCATCCATGTCGCTACCCCATGTCACTCCTACATGTCACTTCTCCATGTCACTCCTACATGTCACTCCTCCATCTCACTCCTCCATGTCACTCCTTCTTGCTGCTCCATGTCACTCCTCTATGTCACTCCTCTATTTCGCTCGTCCACATCACTCCTCTTTGTCACTACTCCATTTCACTCCTCAATATTACGTCACTCCTCCATGTCACCCCTCCAGGTCACTTCTCAATGAAACTCCTCCATGTCACTCCTCCATGTCGCTCCTCCTCGTCACTCCTCTATGTCACTCCTTCATGTCACTCTTCCATGTCTATCATCCATGTCGCTCCCCCATGTCACTCCTCCATGTCACCCCTCCATGTCACTCCTCCATGTCACTCCTTCTTGCTGCTCCAAGTCCCTCCTTTATGTCACTCCTCCATGTCACTCCTACATGTCACTCCTCCATGTCACTCATCCATGTCGCTCCCCCATGTCACTCCTACATGTCACTCCATCATGTCACTCCTACATGTCACTCCTCCATATCACTCCTTCTTGCTGCTCCATGTAACTCCTCTGTCACTCCTCTATTTTGCTCCTCTACATCACTCCTCCATGTCACCTCTCCATGCCACTCTTCCATGTCTCTCATCCATGTCGCTCCCCCATGTCACTCCTACATGTCACTCCTCCATGTCACTCCTACATGTCACTTCTCCATGTCACTCCTCCATATCACTCCTTCTTGCTGCTCCATGTAACTCCTCTGTCACTCCTCTATTTTGCTACCCCACATCACTCCTCCATGTCACCTCTCCATGTCACTCCTCTTTCTCACTCTTCCTTTGTCACCCCTCCATGTCACTCCTCCATGTCACTCCTCCATGTCAATCCTCAATGTCGATCCTCCATGTCACTCCTCCATGTTACTCCTCAATGTCGATCCTACATGTCACTCCTCCATGTCACCCCTCCATGTCACTCCTCCATGTCACTCCTTCTTGATGCTCCACGTCGCTCCTCCATGTCACTCCTCCATGTCACCTCTCAATGTCACTCCTCTTTCTCACTCCTCCATGTCACTACTACATGTCCCTCATCCATTTCACTCCTCCATGAAGCTCCACCATGTCATTCCTCCATGTCACTCTTCCTTGCTCCTCAATGTCACACCTCCGTGTCACTCCTCAATGAAACTCCTTCATATCACTCCTCCTTCTCACTCCGCCATGTCACTCCTCAACGTAACTCCTCTATGTCACTCCACCATGTCACTCCACCATTTCAATCCTCCATGTCATTCCTCCATGTCACTCCTCCATGTCACTCCTTCATGTCACTCCTCCTTCTCACGCCTCCGTGTCACTCCGCCATGTCACTCCTCCATGTCACTCCTCCATCTCACAATTCCTTGCTCCTCAATGTCACTCCTCCACATCACTCCTCTATGTCACTCCTCCTTGTCACTCCTCCTTCTCAATCCTCCATGTCATTCCTCCATGTCACTCCTCCATGTCACTCCTCCATGTCGCTCCTCCATTTTGCTCCTCCATATCGCTCCTCCATGTTACTCCACCATGTCACTCCTCCACGTCACTCCTCCATGTCACTCCTCCATGTCACTCCTCCTTCTCACTCCTCCATCTCACTCCGCCATGTAACTCCTCCATGTCACTCCTCCATGTCACTCTTATTTTCTCCTCAATGTCACTCCTCCACATCACTCCTCTATGTCACTCCTCCTTGTCACTCCTCCTTCTCACTCCTCCATGTCACTCCACCATTTCAATCCTCCATGTCATTCCTCCATGTCACTCCTCCATGTCACTCCTCCATGTCTCTCATCCATGTAGCTCCCCCATGTTACTCCTACATGTCGCTCCTCCATGTCACTCCTTCTTGCTGCTCCATTTCACTCCTCTATGTCACTCCTCTATTTCGCTCCTCCACGTAACTCCTCCATGTCACCTCTCCATGTCACTCCTCTTTCTCACTCCTCCACGTTACCCCTCCATGTCACTCCTCCATGTCACTCCTCCACGTCTCTCCTCTATGTCACTCCTCCATGTCACTCCTCCATGTCACTCCTCAATGTCGATCCTCCATGTCACTCCTCCATGTCACTACTACATGTCCCTCCTCCATGTCACTCCTCCTTGAAGCTCCACCATGTCATTGCTCCATGTCACTCTTCCTTGCTCGTCAATGTCCCTCCTCCATGTCACTCCTCCTTCTCACTCCTCCATGTCACCCCTCCGTGTCACTCCTCAATGAAACTCCTTCATATCACTCCTCCATGTCGCTCCTCCACGTCACTCCTATATGTCACTCCACTATGTCACTCCACCATGCCAATCTTCCATGTCTCTCATCCATGTCGCTACCCCATGTCACTCCTACATGTCACTTCACCATGTCACTCCTACATGTCACTCCTCCATCTCACTCCTCCATGTCACTCCTTCTTGCTGCTCCATGTCACTCCTCTATGTCACTCCTCTATTTCGCTCGTCCACATCACTCCTCTTTGTCACTCCTCCATTTCACTCCTCAATATTACGTCACTCCTCCATGTCACCCCTCCATGTCACTTCTCAATGAAACTCCTCCATGTCACTCCTCCATGTCGCTCCTCCTCGTCACTCCTCTATGTCACTCCTTCATGTCACTCTTCCATGTCTATCATCCATGTTGCTCCCCCATGTCACTCCTCCATGTCACCCCTCCATGTCACTCCTCCATGTCACTCCTTCTTGCTGCTCCAAGTCGCTCCTTTATGTCACTACTCCATGTCAACTCTCCATGTCACTCCTCCTTCTCACTCCTCCATGTCACTCCACCATGTCACTCCTTGTTGCTGCTCCATGTCACTCCTCTATGTCACTCTTCTATTTCGCTCCTCCACGTCACTCCTCTATATCACCCCTCCATTTCACTCCTCAATATTACGTCACTCCTCCATGTCACTTCTTCTTGCTGCTCCACGTCGCTCCTCCACGTCACTCCTCAATGTCGATCCTCCATGTCATTCCTCCATGTCACTACTACATGTCCCTCCTCCATGTCACTCCTCCATGAAGCACCACCATGTTATTCCTCCATGTCACTCTTCCTTGCTCCTCAATGTCCCTCCTCCATGTCACTGCTCCTTCTCACTCCTCCAGATCACCCCTCCGTGTCACTCCTCAATGAAACTCCTTCATATCACTCCTCCATGTCACCCCTCCATGTGACTCCTCCATGTCACTCCTTGCTGCTCCACGTCGCTCCTCCATGTCACTCCTCCATGTCACCTCTCCATGTCACTCCTCTTTCTCACTCCTCCATGTCACCCCTCCATGTCACTCCTCCATGTCACTCCTCAATGTCGATCCTCCATGTCACTCCTCCATGTCACCACTAATTGTCCCTCAGCCATGTCACTCCTCCATGAAGCTCCACCATGTCATTCCTCCATGTTACTCTTCCTTGCTCCTCAATGTCACCCCTCCGTGTCACTCCTCAATGAAACTCCTTCATATCACTCCTCCATGACGCTCCTCCACGTCACTCCTCTATGTCACTCCACTATGTCACTCCTCCATGCCACTCTTCCATGTCTCTCAACCATGTCGCTCCCCCATGTCACTCCTACATGTCACTCCTCCATGTCACTCCTCCATGTCACTCCTACATGTCACTCCTCCATGTCACTCATCCATGTCGCTCCCCCATGTCACTCCTACATGTCACTCCATCATGTCACTCCTACATGTCACTCCTCCATGTCACTCCTCCATGTCACCACTAATTGTCCCTCAGCCTCCATATCACTCCTTCTTGCTGCTCCATGTAACTCCTCTGTCACTCCTCTATTTTGCTCCTCTACATCACTCCTCCATGTCACCTCTCCATGCCACTCTTCCATGTCTCTCATCCATGTCGCTCCCCCATGTCACTCCTACATGTCACTCCTCCATGTCACTCCTACATGTCACTTCTCCATGTCACTCCTCCATATCACTCCTTCTTGCTGCTCCATGTAACTCCTCTGTCACTCCTCTATTTTGCTACTCCACATCACTCCTCCATGTCACCTCTCCATGTCACTCCTCTTTCTCACTCCTCCTTTGTCACCCCTCCATGTCACTCCTCCATGTCACTCCTCCATGTCAATCCTCAATGTCGATCCTCCATGTCACTCCTCCATGTTACTCCTCAATGTCGATCCTACATGTCACTCCTCCATGTCACCCCTCCATGTCACTCCTCCATGTCACTCCTTCTTGATGCTCCACGTCGCTCCTCCATGTCACTCCTCCATGTCGCCTCTCAATGTCACTCCTCTTTCTCACTCCTCAATGTCAATCCTCCATGTCACTCCTCCATGTCACTACTACATGTCCCTCATCCAATTCACTCCTCCATGAAGCTCCACCATGTCATTCCTCCATGTCACTCTTCCTTGCTCCTCAATGTCACACCTCCGTGTCACTCCTCAATGAAAATCCTTCATATCACTCCTCCTTCTCACTCCACCATGTCACTCCTCCACGTAACTCCTCTATGTCACTCCTCCATGTCACTCCACCATTTCAATCCTCCATTTCATTCCTCCATGTCACTCCTCCATGTCACTCCGCCATGTCACTCCTCCATTTCACTCCTCCATGTCACAATTCCTTGCTCCTCAATGTCACTCCTCCACATCACTCCTCTATGTCACTCCTCCTTGTCACTCCTCCTTCTCAATCCTCCATGTCATTCCTCCATGTCACTCCTCCATGTCACTCCTCCATGTCACTCCTAAATGTCACTCCTCCATGTCACTCCTCCATGTCACTCCTCCTTCTCAATCCTCCATGTCATTCCTCCATGTCACTCCTCCATGTCACTCCTCCATGTCACTCCTAAATGTCACTCCTCCATGTCACTCCTGCATGTCACTCCTCCATGTCACTCCTCTATGTCACTCCTCTATTTTGCTCCTCAATATTACGTCACTCCTCTATGTCACTCCTCCATGTCACCTCTCCATGTCACTCCTCCTTCTCACTCCTAAATGTCACTCCTCCATGTCACTCCTACATGTCACTCCTCCATGTCACTCCTCCATGTAACTCCTTCTTGCTGCTCCATATCACTCCTCTATGTCACTCCTCCATTTCACTCCTCAATATTACGTCACTCCTCTATGTCACTCCTCCATGTCACCCCTCCATGTCACTTCTCAATGAAACTCCTCCATGTCACTCCTCCATGTCACTCCTCCATGTCACCCCTCCATGTCACTCCTCCATGTCACTCCTCCATGTCACTCCTTCTTGCTGCTCCATGTCACTCCTCTATGTCACTCCTCTATTTTGCTCCTCCACGTCACTCCTCTATGTCACTCCTCCATTTCACTCCTCAATATTACGTCACTCCCCCATGTCACTCCTCCATGTCACTCCTCCATGTCACCCCTCCATGTCACTCCTCCATGTCACTCTTCCTTGCTCCTCAATGTGACTCCTCCACATCACTCCTCTATGTCACTCCTCCATGTCACTCCTCCATGTCACTCCTCCATGTCACTCCTCCATTTCTCTCCTCCATATCGCTCCTCCATGTTGCTCCGCCACGTCACTCCTCCATGTCACTCCTCCTTCTCACTCCGCCATGTCACTCCGCCATGTCACTCCTCCATGTCACTCCTCCATGTCACTCTTCTTTGCTCCTCAATGTCACTCCTCCACATCACTCCTCTTTGTCACTCCTCCTTGTCACTCCTCCTTCTCACTCCTCCATGTCACTCCACCATTTCAATCCTCCATGTAATTCCTCCATGTCACTCCTCCATGTCACTCCTCCATGTCTCTCATCCATGTTGCTCCCCCATGTCACTCCTACATGTCGCTCCTCCATGTCACTCCTTCTTGCTGCTCCATGTCACTCCTCTATGTCACTCCTCTATTTCGCTCCTCCATGTCACCTCTCCATGTCACTCCTCCTTCTCACTCCTCCATGTCACCCCTCCATGTCACTTCTCAAATAAACTCCTCCATGTCACTCCTAAATGTCACTCCTCCATGTCACTCCTACATGTCACTCCTCCATGTCACTCCACCATTTCAATCCTCTTTGTCACTCCTCCATGTCACTCCTCCATGTCACTCCTCCATGTCGCTCCTCCATTTTGCTCCTCCATATCGCTCCTCCATGTTACTCCACCATGTCACTCCTCCACGTCACTCCTCCATGTCACTCCTCCATGTCACTCCTCCTTTTCACTCCACCATGTCACTCCGCCATGTCACTCCTCCATGTCACTCCTCCATGTCACTCTTATTTTCTCCTCAATGTCACTCCTCCACATCACTCCTCTATGTCACTCCTCCTTGTCACTCCTCCTTCTCACTCCTCCATGTCACTCCACCATTTCAATCCTCCATGTCATTCCTCCATGTCACTCCTCCATGTCACTCCTCCATGTCTCTCATCCATGTAGCTCCCCCATGTCACTCCTACATTTCGCTCCTCCATGTCACTCCTTCTTGCTGCTCCATTTCACTCCTCCATACCGCTCATCCACGTCACTCCTCTATTTCACTCCACTATGTCACTCCTCCATGCCACTCTTCCATGTCTCTCATCCATGTTGCTCCCCCATGTCACTCCTGCATGTCACTCCTTCATGTTACTCCTACATGTCACTCCTCCATGTCACTCATCCATGTCGCTCCCCCATGTCACTCCTACATGTCACTCCTTCATGTCACTCCTACATGTCACTCCTCCATGTCACTCCTCCATGTCACTCCTCTTTCTCACTCCTCCTTTGTCACCCCTCCATGTCACTCCTCCATGTCACTCCTCCATGTCAATCCTCAATGTCGATCCTCCATGTCACTCCTCCATGTTACTCCTCAATGTCGATCCTACATGTCACTCCTCCATGTCACCCCTCCATGTCACTCCTCCATGTCACTCCTTCTTGATGCTCCACGTCGCTCCTCCATGTCACTCCTCCATGTCGCCTCTCAATGTCACTCCTCTTTCTCACTCCTCAATGTCAATCCTCCATGTCACTCCTCCATGTCACTACTACATGTCCCTCATCCAATTCACTCCTCCATGAAGCTCCACCATGTCATTCCTCCATGTCACTCTTCCTTGCTCCTCAATGTCACACCTCCGTGTCACTCCTCAATGAAAATCCTTCATATCACTCCTCCTTCTCACTCCACCATGTCACTCCTCCACGTAACTCCTCTATGTCACTCCTCCATGTCACTCCACCATTTCAATCCTCCATTTCATTCCTCCATGTCACTCCTCCATGTCACTCCGCCATGTCACTCCTCCATTTCACTCCTCCATGTCACAATTCCTTGCTCCTCAATGTCACTCCTCCACATCACTCCTCTATGTCACTCCTCCTTGTCACTCCTCCTTCTCAATCCTCCATGTCATTCCTCCATGTCACTCCTCCATGTCACTCCTCCATGTCACTCCTAAATGTCACTCCTCCATGTCACTCCTCCATGTCACTCCTCCTTCTCAATCCTCCATGTCATTCCTCCATGTCACTCCTCCATGTCACTCCTCCATGTCACTCCTAAATGTCACTCCTCCATGTCACTCCTGCATGTCACTCCTCCATGTCACTCCTCTATGTCACTCCTCTATTTTGCTCCTCAATATTACGTCACTCCTCTATGTCACTCCTCCATGTCACCTCTCCATGTCACTCCTCCTTCTCACTCCTAAATGTCACTCCTCCATGTCACTCCTACATGTCACTCCTCCATGTCACTCCTCCATGTAACTCCTTCTTGCTGCTCCATATCACTCCTCTATGTCACTCCTCCATTTCACTCCTCAATATTACGTCACTCCTCTATGTCACTCCTCCATGTCACCCCTCCATGTCACTTCTCAATGAAACTCCTCCATGTCACTCCTCCATGTCACTCCTCCATGTCACCCCTCCATGTCACTCCTCCATGTCACTCCTCCATGTCACTCCTTCTTGCTGCTCCATGTCACTCCTCTATGTCACTCCTCTATTTTGCTCCTCCACGTCACTCCTCTATGTCACTCCTCCATTTCACTCCTCAATATTACGTCACTCCCCCATGTCACTCCTCCATGTCACTCCTCCATGTCACCCCTCCATGTCACTCCTCCATGTCACTCTTCCTTGCTCCTCAATGTGACTCCTCCACATCACTCCTCTATGTCACTCCTCCATGTCACTCCTCCATGTCACTCCTCCATGTCACTCCTCCATTTCTCTCCTCCATATCGCTCCTCCATGTTGCTCCGCCACGTCACTCCTCCATGTCACTCCTCCTTCTCACTCCGCCATGTCACTCCGCCATGTCACTCCTCCATGTCACTCCTCCATGTCACTCTTCTTTGCTCCTCAATGTCACTCCTCCACATCACTCCTCTTTGTCACTCCTCCTTGTCACTCCTCCTTCTCACTCCTCCATGTCACTCCACCATTTCAATCCTCCATGTAATTCCTCCATGTCACTCCTCCATGTCACTCCTCCATGTCTCTCATCCATGTTGCTCCCCCATGTCACTCCTACATGTCGCTCCTCCATGTCACTCCTTCTTGCTGCTCCATGTCACTCCTCTATGTCACTCCTCTATTTCGCTCCTCCATGTCACCTCTCCATGTCACTCCTCCTTCTCACTCCTCCATGTCACCCCTCCATGTCACTTCTCAAATAAACTCCTCCATGTCACTCCTAAATGTCACTCCTCCATGTCACTCCTACATGTCACTCCTCCATGTCACTCCACCATTTCAATCCTCTTTGTCACTCCTCCATGTCACTCCTCCATGTCACTCCTCCATGTCGCTCCTCCATTTTGCTCCTCCATATCGCTCCTCCATGTTACTCCACCATGTCACTCCTCCACGTCACTCCTCCATGTCACTCCTCCATGTCACTCCTCCTTTTCACTCCACCATGTCACTCCGCCATGTCACTCCTCCATGTCACTCCTCCATGTCACTCTTATTTTCTCCTCAATGTCACTCCTCCACATCACTCCTCTATGTCACTCCTCCTTGTCACTCCTCCTTCTCACTCCTCCATGTCACTCCACCATTTCAATCCTCCATGTCATTCCTCCATGTCACTCCTCCATGTCACTCCTCCATGTCTCTCATCCATGTAGCTCCCCCATGTCACTCCTACATTTCGCTCCTCCATGTCACTCCTTCTTGCTGCTCCATTTCACTCCTCCATACCGCTCATCCACGTCACTCCTCTATTTCACTCCACTATGTCACTCCTCCATGCCACTCTTCCATGTCTCTCATCCATGTTGCTCCCCCATGTCACTCCTGCATGTCACTCCTTCATGTTACTCCTACATGTCACTCCTCCATGTCACTCATCCATGTCGCTCCCCCATGTCACTCCTACATGTCACTCCTTCATGTCACTCCTACATGTCACTCCTCCATGTCACTCCTCCATATCACTCCTTCTTGCTGCTCCATGTAACTCCTCTGTCACTCCTCTATTTTGCTCCTCCACATCACTCCTCCATGTCACCTCTCCATGTCACTCCTCTTTCTCACTCCTCCATGTCACTCCTCCATGTCGCTCCTCCACGCCACTCCTCTATGTCACTACTCCATGTCACTCCTCCATGTCACTCCTCCATGTCGATCCTCCATGTCACTCCTCCATGTCACTACTACATGTCCCTCAGCCATGTCACTCCTCAATGAAACTCCTTCATATAACTCCTCCATGCCGCTCCTCCACGTCACTGCTCTATGTCACTCCACTATGTCACTCCTCCATGCCACTCTTCCATGTCTCTCATCCATGTCGCTCCCCCATGTCACTCCTACATGTCACTCCTCCATTTCACTCCTCAATATTACATCACTCCTCTATGTCACTCCTCCATGTCACCTCTCCATGTCAGCTTTCCTTGCTCCTCAATGTCCCTCCTCCATGTCACTCCTCCTTCTCACTTCTCCATGTCACTCCTCCGTGTCACTCAATGAAACTCCTTCATATCACTCCTCTATGTCGCTCCTCCATGTCACTCCTCTATGTCACTCCACTATGTCACTCCTCCATGCCACTCTTCCATGTCTCTCATCCATGTCACTCCTCTATGTCACTCCTAAATGTCACCCCACCATGTCACTTCTCAAATAAACTCCACCATGTCACTCCTAAATGTCACTCCTCCATGTCACTCCTACATGTCACTCCTCCATGTCACTCCTCCATGTCACTCCTTCTTGCTGCTCCATGTCACTCCTCTATGTCACTCCTCTATTTTGCTCCTCAATATTACGTCACTCCTCTATGTCACTCCTCCATGTCACCTCTCCATGTCACTCCTCCTTCTCACTCCTAAATGTCACTCCTCCATGTCACTCCTACATGTCACTCCTCCATGTCACTCCTCCATGTCACTCCTTCTTGCTGCTCCATTTCACTCCTCTATGTCACTCCTCCATTTCACTCCTCAATATTACGTCACTCCTCTATGTCACTCCTCCATGTCACCTCTCCATGTCACTCCTCCTTCTCACTCCTCCATGTCACCCCTCCATGTCACTTCTCAATGAATTCCATGTACTCCTCCATGTCACTCCTCCATGTCACTCCTCCATGTCACCCCTCCATGTCACTCCTCCATGTCACTCCTCCATGTCACTCCTTCTTGCTGCTCCATGTCACTCCTCTATGTCACTCCTCTATTTTGCTCCTCCACGTCACTCCTCTATGTCACTCCTCCATTTCACTCCTCAATATTACGTCACTCCCCCATGTCACTCCTCCATGTCACTCATCCATGTCACCCCTCCATGTCACTCCTCCATGTCACTCTTCCTTGCTCCTCAATGTGACTCCTCCACATCACTCCTCTATGTCACTCCTCCATGTCACTCCTCCATGTCACTCCTCCATGTCACTCCTCCATTTCTCTCCCCCATATCGCTCCTCCATGTTGCTCCTCCACGTCACTCCTCCATGTCACTCCTCCTTCTCACTCCGCCATGTCACTCCGCCATGTCACTCCTCCATGTAACTCCTCCATGTCACTCTTCTTTGCTCCTTAATGTCACTCCTCCACATCACTCCTCTTTGTCACTTCTCCTTGTCACTCCTCCTTCTCACTCCTCCATGTCACTCCTCCATGTCACTCCTCCATGTCTCTCATCCATGTTGCTCCCCCATGTCACTCCTACATGTCGCTCCTTCATGTCACTCCTTCTTGCTGCTCCATGTCACTCCTCTATGTCACTCCTCTTTTTCGCTCCTCCATGTCACCTATCCATGTCACTCCTCCTTCTCACTCCTCCATGTCACCCCTCCATGTCACTTCTCAAATAAACTCCTCCATGTCACTCCTAAATGTCACTCCTCCATGTCACTCCTACATGTCACTCCTCAATGTCACTCCACCATTTCAATCCTCCATGTCATTCCTCCATGTCACTCCTCCATGTCACTCCTCCATGTCGCTCCTCCATTTTGCTCCTCCATATCGCTCCTCCATGTTACTCCACCATGTCACTCCTCCACGTCACTCCTCCATGTCACTACTCCATGTCACTCCTCCTTTTCACTCCACCATGTCACTCCGCCATGTAACTCCTCCATGTCACTCCTCCATGTCACTCTTATTTTCTCCTCAATGTCACTCCTCCACATCACTCCTCTATGTCACTCCTCCTTGTCACTCCTCCTTCTCACTTCTCCATGTCACTCCACCATTTCAATCCTCCATGTCATTCCTCCATGTCACTCCTCCATGTCTCTCATCCATGTAGCTCCCCCATGTCACTCCTACATGTCGCTCCTCCATGTCACTCCTTCTTGCTGCTCCATTTCAATCCTCCATGCCGCTCCTCCACGTCACTCCTCTATGTCACTCCACTATGTCACTCCTCCATAACACTCTTCCATGTCTCTCATCCATGTCGCTCCCCCATGTCACTCCTGCATGTCACTCCTTCATGTTACTCCTACATGTCACTCCTCCATGTCACTCATCCATGTCGCTCCCCCATGTCACTCCTACATGTCACTCCTTCATGTCACTCCTACATGTCACTCCTCCATGTCACTCTTCCATATCACTCCTTCTTGCTGCTCCATGTAACTCCTCTGTCACTCCTCTATTTTGCTCCTCCACATCACTCCTCCATGTCACCTCTCCATGTCACTCCTCTTTCTCACTCCTCCATGTCACTCCTCCATGTCGCTCCTCCACGTCACTCCTCTATGTCCCTACTCCATGTCACTCCTCGATGTCGATCCTCCATGTCACTCCTCCATGTCACTACTACATGTCCCTCATCCATGTCACTCCTCCATGAAGCTCCACCATGTCATTCCTCCATGTCACTCTTCCTTGCTCCTCAATGTCACTCCTCAATGAAACTCCTTCATATAACTCCTCCATGCCGCTCCTCCACGTCACTGCTCTATGTCACTACACTATGTCACTCCTCCATGCCACTCTTCCATGTCTCTCATCCATTTCGCTCCCCCATGTCACTCCTGCATGTCACTCCTTCAAGTCACTCCTACATGTCACTCCTCCATGTCACTCATCCATGTCGCTCCCCCATGTCACTCCTACATGTCACTCCTTCATGTCACTCCTACATGTCACTCCTCCATGTCACTCCTCCATATCACTCCTTCTTGCTGCTCCATGTAACTCCTCTGTCACTCCTCTATTTTGCTCTTCCACATCACTCCTCCATGTCACCTCTCCATGTCACTCCTCTTTCTCACTCCACCATGTCACTCCTCCATGTCGCTCCTCCACGTCACTCCTCTATGTCACTCCTCCATGTCACTCCTCCATGTCACTCCTCGATGTCGATCCTCCATGTCACTCCTCCATGTCACTACTACATGTCCCTCATCCATGTCACTCCTCCATGAAGCTCCACCATGTCATTCCTCCATGTCACTCTTCCTTGCTCCTCAATGTCACCCCTCCATGTCACTCCTCAATGAAACTCCTTCATATAACTCCTCCATGCCGCTCCTCCACGTCACTGCTCTATGTCACTCCACTATGTCACTCCTCCATGCCACTCTTCCATGTCTCTCATCCATGTCACTCCCCCATGTCACTCCTACATGTCACTTCTCCATGTCACTCCTACATGTCACTCCTCCATGTCACTCCTCCATGTCATTCCTCTATGTCACTCCTCTATTTCGCTCCTCCACGTCACTCCTCTATGTCACTCCTCCATGTCACCTCTCCATGTCAGCTTTCCTTGCTCCTCAATGTCCCTCCTCCATGTCACTCCTCCTTCTCACTCCTCCATGTCACCCCTCCGTGTCACTCAATGAAACTCCTTCATATCACTCCTCTATGTCGCTCCTCCACGTCACTCCTCTATGTCACTCCACTATGTCACTCCTCCATGCCACTCTTCCATGTCTGTCAGCCATGTCACTCCTCTATGTCACTCCTAAATGTCACTCCTCCATGTCACTCCTCCATGTCACTCCTTCTTGCTGCTCCATGTCGCTCCTCCACGTCACTCCTCGATGTCGATCCTCCATGTCACTCCTCCATGTCACTACTACATGTCCCTCATCCATGTCACTCCTCCATGTCATTCCTCTATGTCACTCCTCTATTTCGCTCCTCCACGTCACTCCTCTATGTCACTCCTCCATGTCACTCCTCCATATCACTCCTCGATGTCGATCCTCCATGTCACTCCTCCATGTCACTACTACATGTCCCTCATCCATGTCACTCCTCCATGAAGCTCCACCATGTCATTCACTCCATGTCACTCCTCCATGTCACTACTACATGTCCCTCATCCATGTCACTCCTTCATGTCATTCCTCTATGTCACTCCTCTATTTCGCTCCTCCACGTCACTCCACTATGTCACTCCTCCATTTCACTCCTCAATATTACATCACTCCTCTATGTCACTCCTAAATGTCACTCCTCCATTTCACTCCTCCATGTCACTCCTCCATGTCACTCCTTGTTGCTGCTCCATGTCACTTCTCTATGTCACTCTTCTATTTCGCTCCTCCACGTCACTCCTCTATATCACCCCTCCATTTCACTCCTCAATATTACAGCACTCCTCCATGTCACTTCTTCTTGCTGCTCCACGTCGCTCCTCCATGTCACTCCTCAATGTCGATCCTCCATGTCATTCCTCCATGTCACTACTACATGTCCCTCCTCCATGTCACTCCTCCATGAAGCACCACCATGTTATTCCTCCATGTCACTCTTCCTTGCTCCTCAATGTCCCTCCTCCATGTCACTGCTCCTTCTCACTCCTCCAGATCACCCCTCCGTGTCACTCCTCAATGAAACTCCTTCATATCACTCCTCCATGTCACCCCTCCATGTCACTCCTCCATGTCACTCCTTGCTGCTCCACGTCGCTCCTCCATGTCACTCCTCCATGTCACCTCGCCATGTCACTCCTCTTTCTCACTCCTCCATGTCCCCCTTCCATGTCACTCCTCCATGTCGCTCCTCCACGTCACACCTCTATGTCACTCCTCCATGTCACTCCTCAATGTCGATCCTCCATGTCACTCCTCCATGTCACCACTACATGTCCCTCAGCCATGTCACTCCTCCATGAAGCTCCACCATGTCATTCCTCCATGTTACTCTTCCTTGCTCCTCAAAGTCACCCCTCCGTGTCACTCCTCAATGAAACTCCTTCATATCACTCCTCCATGTCGCTCCTCCACGTCACTCCTCTATGTCACTCCACTATGTCACTCCACCATGCCAATCTTCCATGTCTCTCATCCATGTCGCTACCCCATGTCACTCCTACATGTCACTTCTCCATGTCACTCCTACATGTCACTCCTCCATCTCACTCCTCCATGTCACTCCTTCTTGCTGCTCCATGTCACTCCTCTATGTCACTCCTCTATTTCGCTCGTCCACATCACTCCTCTTTGTCACTCCTCCATTTCACTCCTCAATATTACGTCACTCCTCCATGTCACCCCTCCATGTCACTTCTCAATGAAACTCCTCCATGTCACTCCTCCATGTCGCTCCTCCTCGTCACTCCTCTATGTCACTCCTTCATGTCACTCTTCCATGTCTATCATCCATGTCGCTCCCCCATGTCACTCCTCCATGTCACCCCTCCATGTCACTCCTCCATGTCACTCCTTCTTGCTGCTCCAAGTCGCTCCTTTATGTCACTCCTCCATGTCACTCCTACATGTCACTCCTCCATGTCACTCATCCATGTCGCTCCCCCATGTCACTCCTACATGTCACTCCATCATGTCACTCCTACATGTCACTCCTCCATATCACTCCTTCTTGCTGCTCCATGTAACTCCTCTGTCACTCCTCTATTTTGCTCCTCTACATCACTCCTCCATGTCACCTCTCCATGCCACTCTTCCATGTCTCTCATCCATGTCGCTCCCCCATGTCACTCCTACATGTCACTCCTCCATGTCCCTCCTACATGTCACTTCTCCATGTCACTCCTCCATATCACTCCTTCTTGCTGCTCCATGTAACTCCTCTGTCACTCCTCTATTTTGCTACTCCACATCACTCCTCCATGTCACCTCTCCATGTCACTCCTCTTTCTCACTCCTCCTTTGTCACCCCTCCATGTCACTCCTCCATGTCACTCCTCCATGTCAATCCTCAATGTCGATCCTCCATGTCACTCCTCCATGTTACTCCTCAATGTCGATCCTACATGTCACTCCTCCATGTCACCCCTCCATGTCACTCCTCCATGTCACTCCTTCTTGATGCTCCACGTCGCTCCTCCATGTCACTCCTCCATGTCACCTCTCAATGTCACTCCTCTTTCTCACTCCTCAATGTCAATCCTCCATGTCACTCCTCCATGTCACTACTACATGTCCCTCATCCATTTCACTCCTCCATGAAGCTCCACCATGTCATTCCTCCATGTCACTCTTCCTTGCTCCTCAATGTCACACCTCCGTGTCACTCCTCAATGAAACTCCTTCATATCACTCCTCCTTCTCACTCCGCCATGTCACTCCTCCACGTAACTCCTCTATGTCACTCCTCCATGTCACTCCACCATTTCAATCCTCCATGTCATTCCTCCATGTCACTCCTCCATGTCACTCCTCCATGTCACTCCTCCTTCTCACGCCTCGGTGTCACTCCGCCATGTCACTCCTCCATGTCACTCCTCCATGTCACAATTCCTTGCTCCTCAATGTCACTCCTCCACATTACTCCTCTATGTCACTCCTCCTTGTCACTCCTCCTTCTCAATCCTCCATGTCATTCCTCCATGTCACTCCTCCATGTCACTCCTCCATGTCGCTCCTCCATTTTGCTCCTCCATATCGCTCCTCCATGTTACTCCACCATGTCACTCCTCCACGTCACTCCTCCATGTCACTCCTCCATGTCACTCCTCCTTCTCACTCCTCCATCTCACTCCGCCATGTAACTCCTCCATGTCACTCCTCCATGTCACTCTTATTTTCTCCTCAATGTCACTCCTCCACATCACTCCTCTATGTCACTCCTCCTTGTCACTCCTCCTTCTCACTCCTCCATGTCACTCCACCATTTCAATCCTCCATGTCATTCCTCCATGTCACTCCTCCATGTCACTCCTCCATGTCTCTCATCCATGTAGCTCCCCCATGTTACTCCTACATGTCGCTCCTCCATGTCACTCCTTCTTGCTGCTCCATTTCACTCCTCTATGTCACTCCTCTATTTCGCTCCTCCACGTAACTCCTCCATGTCACCTCTCCATGTCACTCCTCTTTCTCACTCCTCCACGTTACCCCTCCATGTCACTCCTCCATGTCACTCCTCCACGTCTCTCCTCTATGTCACTCCTCCATGTCACTCCTCCATGTCACTCCTTAATGTCGATCCTCCATGTCACTCCTCCATGTCACTACTACATGTCCCTCCTCCATGTCACTCCTCCTTGAAGCTCCACCATGTCATTCCTCCATGTCACTCTTCCTTGCTCCTCAATGTCCCTCCTCCATGTCACTCCTCCTTCTCACTCCTCCATGTCACCCCTCCGTGTCATTCCTCAATGAAACTCCTTCATATCACTCCTCCATGTCGCTCCTCCACGTCACTCCTCTATGTCACTCCACTATGTCACTCCACCATGCCAATCTTCCATGTCTCTCATCCATGTCGCTACCCCATGTCACTCCTACATGTCACTTCTCCATGTCACTCCTACATGTCACTCCTCCATGTCACTCCTCCATGTCACTCCTTCTTGCTGCTCCATATCACTCCTCTATGTCACTCCTCTATTTCGCTCGTCCACGTCACTCCTCTATGTCACTCCTCCATGTCACCTCTCCATGTCACTCCTCCTTCTCACTCCTCCATGTCACCCCTCCATGTCACTTCTCAATGAAACTCCTCCATGTCACTTCTCCATGTCGCTCCTCCTCGTCACTCTACTCTGTCACTCCTTCATGTCACTCTTCCATGTCTATCATCCATGTCGCTCCCCCATGTCACTCCTACATGTCACTCCTCCATGTCACTCCTCCATGTCACTCCTTCTTGCTGCTCCACGTCGCTCCTCCATGTCACTACTCCATTTTACTCCTCAATATTACATCACTCCTCTATGTAACTCCTCCATGTCACCTCTCCATGTCACTCCTCCTTCTCACTCCTCCATGTCACCCCTCCATGTTACTCCTCCATGTCGCTCCTCAATGTCGATCCTCCATGTCACTCCTCCATGTCACTCCTCCATGTCACTCCTCCACGTCTCTCCTCTATGTCACTCCTCCATGTCACTCCTCCATGTCACTCCTCAATGTCAATCCTCCATGTCACTCCTCAATGTCGATCCTCCATGTCACTTCTCCATGTCACCCCTCCATGTCACTCCTCCATGTCACTCCTTCTTGCTAATCCACGTCGCTCCTTTATGTCACTCCTCCATGTCACCTCTCCATGTCACTCCTCCTTCTCACTCAACCATGTCACCCCTCCATGTCATTCCTCCATGTCGCTCCTCAATGTCAATCCTCCATGTCACTCCTCCATGTCACTACTACATGTCCCTCCTCCATGTCACTCCTCCATGAAGCTCCACCATGTCATTCCTCCATGTCACTCTTCCTTGCTCCTCAATGTCCCTCCTCCATATCACTCCTCCTTCTCACTCCTCCATGTCACCCCTCCCTGTCCCTCCTCCATGTCACTCCTCCATGAAGCTCCACCATGTCATTCCTCCATGTCACTCTTCCTTGCTCCTCAATGTCCCTCCTCCATATCACTCCTCCTTCTCACTCCTCCATGTCACTCCTCTATGTCACTCCTTCATGTCACTCTTCCATGTCTATCACCCAAGTCGCTCCCCCATGTCACTCCTACATGTCACTCCTCCATGTCACTCCTCCATGTCACCTCTCCATGTCACTCCTCCAAGTCACTCCTTTTTGCTGCTCCACGTTGCTCCTTTATGTCACTCCTCCATGTCACCTCTCCTTGTCACTCATCATTCTCACTCCTCCATGTCACCCCTCCATGTCACTCCTCCATGTCGCTCCTCAATGTCGATCCTCCTCTGTCACTCCTCTATTTCGCTCCTCCACGTAACTCCTCCATGTCACCTCTCCATGTCACTCCTCTTTCTCACTCCTCCACGTTACCCCTCCATGTCACTCCTCCATGTCAATCCTCCACGTCTCTCCTCTATGTCACTCATCCATGTCGCTCCCCCATGTCACTCCTACATGTCACTTCTCCATGTCACCTCTCCATTTCACTCCTCCATGTCACCTCTCCATGTCACTCCTCTTTCTCACTCCTCAATGTCAATCCTACATGTCACTCCTCCATGTCACTACTACATGTCCCTCATCCATTTCACTCCTCCATGAAGCTCAACCATGTCATTCCTCCATGTCACTCTTCCTTGCTCCTCAATGTCACACCTCCGTGTCACTCCTCAATGAAACTCCTTCATATCACTCCTCCATGCCGCTCCTCCACGTCACTCCTCTATGTAACTCCACTATGTCACTCCTCCATGCCACTCTTTCATGTCGCTCCCCCATGTCACTCCTACATGTCACTCCTCCATGTCACTCCTCCATATCACTCCTTCTTGCTGCTCCATGTAACTCCTCTATGTCACTCCTCTATTTCGCTCCTCCACGTAACTCCTCCATGTCACCTCTCCATGTCACTCCTCTTTCTCACTCCTCCACGTTACCCCTCCATGTCACTCCTCCATGTCACTCCTCCACGTCTCTCCTCTATGTCACTCCTCCATGTCACTCCTCCATGTCACTCCTCAATGTCGATCCTCCATGTCACTCCTCCATGTCACTACTACATGTCCCTCCTCCGTGTCACTCCTCCATGAAGCACCACCATGTTATTCCTCCATGTCACTCTTCCTTGCTCCTCAATGTCCCTCCTCCATGTCACTGCTCCTTCTCACTCCTCCATGTCACCCCTCTGTGTCACTCCTCAATGAAACTCCTTCATATCACTCCTCCATGTCACCCCTCCATGTCACTCCTCCATGTCACTCCTTGCTGCTCCACGTCGCTCCTCCATGTCACTCCACTATGTCACTCCTCCATGCCACTCTTCCATGTCTCTCATCCATGTCGCTCCCCAATGTCACTCCTCTGTCACTCCTCTATTTTGCTCCTCCACATCACTCCTCCATGTCACCTCTCCATGTCACTCCTCTTTCTCACTCCTCCTTTGTCACCCCTCCATGTCACTCCTCCATGTCACTCCTCCATGTCAATCCTCAATGTCGATCCTCCATGTCACTCCTCCATGTTACTCCTCAATGTCGATCCTCCATGTCACTCCTCCATGTCACTACTACATATCCCTCCATGTCACCCCTCCATGTCACTCCTCCTTGTCGCTCCTCCACATCACACCTCTATGTCACTCCTCCATGTCACTCCTCAATGTCAATCCTCCATGTCACTCCTCCATGTTACTCTTCCTTGCTCCTCAATGTCACCCCTCCGTGTCACTCCTCAATGAAACTCCTTCATATCACTCCTCCATGCCGCTCCTCCACGTCACTCCTCTATGTCACTCCACTATGTCACTCCTCCATGCCACTCTTCCATGTCTCTCATCCATGTCGCTCCCCCATGTCACTCCTACATGTCACTCCTCCATGTCACTCCTCCATATCACTCCTTCTTGCTGCTCCATGTAACTCCTCTGTCACTCCTCTATTTTGCTCCTCCACATCACTCCTCCATGTCACCTCTCCATGTCACTCCTCTTTCTCACTCCGCCTTGTCACTCCTTCATGTCACTCCTCAATTTCGATCCTCCATGTCACTCCTCCATGTTACTCCTCAATGTCGATCGTCCATGTCACTCCTCCATGTCACTACTAAATGTCCCTCCATGTCACTCCTCCATGAAGCACCACCATGTTATTCCTCCATGTCACTCTTCCTTGCTACTCAATGTCCCTCCTCCATGTCACTGCTCCTTCTCACTCCTCCATGTCACCCCTCCGTGTCACTCCTCAATGAAACTCCTTCATATCACTCCTCCATGTCACCCCTCCATGTCACTCCTCCATGTCACTCCTTGCTGCGCCACGTCGCTCCTCCATGTCACTCCTCCATGTCACCTCTCCATGTCACTCCTCTTTCTCACTCCTCCATGTCACCCCTCCATGTCACTCCTCCATGTCGCTCCTCCACGTCACTCCTCTATGTCACTCCTACATGTCCCTCATCCATGTCACTCCTCCATGAAGCTCCACCATGTCATTTCTCCATGTTACTCTTCCTTGCTCCTCAATGTCACCCCACCGTGTCACTCCTCAATGAAACTCCTTCATATCACTCCTCCATGCCATGCCGCTCCTCCACGTCACTCCTCTATGTCACTCCACTATGTCACTCCTCCATGCCACTCTTCCATGTCTCTCATCCATGTCGCTCCCCCATGTCACTCCTACATGTCACTCCTTCATGTCACTCCTACATGTCCCTCCTCCATGTCACTCATCCATGTCGCTCCCCCATGTCACTCCTACATGTCACTCCTTCATGTCACTCCTACATGTCACTCCTCCATGTCACTCCTCCATATCACTCCTTCTTGCTGCTCCATGTAACTCCTCTGTCACTCCTCTATTTTGCTCCTCCACATCACTCCTCTATGTCACCTCTCCATGTCACTCCTCCATGTCACTCCTCCATGTCACTCCTCAATGTCGATCCTCCATGTCACTCCTCCATGTTACTCCTCAATGTCGATCCTCCATGTCACTCCTCCATGTCACTACTACATGTCCCTCCATGTCACTCCTCCATGAAGCACCACCATGTTATTCCTCCATGTCACTCTTCCTTGCTCCTCAATGTCCCTCCTCCATCTCACTGCTCCTTCTCACTCCTCCATGTCACCCCTCTGTGTCACTCCTCAATGAAACTCCTTCATATCACTCCTCCATGTCACCCCTCCATGTCACTCCTCCATGTCACTCCTTGCTGCTCCACGTCACCTCTCCATGTCACTCCTCTTTCTCACTCCTCCATGTCACCCCTCCATGTCACTCCTCCATGTCGCTCCTCCACGTCACTCCTCTATGTCACTCCTCAATGTCACTCCTCAATGTCGATCCTCCATGTCACACCTCCATGTCACTACTACATGTCCCTCATCCATGTTACTCCTCCATGAAGCTCCACCATGTCATTTCTCCATGTTACTCTTCCTTGCTCCTCAATGTCACCCCTCCGTGTCACTCCTCAATGAAACTCCTTCATATCACTCCTCCATGCCGCTCCTCCACGTCACTCCTCTATGTCACTCCACTATGTCACTCCTCCATGAAGCACCACCATGTTATTCCTCCATGTCACTCTTCCTTGCTCCTCAATGTCCCTCCTCCATCTCACTGCTCCTTCTCACTCCTCCATGTCACCCCTCTGTGTCACTCCTCAATGAAACTCCTTCATATCACTCCTCCATGTCACCCCTCCATGTCACTCCTCCATGTCACTCCTTGCTGCTCCACGTCGCTCCTCCATGTCACTCCTCCATGTCACCTCTCCATGTCACTCCTCTTTCTCACTCCTCCATGTCACCCCTCCATGTCACTCCTCCATGTCGCTCCTCCACGTCACTCCTCTATGTCACTCCTCAATGTCACTCCTTAATGTCGATCCTCCATGTCACACCTCCATGTCACTACTACATGTCCCTCATCCATGTCACTCCTCCATGAAGCTCCACCATGTCATTTCTCCATGTTACTCTTCCTTGCTCCTCAATGTCACCCCTCCGTGTCACTCCTCAATGAAACTCCTTCATATCACTCCTCCATACCGCTCCTCCACGTCACTCCTCTATGTCACTCCACTATGTCACTCCTCCATGCCACTCTTCCATGTCTCTCATCCATGTCGCTCCCCCATGTCACTCCTACATGTCACTCCTTCATGTCACTCCTACATGTCACTCCTCCATGTCACTCATCCATGTCGCTCCCCCATGTCACTCCTTCATGTCACTCCTTCATGTCACTCCTACATGTCACTCCTCCATGTCACTCCTCCATATCACTCCTTCTTGCTGCTCCATGTAACTCCTTGTCACTCCTCTATTTTGCTCCTCCATGTCACTCCTCCATTGTCACCTCTCCATGTCACTCCTCTTTCTCACTCCTCCTTTGTCACCCCTCCATGTCACTCCTCCATGTCACTCCTCCATGTCAATCCTCAATGTCGATCCTCCATGTCACTCCTCCATGTCACTACTACATATCCCTCCATGTCACTCCTCCATGAAGCACCACCATGTTATTCCTCCATGTCACTCTTCCTTGCTCCTCAATGTCCCTCCTCCATGTCACTGCTCCTTGTCACTCCTCCATTTCACCCCTCCGTGTCACTCCTCAATGAAACTCCTTCATATCACTCCTCCATGTCACCCCTCCATGTCGCTCCCCCATGTCACTCCTACATGTCACTCCTTCATGTCACTCCTACATGTCACTCCTCCATGTCGCTCATCCATGTCGCTCCCCCATGTCACTCCTACATGTCACTCCTTCATGTCACTCCTACATGTCACTCCTCCATGTCACTCCTCCATATCACTCCTTCTTGCTGCTCCATGTTACTCCTCTGTCACTCCTCTATTTTGCTCCTCCACATCACTCCTCCATGTCACCTCTCCATGTCACTCCTCTTTCTCACTCCTCCATGTCACTCCTCCATGTCGCTCCTCCACGTCACTCCTCTATGTCACTCCTCCATGTCACTCCTCCATGTCACTCCTCGATGTCGATCCTCCATGTCACTCCTCCATGTCACTACTACATGTCCCTCATCCATGTCACTCCTCCATGAAGCTCCACCATGTCATTCCTCCATGTCACTCTTCCTTGCTCCTCAATGTCACCCCTCCATGTCACTCCTCAATGAAACTCCTTCATATCACTCCTCCATGCCGCTCCTCCACGTCACTGCTCTATGTCAATCCACTATGTCACTCCTCCATGCCACTCTTCCATGTTACTCAGCCATGTCGCTCCCCCATGTCACTCCTACATGTCACTCCTCCATGTCACTCCTACATGTCACTCCTTCATGTCACTCCTCCATGTCACTCCTCTATGTCACTCCTCTATTTCGCTCCTCAACGTCACTCCTCTATGTCACTCCTCCATTTCACTCCTCAATATTACATCACTCCTCTATGTCACTCCTCCATGTCACTCCACCATGTCACTCCTCCATGTCTCTCATCCATGTCGCTCCCCCATGTCACTATTCCTTGCTCCTCAATGTCACCCCTCCGTGTCACTCCTCAATGAAACTCCTTCATATCACTCCTCCATGCCGCTCCTCCACGTCACTCCTCTATGTCACTCCACCATGTCACTCCTACATGTCACTCCTCTATGTCACTCCTCTATTTCGCTCCTCCACGTCACTCCTCTATGTCACTCCTCCATTTCACTCCTCAATATTACATCACTCCTCTATATCACTCCTCCATGTCACCTCTCCATGTCAGCTTTCCTTGCTCCTCAATGTCCCTTCTCCATGTCACTCCTCCTTCTCACTCCTCCATTTCACCCCTCCGTGTCACTCAATGAAACTCCTTCATATCATTCCTCTATGTCGCTCCTCCACGTCACTCCTCTATGTCACTCCACTATGTCACTCCTCCATGCCACTCTTCCATGTCTCTCATCCATGTCCCTCCTCTACATCACTCCACTATGTCACTTCTCCATGTCACTCCTCCATGTCACTCCCCCATCTCACTCCTCCATGTCACTCCGCCATGTCACTCCTCCATGTCGATTCTCCATAACGCTCCTCCATATCACTCGTCCTTTTCACTCTTTCTTGCTCCCTCATGTAACTCCTCCATGTCATTCCTCCATGTCGATCCTCCATGTCACTCCCCCATGTCAATATTACATGTCGCTTCTCCATATCTTCCATGTCACTCCTTCGTGTATCTCCTCCATGTCACTCCTCCATTTCACTCCTCAATATTACGTCACTCCTCTATGTCACTCCTCCATGTCACCTCTCCATGTCACTCCTCTATATCAATTCTCTATTTCGCTCCTCCAACTCACTCCTCAATGTCACTCCTCCATGTCATTCCTCCATGTCGCTCCTCCATGTCTCTCCACCTTGTCACTCCTCCATGTGGATCCTCCATGTCACTCCACCATGTCACTATTACATGTCGCTTCTCCATATCTTCCATGTCACTCCTCCATGTCTCTCATCCATGTCGCTCCTTCTTGTCACTCCTACTTGTCCTACTTGTGCCATGTCGCTCATCCTTGCTCGTCCGTGTATCTCCTCCATGTCGCTCCTCCATGTCACTCCAGAATGTTACTCCAGAATATCAACCCTCCTTTTCCCTCCGCCATGTCACTCCTCCATGTCACCCCTCCATGTCACTCCTCCATGTCACTCCTTCTACCTGCTCCACATCGCTCCTCCATGTCACTCATCTACATCACTCCTCTATGTCACTCCTCCATGTCACTCCTCCATGTCACTCCTCCTTCTCACTCCTACATGTCACTCCTCCATATCACTCCTCTATGTCACTCCTCCATGTCACTCCTCCTTCTCACTCCTTCTTGCTGCTCCATGTAACTCCTCTGTCACTCCTGTATTTTGCTCCTCCACATCACTCCTCCATGTCACCTCTCCATGCCACTCTTCCATGTCTCTCATCCATGTCGCTCCCCCATGTCACTCCTACATGTCACTCCTCCATGTCACTCCTACATGTCACTTCTCCATGTCACTCCTACATGTCACTCCTCCATGTCACTCCTCCATGTCACTCCTTCTTGATGCTCCATGTAACTCCTCTGTCACTCCTCTATTTTGCTCCTCCACATCACTCCTCCATGTCACCTCTCCATGTCACTCCTCTTTCTCACTCCTCCTTTGTCACCCCTCCATGTCACTCCTCCATGTCACTCCTCCATGTCAATCCTCAATGTCGATCCTCCATGTCACTCCTCCATGTCACTACTACATATACCTCCATGTCACTCCTCCATGAAGCACCACCATGTTATTCCTCCATGTCACTCTTCCTTGCTCCTCAATGTCCCTCCTCCATGTCACTGCTCCTTCTCACTCCTCCATGTCACCCCTCCGTGTCACTCCTCAATGAAACTCCTTCATATCACTCCTCCATGTCGCCTCTCCATGTCACTCCTCTTTCTCACTCCTCCATGTCACCCCTCCATGTCACTCCTCCATGTCGCTCCTCCACGTCACTCCTCTATGTCACTCCTACATGTCACCCCTCCATTTCACTCCTCCATGTCGCTCCTCCACGTCACTCCTCTATGTCACTCCTACATGTCCCTCATCCATGTCACTCCTCCATGAAGCTCCACCATGTCATTTCTCCATGTTACTCTTCCTTGCTCCTCAGTGTCACTCCTCAATGAAACTCCTTCATATCACTCCTCCATGTCGCCTCTCCATGTCACTCCTCTTTCTCACTCCTCCATGTCACCCCTCCATGTCACTCCTCCATGTCGCTCCTCCACGTCACTCCTCTATGTCACTCCTACATGTCACTCCTCTATGTCACCTCTCCATGCCACTCTTCCATGTCTCTCATCCATGTCGCTCCCCCATGTCACTCCTACATGTCACTCCTCCATGTCACTCCTACATGTCACTTCTCCATGTCACTCCTACATGTCACTCCTCCATGTCACTCCTCCATGTCACTCCTTCTTGCTGCTCCATGTAACTCCTCTGTCACTCCTCTATTTTGCTCATCCACATCACTCCTCCATGTCACCTCTCCATGTCACTCCTCTTTCTCACTCCTCCTTTGTCACCCCTCCATGTCACTCCACCATGTCACTCCTCCATGTCAATCCTCAATGTCGATCCTCCATGTCACTCCTCCATGTCACTACTACATATCCCTCCATGTCACTCCTCCATGAAGCACCACCATGTTATTCCTCCATGTCACTCTTCCTTGCTCCTCAATGTCCCTCCTCCATGTCACTGCTCCTTCTCACTCCTCCATGTCACCCCTCTATGTCACTCCTTCATGTCACTCTTCCATGTCTATCACCCAAGTCGCTCCCCCATGTCACTCCTACATGTCACTCCTCCATGTCACTCCTCCATGTCACCTCTCCATGTCACTCCTCCAAGTCACTCCTTTTTGCTGCTCCACGTTGCTCCTTTATGTCACTCCTCCATGTCACCTCTCCTTGTCACTCATCATTCTCACTCCTCCATGTCACCCCTCCATGTCACTCCTCCATGTCGCTCCTCAATGTCGATCCTCCTCTGTCACTCCTCTATTTCGCTCCTCCACGTAACTCCTCCATGTCACCTCTCCATGTCACTCCTCTTTCTCACTCCTCCACGTTACCCCTCCATGTCACTCCTCCATGTCAATCCTCCACGTCTCTCCTCTATGTCACTCATCCATGTCGCTCCCCCATGTCACTCCTACATGTCACTTCTCCATGTCACCTCTCCATTTCACTCCTCCATGTCACTCCTTCTTGATGCTCCATGTCGCTCCTCCATGTCACTCCTCCATGTCACCTCTCCATGTCACTCCTCTTTCTCACTCCTCAATGTCAATCCTACATGTCACTCCTCCATGTCACTACTACATGTCCCTCATCCATTTCACTCCTCCATGAAGCTCAACCATGTCATTCCTCCATGTCACTCTTCCTTGCTCCTCAATGTCACACCTCCGTGTCACTCCTCAATGAAACTCCTTCATATCACTCCTCCATGCCGCTCCTCCACGTCACTCCTCTATGTAACTCCACTATGTCACTCCTCCATGCCACTCTTTCATGTCGCTCCCCCATGTCACTCCTACATGTCACTCCTCCATGTCACTCCTCCATATCACTCCTTCTTGCTGCTCCATGTAACTCCTCTATGTCACTCCTCTATTTCGCTCCTCCACGTAACTCCTCCCTGTCACCTCTCCATGTCACTCCTCTTTCTCACTCCTCCACGTTACCCCTCCATGTCACTCCTCCATGTCACTCCTCCACGTCTCTCCTCTATGTCACTCCTCCATGTCACTCCTCCATGTCACTCCTCAATGTCGATCCTCTATGTCACTCCTCCATGTCACTACTACATGTCCCTCCTCCGTGTCACTCCTCCATGAAGCACCACCATGTTATTCCTCCATGTCACTCTTCCTTGCTCCTCAATGTCCCTCCTCCATGTCACTGCTCCTTCTCACTCCTCCATGTCACCCCTCTGTGTCACTCCTCAATGAAACTCCTTCATATCACTCCTCCATGTCACCCCTCCATGTCACTCCTCCATGTCACTCCTTGCTGCTCCACGTCGCTCCTCCATGTCACTCCACTATGTCACTCCTCCATGCCACTCTTCCATGTCTCTCATCCATGTCGCTCCCCAATGTCACTCCTACATGTCACTCCTTCTTGCTGCTCCATGTAACTCCTCTGTCACTCCTCTATTTTGCTCCTCCACATCACTCCTCCATGTCACCTCTCCATGTCACTCCTCTTTCTCACTCCTCCTTTGTCACCCCTCCATGTCACTCCTCCATGTCACTCCTCCATGTCAATCCTTAATGTCGATCCTCCATGTCACTCCTCCATGTTACTCCTCAATGTCGATCATCCATGTCACTCCTCCATGTCACTACTACATATCCCTCCATGTCACCCCTCCATGTCACTCCTCCTTGTCGCTCCTCCACATCACACCTCTATGGCACTCCTCCATGTCACTCCTCAATGTCAATCCTCCATGTCACTCCTCCATGTTACTCTTCCTTGCTCCTCAATGTCACCCCTCCGTGTCACTCCTCAATGAAACTCCTTCATATCACTCCTCCATGCCGCTCCTCCACGTCACTCCTCTATGTCACTCCACTATGTCACTCCTCCATGCCACTCTTCCATGTCTCTCATCCATGTCGCTCCCCCATGTCACTCCTACATGTCACTCCTCCATGTCACTCCTACATGTCACTCCTCCATGTCACTCCTCCATATCACTCCTTCTTGCTGCTCCATGTAACTCCTCTGTCACTCCTCTATTTTGCTCCTCCACATCACTCCTCCATGTCACCTCTCCATGTCACTCCTCTTTCTCACTCCGCCTTGTCACTCCTTCATGTCACTCCTCAATTTCGATCCTCCATGTCACTCCTCCATGTTACTACTCAATGTCGATCGTCCATGTCACTCCTCCATGTCACTACTAGATGTCCCTCCATGTCACTCCTCCATGAAGCACCACCATGTTATTCCTCCATGTCACTCTTCCTTGCTACTCAATGTCCCTCCTCCATGTCACTGCTCCTTCTCACTCCTCCATGTCACCCCTCCGTGTCACTCCTCAATGAAACTCCTTCATATCACTCCTCCATGTCACCCCTCCATGTCACTCCTCCATGTCACTCCTTGCTGCGCCACGTCGCTCCTCCATGTCACTCCTCCATGTCACCTCTCCATGTCACTCCTCTTTCTCACTCCTCCATGTCACCCCTCCATGTCACTCCTCCATGTCGCTCCTCCACGTCACTCCTCTATGTCACTCCTACATGTCCCTCATCCATGTCACTCCTCCATGAAGCTCCACCATGT
The DNA here is from genome assembly GCF_043250625.1 of Sebastes fasciatus. Taxonomy (NCBI): domain Eukaryota; kingdom Metazoa; phylum Chordata; class Actinopteri; order Perciformes; family Sebastidae; genus Sebastes; species Sebastes fasciatus. The sequence goes on along the minus strand of NC_133806.1, from coordinate 35,497,635 downwards.
CATTTCTCCATGTTACTCTTCCTTGCTCCTCAATGTCACCCCTCCGTGTCACTCCTCAATGAAACTCCTTCATATCACTCCTCCATGCCATGCCGCTCCTCCACGTCACTCCTCTATGTCACTCCACTATGTCACTCCTCCATGCCACTCTTCCATGTCTCTCACCCATGTCGCTCCCCCATGTCACTCCTACATGTCACTCCTTCATGTCACTCCTACATGTCCCTCCTCCATGTCACTCATCCATGTCGCTCCCCCATGTCACTCCTACATGTCACTCCTTCATGTCACTCCTACATGTCACTCCTCCATGTCACTCCTCCATATCACTCCTTCTTGCTGCTCCATGTAACTCCTCTGTCACTCCTCTATTTTGCTCCTCCACATCACTCCTCTATGTCACCTCTCCATGTCACTCCTCCATGTCACTCCTCCATGTCACTCCTCAATGTCGATCCTCCATGTCACTCCTCCATGTTACTCCTCAATGTCGATCCTCCATGTCACTCCTCCATGTCACTACTACATGTCCCTCCATGTTACTCCTCCATGAAGCACCACCATGTTATTCCTCCATGTCACTCTTCCTTGCTCCTCAATGTCCCTCCTCCATCTCACTGCTCCTTCTCACTCCTCCATGTCACCCCTCTGTGTCACTCCTCAATGAAACTCCTTTATATCACTCCTCCATGTCACCCCTCCATGTCACTCCTCCATGTCACTCCTTGCTGCTCCACGTCGCTCCTCCATGTCACTCCTCCATGTCACCTCTCCATGTCACTCCTCTTTCTCACTCCTCCATGTCACCCCTCCATGTCACTCCTCCATGTCGCTCCTCCACGTCACTCCTCTATGTCACTCCTCAATGTCACTCCTCAATGTCGATCCTCCATGTCACACCTCCATGTCACTACTACATGTCCCTCATCCATGTTACTCCTCCATGAAGCTCCACCATGTCATTTCTCCATGTTACTCTTCCTTGCTCCTCAATGTCACCCCTCCGTGTCACTCCTCAATGAAACTCCTTCATATCACTCCTCCATGACGCTCCTCCACGTCACTCCTCTATGTCACTCCACTATGTCACTCCTCCATGAAGCACCACCATGTTATTCCTCCATGTCACTCTTCCTTGCTCCTCAATGTCCCTCCTCCATCTCACTGCTCCTTCTCACTCCTCCATGTCACCCCTCTGTGTCACTCCTCAATGAAACTCCTTCATATCACTCCTCCATGTCACCCCTCCATGTCACTCCTCCATGTCACTCCTTGCTGCTCCACGTCGCTCCTCCATGTCACTCCTCCATGTCACCTCTCCATGTCACTCCTCTTTCTCACTCCTCCATGTCACCCCTCCATGTCACTCCTCCATGTCGCTCCTCCACGTCACTCCTCTATGTCACTCCTCAATGTCACTCCTTAATGTCGATCCTCCATGTCACACCTCCATGTCACTACTACATGTCCCTCATCCATGTCACTCCTCCATGAAGCTCCACCATGTCATTTCTCCATGTTACTCTTCCTTGCTCCTCAATGTCACCCCTCCGTGTCACTCCTCAATGAAACTCCTTCATATCACTCCTCCATACCGCTCCTCCACGTCACTCCTCTATGTCACTCCACTATGTCACTCCTCCATGCCACTCTTCCATGTCTCTCATCCATGTCGCTCCCCCATGTCGCTCCTCCATGTCACTCCTCCATGTCACCTCTCCATGTCACTCCTCTTTCTCACTCCTCAATGTCAATCCTACATGTCACTCCTCCATGTCACTACTACATGTCCCTCAACCATTTCACTCCTCCATGAAGCTCAACCATGTCATTCCTCCATGTCACTCTTCCTTGCTCCTCAATGTCACACCTCCGTGTCACTCCTCAATGAAACTCCTTCATATCACTCCTCCATGCCGCTCCTCCACGTCACTCCTCTATGTAACTCCACTATGTCACTCCTCCATGCCACTCTTTCATGTCGCTCCACCATGTCACTCCTACATGTCACTCCTCCATGTCACTCCTCCATATCACTCCTTCTTGCTGCTCCATGTAACTCCTCTATGTCACTCCTCTATTTCGCTCCTCCACGTAACTCCTCCATGTCACCTCTCCATGTCACTCCTCTTTCTCACTCCTCCACGTTACCCCTCCATGTCACTCCTCCATGTCACTCCTCCACGTCTCTCCTCTATGTCACTCCTCCATGTCACTCCTCCATGTCACTCCTCAATGTCGATCCTCCATGTCACTCCTCCATGTCACTACTACATGTCCCTCCTCCGTGTCACTCCTCCATGAAGCACCACCATGTTATTCCTCCATGTCACTCTTCCTTGCTCCTCAATGTCCCTCCTCCATGTCACTGCTCCTTCTCACTCCTCCATGTCACCCCTCTGTGTCACTCCTCAATGAAACTCCTTCATATCACTCCTCCATGTCACCCCTCCATGTCACTCCTCCATGTCACTCCTTGCTGCTCCACGTCGCTCCTCCATGTCACTCCACTATGTCACTCCTCCATGCCACTCTTCCATGTCTCTCATTCATGTCGCTCCCCAATGTCACTCCTACATGTCACTCCTTCTTGCTGCTCCATGTAACTCCTCTGTCACTCCTCTATTTTGCTCCTCCACATCACTCCTCCATGTCACCTCTCCATGTCACTCCTCTTTCTCACTCCTCCTTTGTCACCCCTCCATGTCACTCCTCCATGTCACTCCTCCATGTCAATCCTTAATGTCGATCCTCCATGTCACTCCTCCATGTTACTCCTCAATGTCGATCATCCATGTCACTCCTCCATGTCACTACTACATATCCCTCCATGTCACCCCTCCATGTCACTCCTCCTTGTCGCTCCTCCACATCACACCTCTATGGCACTCCTCCATGTCACTCCTCAATGTCAATCCTCCATGTCACTCCTCCATGTTACTCTTCCTTGCTCCTCAATGTCACCCCTCCGTGTCACTCCTCAATGAAACTCCTTCATATCACTCCTCCATGCCGCTCCTCCACGTCACTCCTCTATGTCACTCCACTATGTCACTCCTCCATGCCACTCTTCCATGTCTCTCATCCATGTCGCTCCCCCATGTCACTCCTACATGTCACTCCTCCATGTCACTCCTACATGTCACTCCTCCATGTCACTCCTCCATATCACTCCTTCTTGCTGCTCCATGTAACTCCTCTGTCACTCCTCTATTTTGCTCCTCCACATCACTCCTCCATGTCACCTCTCCATGTCACTCCTCTTTCTCACTCCGCCTTGTCACTCCTTCATGTCACTCCTCAATTTCGATCCTCCATGTCACTCCTCCATGTTACTCCTCAATGTCGATCGTCCATGTCACTCCTCCATGTCACTACTACATGTCCCTCCATGTCACTCCTCCATGAAGCACCACCATGTTATTCCTCCATGTCACTCTTCCTTGCTACTCAATGTCCCTCCTCCATGTCACTGCTCCTTCTCACTCCTCCATGTCACCCCTCCGTGTCACTCCTCAATGAAACTCCTTCATATCACTCCTCCATGTCACCCCTCCATGTCACTCCTCCATGTCACTCCTTGCTGCGCCACGTCGCTCCTCCATGTCACTCCTCCATGTCACCTCTCCATGTCACTCCTCTTTCTCACTCCTCCATGTCACCCCTCCATGTCACTCCTCCATGTCGCTCCTCCACGTCACTCCTCTATGTCACTCCTACATGTCCCTCATCCATGTCACTCCTCCATGAAGCTCCACCATGTCATTTCTCCATGTTACTCTTCCTTGCTCCTCAATGTCACCCCTCCGTGTCACTCCTCAATGAAACTCCTTCATATCACTCCTCCATGCCATGCCGCTCCTCCACGTCACTCCTCTATGTCACTCCACTATGTCACTCCTCCATGCCACTCTTCCATGTCTCTCATCCATGTCGCTCCCCCATGTCACTCCTACATGTCACTCCTTCATGTCACTCCTACATGTCCCTCCTCCATGTCACTCATCCATGTCGCTCCCCCATGTCACTCCTACATGTCACTCCTTCATGTCACTCCTACATGTCACTCCTCCATGTCACTCCTCCATATCACTCCTTCTTGCTGCTCCATGTAACTCCTCTGTCACTCCTCTATTTTGCTCCTCCACATCACTCCTCTATGTCACCTCTCCATGTCACTCCTCCATGTCACTCCTCCATGTCACTCCTCAATGTCGATCCTCCATGTCACTCCTCCATGTTACTCCTCAATGTCGATCCTCCATGTCACTCCTCCATGTCACTACTACATGTCCCTCCATGTTACTCCTCCATGAAGCACCACCATGTTATTCCTCCATGTCACTCTTCCTTGCTCCTCAATGTCCCTCCTCCATCTCACTGCTCCTTCTCACTCCTCCATGTCACCCCTCTGTGTCACTCCTCAATGAAACTCCTTCATATCACTCCTCCATGTCACCCCTCCATGTCACTCCTCCATGTCACTCCTTGCTGCTCCACGTCGCTCCTCCATGTCACTCCTCCATGTCACCTCTCCATGTCACTCCTCTTTCTCACTCCTCCATGTCACCCCTCCATGTCACTCCTCCATGTCGCTCCTCCACGTCACTCCTCTATGTCACTCCTCAATGTCACTCCTCAATGTCGATCCTCCATGTCACACCTCCATGTCACTACTACATGTCCCTCATCCATGTTACTCCTCCATGAAGCTCCACCATGTCATTTCTCCATGTTACTCTTCCTTGCTCCTCAATGTCACCCCTCCGTGTCACTCCTCAATGAAACTCCTTCATATCACTCCTCCATGACGCTCCTCCACGTCACTCCTCTATGTCACTCCACTATGTCACTCCTCCATGAAGCACCACCATGTTATTCCTCCATGTCACTCTTCCTTGCTCCTCAATGTCCCTCCTCCATCTCACTGCTCCTTCTCACTCCTCCATGTCACCCCTCTGTGTCACTCCTCAATGAAACTCCTTCATATCACTCCTCCATGTCACCCCTCCATGTCACTCCTCCATGTCACTCCTTGCTGCTCCACGTCGCTCCTCCATGTCACTCCTCCATGTCACCTCTCCATGTCACTCCTCTTTCTCACTCCTCCATGTCACCCCTCCATGTCACTCCTCCATGTCGCTCCTCCACGTCACTCCTCTATGTCACTCCTCAATGTCACTCCTTAATGTCGATCCTCCATGTCACACCTCCATGTCACTACTACATGTCCCTCATCCATGTCACTCCTCCATGAAGCTCCACCATGTCATTTCTCCATGTTACTCTTCCTTGCTCCTCAATGTCACCCCTCCGTGTCACTCCTCAATGAAACTCCTTCATATCACTCCTCCATGCCATGCCGCTCCTCCACGTCACTCCTCTATGTCACTCCACTATGTCACTCCTCCATGCCACTCTTCCATGTCTCTCATCCATGTCGCTCCCCCATGTCACTCCTACATGTCACTCCTTCATGTCACTCCTACATGTCCCTCCTCCATGTCACTCATCCATGTCGCTCCCCCATGTCACTCCTACATGTCACTCCTTCATGTCACTCCTACATGTCACTCCTCCATGTCACTCCTCCATATCACTCCTTCTTGCTGCTCCATGTAACTCCTCTGTCACTCCTCTATTTTGCTCCTCCACATCACTCCTCTATGTCACCTCTCCATGTCACTCCTCCATGTCACTCCTCCATGTCACTCCTCAATGTCGATCCTCCATGTCACTCCTCCATGTTACTCCTCAATGTCGATCCTCCATGTCACTCCTCCATGTCACTACTACATGTCCCTCCATGTTACTCCTCCATGAAGCACCACCATGTTATTCCTCCATGTCACTCTTCCTTGCTCCTCAATGTCCCTCCTCCATCTCACTGCTCCTTCTCACTCCTCCATGTCACCCCTCTGTGTCACTCCTCAATGAAACTCCTTCATATCACTCCTCCATGTCACCCCTCCATGTCACTCCTCCATGTCACTCCTTGCTGCTCCACGTCGCTCCTCCATGTCACTCCTCCATGTCACCTCTCCATGTCACTCCTCTTTCTCACTCCTCCATGTCACCCCTCCATGTCACTCCTCCATGTCGCTCCTCCACGTCACTCCTCTATGTCACTCCTCAATGTCACTCCTCAATGTCGATCCTCCATGTCACACCTCCATGTCACTACTACATGTCCCTCATCCATGTTACTCCTCCATGAAGCTCCACCATGTCATTTCTCCATGTTACTCTTCCTTGCTCCTCAATGTCACCCCTCCGTGTCACTCCTCAATGAAACTCCTTCATATCACTCCTCCATGACGCTCCTCCACGTCACTCCTCTATGTCACTCCACTATGTCACTCCTCCATGAAGCACCACCATGTTATTCCTCCATGTCACTCTTCCTTGCTCCTCAATGTCCCTCCTCCATCTCACTGCTCCTTCTCACTCCTCCATGTCACCCCTCTGTGTCACTCCTCAATGAAACTCCTTCATATCACTCCTCCATGTCACCCCTCCATGTCACTCCTCCATGTCACTCCTTGCTGCTCCACGTCGCTCCTCCATGTCACTCCTCCATGTCACCTCTCCATGTCACTCCTCTTTCTCACTCCTCCATGTCACCCCTCCATGTCACTCCTCCATGTCGCTCCTCCACGTCACTCCTCTATGTCACTCCTCAATGTCACTCCTTAATGTCGATCCTCCATGTCACACCTCCATGTCACTACTACATGTCCCTCATCCATGTCACTCCTCCATGAAGCTCCACCATGTCATTTCTCCATGTTACTCTTCCTTGCTCCTCAATGTCACCCCTCCGTGTCACTCCTCAATGAAACTCCTTCATATCACTCCTCCATACCGCTCCTCCACGTCACTCCTCTATGTCACTCCACTATGTCACTCCTCCATGCCACTCTTCCATGTCTCTCATCCATGTCGCTCCCCCATGTCACTCCTACATGTCACTCCTTCATGTCACTCCTACATGTCACTCCTCCATGTCACTCATCCATGTCGCTCCCCCATGTCACTCCTTCATGTCACTCCTTCATGTCACTCCTACATGTCACTCCTCCATGTCACTCCTCCATATCACTCCTTCTTGCTGCTCCATGTAACTCCTTGTCACTCCTCTATTTTGCTCCTCCACATCACTCCTCCATGTCACCTCTCCATGCCACTCTTCCATGTCTCTCACCCATGTCGCTCCCCCATGTCACTCCTACATGTCACTCCTCCATGTCACTCCTACATGTCACTTCTCCATGTCACTCCTACATGTCACTCCTCCATGTCACTCTTCCATATCACTCCTTCTTGCTGCTCCATGTAACTCCTCTGTCACTCCTCTATTTTGCTCCTCCACATCACTCCTCCATTGTCACCTCTCCATGTCACTCCTCTTTCTCACTCCTCCTTTGTCACCCCTCCATGTCACTCCTCCATGTCACTCCTCCATGTCAATCCTCAATGTCGATCCTCCATGTCACTCCTCCATGTCACTACTACATATCCCTCCATGTCACTCCTCCATGAAGCACCACCATGTTATTCCTCCATGTCACTCTTCCTTGCTCCTCAATGTCCCTCCTCCATGTCACTGCTCCTTGTCACTCCTCCATTTCACCCCTCCGTGTCACTCCTC